>NC_142873.1:113319807-113631730 GCF_051225735.1 Oryctolagus cuniculus
AACAGGCCACAGATCTCTAACCTGAACAACAAAGAATTTGACCTCTTTGTATTCTTGTTCTGATCTGAGAACTACACCTGGGATGAGAAATACAGGAAGTAGAGTAAGAATTGGATACAGTAGGTAATTCCAAATATTAGTCCATCAGATTAGCCATTGTTAGTTGTGGTATTGCTAGAAACCAAAATGGTAGTGCTAAGTTACATCATTTTCTTTAGCAATCTGACCTGCCTCTAGCATCTTAGCTTTAAAATGGAATGGGGGGTATTTCATATTCTGCAAGAAATTCAGCCTCCTTTGTGTAGCAGACTTTGAAAAGTGAAACAATTTGCTCAAATCCACACAGCACGGCCAAGGCTAGATTTTGATTTCAAGTTCAGGCTTCCTCCCAGACCAATCACTATGATCATTTTTCTTTTCGGACTATGTTTGGTTCATTTTCATTGCCTTTTTTATTGCATACTTCTTAAAGCCAGACTGTTTTTTAACTTCAGCCCAGCTATTTGATACCTGGGTGAACTTGCACAAGCCACTTAACTTCTCTGAGCCTCAAATTCTCATCTCTTAGATTCCTTTTTTTATTTTTTTTAAGATTCATTTATTTATTTGAAAATCAGAGTTACACAGGGAAGTAGAGCCAGAAAGAGAGAGAGAGAGGTCTTCTAGCTACTGGTTCACTCTCCAGATGGCTGCAATGGCTGGTGCTGCGCCGATCCAAAGCCAGGAGCCAGAAGTTTCTTCTGGGTCTCCCATGTGGATGAAGGGGCCCAAGGATTTGGGCCATCTACTACTGCTTTCCCAGGCCATAGCAGAGCTGGATTGGAAGTGAAGCAGCCAGGTCTAGAACCGGTGCCCATATGGGATTCTGGCACTCCAGGAGGCAGCTTTACCCACTATATCACAGCACTGGCCCCAAGATTCTTACTGGTGGAAATAATATATACCTTTGTAAGTGCTGTGAGGATTGGAGGATTTAATCCATAGAAAGACTTGAACATGGTATTTACATATTATGATTGTTTAGTAATTTTTTAGACATATTACTCTTTGAAGTGCCTATCTTTTTCTTGGTTTTCTCCCTCCTTTATAATTAGGATTATTATCTGTTGGGTGTAACCATGTATTGAACAGCATGCAAAGTAGACTAATCTTTAAAAAGAATGCACAAGATAGGCATTATTCTATGATTCTATGAACCAAAATATAAACATTTAAAATCCATTACCTCCTAATCACCTTACTATATTTTATTGTTGTTTATGCTCTTGTAATGGACATTAGTTAGATCCACTACAGATGAATGGCAGAAACACTGTATAATAGCATGCTAGTGTGCATTGCTTTACAATACTGTTTTAAGTGACAACAAGTTTGAAATCATCCATGTTGGGAATATTTATACAATGAAAACTGGTAAATATTATAAATTAGAATGTGATTTATTATTTTGTTGGTTTTCTTATATTAGAATTGATCAGTGAAGGTTGTACTATGTCTGTGACAATTATATTATAAAATATACAAATAATAGAGGGAATTTTTTTTGGTAATCAAACAGTATTAGAGGATCAGCAAAGACTTGGCACATATCATTAGCAAATGAAGTTTTAATGAGCAGCATTGTAGTTTCAGTTTTGTACTCCCGGTAATCATAAATGAAAATCAGGCAACATTCACATCACAATCGCATTTATTGATCAATGATGTGAGTAGTGACTCCTTTCTTGATCCAGATCATGATCAAGCACTTAGTTGTAGTCCAGTTGTGTCCAATTGTTGAACTGCCATAATAGGTTAGCTATGAATACAAGGGCTCAGCAAAAATCAACTAAAGTATACATTGAGATTCAATTGGCTATATGGAAATTATAATAAATATTATTACATCTTTATTATGATTTGTGAAGTATATATTGTTTGTCCTGCAATTTATGCACATTTATACATGTACACATTTTCCCCTAGAGAGCTAGTTATTAAATATTTATCAGCACACCACTGAGCAGATCATATTTAAACCTTGGGATCCAGACCCCAGCCAATACATATCCCAAACCCTGTGGTCTTTCTCACAACCTGTTTTCCAGGATGACCTGTGTAAGTTGTGAGTCATAAAGCCTTGTTTTCTCTTATCTGTCCCAGCAGGAATTATGCCCCACTTGCATGAGTAAAACTTTGTCCGATCCTATAATGCAAATAAAGGATTAATAGAAGTTGGAATTCCTATGAACTCAGAGCCCAAAACGTTTGTGGGGTCATCCCTTTCAGAACTTTTGTCTTTGTCGAATGACTGCTATAACAGGCCAGTTTCAGGCTCCTATCTGGGTGCTTTATCATTTTCATTCATCATCTTTAAAGCTGAGCTGGCCCCAATTTCCCTTGTCTGAGCTGTGGATGTCCCCTGCTGGAAACCAGAGCTCACTGCAGCTGAGAGAACAAATGCTGTAGCAATAGATGCACTTGTGTATATGTGTAAGATCACTCTCACTGGCTGCCTGCATGCCTCTCAACAGGAAACCACTTGGAAAATTCACCTTCTTCTCCTACTTTTACAAGTCTGCCCTCATTTACTGATTTCATCTCGAAATTAATGATCATCACTATTTATCAAGTGTTTAGCATAGTGTCCATCACATGGCAAGCTCTTGATAATTATTAATTGAAAAAAAAAAGAAAGAAAAGAGTTCCTTGGTAGGTGCTTTGCACATTATCTCATTTAACTCTCAAAAACAAGCAAGTAAATTAGGAGCTATAATCCCTGTTCCCTTTCTCTCTCTCTCTTTTCTGATGTAGGAACTCTGGCCTAGAGGTTAAGTAACTCAAGGTCACTTAGGCTTAAATGTGGCAGCACCAGCTTCGCAACAGGGATCGCTCTGTCTACAGAAGCACACCATGCTACCGCCTCCACACAGTTTCCAACGGCTCACTATCCACAGTTTTTCTGTCCATAAGCACAATTTCCTGTCCAATTTGCTTTCGTACTTACTCTTAGCAATCACCCAGGGTGGATCCCTTCTTTGTCCTACTTACTGCATGCTTTGGCCAAATCCTTTTCCCTTTCAGAGCTTGAGTTTCTTCGTCAGATAAATTAAGGAGATGGATTAGCTGACTCCTAATTTTCCTTCTAACTATAAAATGCTGATGCTTTCTGAATTTAATTTCAGAATAGACATGCTGAGGTCCAAACTGCTGGGGATTTCCTCTCTGGCCAAGGAAACAAAACTCAGCCGTGTGTTATTTGTGCATTTGTATCAAGAGAAAGGAATTCAGCTCCAAATCCAGCCACCCTTCAGGCACAGGCTTTTCCTATCTGAAGCCGCTGATCACTTACATGAGAGGTTATCAGTAGGTGGACAAAAGAGTGTTTCTCCCATCTTTTCATTGAGCCAAAGCACAGTTGCCAATTCCGACAGCCAGTAGGGAGTTTTCAGCATGTGACAAGCCCAAAGGCATTTCTGAAGCTGCCAGCACAGAGGCCTGTCGAATCTGCTAAGGAACCAGATGTAGCAGATAAATATCTTCCACAGTCTGGCATCTGGGGCCTGTGCTTGCCAGCTGAGAGAAGGGCTGGGATGCACAGTGCTGAGGGCGGGGATGGTGGAGGGATAGCAAGCAGAGCAAATCATGCACATTTCTTGTTACACTGGAAAAAAAGACAGTCTAGAGGATATTTCCAATTCTGGAAGGACCAGATTAAATATGGGTGGATTATATGTTGGTTACTATTCTTAAAGGCCAGAACATAAATAGGTCAACTATATTTTGTGATCTTTGCCACTACTTCTTTGTTTTAGTTTTAATTAATAGATGTATTTATTTGTGTATTTTATTTGACATACAGATAGAAAGGGTGAGGAAAGAGAGAGAGAGGTCCCATCCCCATCCTCTGCTGAATTTGAGCAAGGCCACAGCTAGGAGATAGGAACTCAGTTCAGGTCTCCCATGTAAGTGGTAAGGACCCAAACACTTGAGCTGTTGTCTGTTGCCTCCCAGGGTACAGATTAGAAGGAGGCTGAAAGAGACAAAACTCAAATCCAGGTACTCTGATATCAGAGGCAATTGTTCCATCCTAACACTGGATCAAATGCCTACTCCAAGCACCATTATTTTGTTGGAAAGATATTGCTACTATTTGGCAGTCCTAGATTGCAATACTCTATATGAAATTTATTCAGTGCAAGTGTATTTATCCAGGCAGTTTGTATTACATTGAGACCTACACACAAGAGCATACATACATACATACATACATACACACATGAATACACACACATACATTTTGGGTTTTCCAGTTCTTCCTAAAATAGAAAATAAAACCTAATGTATTATTTCATTTTGAGACAATAAATGACTGTATGTGTTGAGTCATAAGTATTTTGCTTTTCAAAAATCTTTTTTATTTAGATTCTCTGAGTGATATTCATTCAATTCCATTTTTTTCTTTCAACCCACTTATATTTGGTGAATGCCTGCTAAGTTTATGATATTGCTATGTGTGAAGATTATGAAGATGAAGAGAGAAAATGTTTTCAACTTGGGAATGGGAGATCATTTGGAGATATAGGTATGGAGAGATATTGGCAGAAGAGTAGTACCCAAAATTGAGGGCACCTTTCTCTATGATAAAGGCTAAAGTTTATACTTTTCAATAAGACGTATGTGTGTGTGAGTGTGTGCTTCTGTGTGTGTATTTTTCCTTTCTCACTTTGTTGATTTTCCAAAAAGAAAAATAATGTACGCTAACAGGTAGGTTTATAACAGGTCAATAGTTTTTCCCCAAATAATCTGATTATTTAATCTGCATTATTTACTTTCATATATTTTATGGATATATAAAACAACAAAAATGAGAAAGTTATGCACAGCAACATGCCATTCTCAGATCAATGCTATCATTTCTCCACTGTACTTTCTAATGCTTGCTATTATGCAGTGTTACAATATCATAGACATGATAGAATTTTCTGGGGTTTTGGTTACTCTAATGCAAGGCCTTACTCCATACTCTTCTGCCATTTCCTCCTTTTTTCTTTGTCTTAACCTTTTCAGCTTTGCACCCTCACCTTCAACCCCAGAAAATCGAAGGTCAATGGAATATTGTCTTTCCACATACTTGAGTAAGGAGTCTTAGACCAACAGTAGTCTTTAAACTTTGTATTTTTGTCAAATAAAGATGTTACTATATATTTGTCCATTAACCTTTTATATGCCTTTACTAACCATTCCATTATTACTTTTCCAATGTTGTTTTACAACAAGATTAATACTGAAAAGATCATTATGTACATTATTATGAAATTGTATTAAATGGAAGATGTATATAAATTGGGGCCAGCACTGTGGCTCAATGGGTTAACGCTCTGGCCTGAAGCGCAAGCATCCCACATGAGGGCAGGATCTAGTCCTGGCTGCTCCACTTCTGATCCAGCTCTCTGCTGTAGCCTGGGAAAGCAATGGAGGATGGCCCAGGTCCCTGGCCCCTACACCCACGTGGGAGACCTGGAGGAAGCTCCGGGCTCCTGGGTTCAGATTGGCCCAGCTCCAGCCCTTGCGGCCATCACTAGGGAGTGAATCAGCGGATGGAAAACCTCTCTCTGTCTCTACCTCTCTCGGTAACTCTGTCTTTCAAATAAATAAATAAAAAAAGATGTATATAAATTGTATTGCATAGATATTATTAATTACATTTCAAAATTGTGTAACAAAAGTACCAGAATGTTTTTCCCACGTGTTCTCCACCAGCACTGGTTATTATAACTCTGTTTTAAAAATTAATTTGATTATATGAAAGGCAGAGTGACAGAGACATGGGCAAATGGAGAGAGAGAGAGAGAGAGAGAGACTTGAGTCATCACCTGCTGCTTCCCAGATGCATCAGTAGGGAGGTGGATTGGAAGCATTGAAACTGGAACTCAAATCAGCTCTCTGATAATGAGACTTAGATTACCAACTGTACCACAACACCTGCTCCAACTCTTTTTTTTTAAGATTTTATTTATTTATTTGAAAGGTGGAGTTACAGAGAGGCAGAGGCAGAGAGAGAGAGAGGTTTTCCATCTAATGGTTCATTCCCCAGATGGCCACAACAGCCAGAGCTGCACCAATCCTAAGCTAGAAGCTTTTTTCAGGTCTTCCACATAGGTACAGGGGCCCAAGGACTTGGGCCATCCTCTGCTGCTTTCCCAGGCCACAGCAGAGAGCTGGTTCAGAAGCAGAGCAGCCAGGACTCGAACCACCACCTATATGGGATGCTGGAACTGCAGGTGGCAGCGTTACCAGCTATACCACAGCACCAGCCACAATCCAACTATTTTTTAATTCTTGTCAATTTAATGGAAGAGAAGAGGTTTCCAATTATTCATTTCTTTTACATTTTTCTAATTATCTCTGAAATTGAATTTTCTCAAGTTTATTGACCTCTTGGTTTGTTTTTCAGTGGATTGCTAATTCGGATATTGCAACCTGGAGAAAAATAGCTTTTCACTAGGTTCATTGTATACCTCTTATACAATTTTTAAAAATATGATTTTTACTTATTCAGAAGAAAGAGAGAGACAGAAGTCTTCTATCCATAGGTTTATCTCCCAAATGCCTACAAGAGCTGAGGCTGAACCAGGCCAAAGGTAGGAGCCAGGAACTCAGTCTGGATGTCCTATGTGGGTTTTAGGGGCCCAAGCACTTGAGCCATCACCAGCTGCTCCCCACGGTGCACATTAGCAGAAAGCTGGAAATGGAAGGAGAGCTGGGATTTGAACCCGGGCACTCTCATATAGGGTAAAGCTGATCTAAGCAGTGTCACAACCACTGTGCCAGTCACCCTCACCAAATTTTTTGTTGAAAGAAAAAATTTCTGAGTTCCAGGATAGTCATGAAATAAATGAAGAGCAGAGGGGCCAGAGCAGTGGTGCAGTGGGTTAACACCCTGGCCTGTGGTGCCAGCATCCCATATGTGTACCAATTCGACCCTGGCTGCTCCACTTGCAATCTAGCTCTCTGCTGTGGCCCAGGAAAGCAGTGGAGGATGGCTCAAGTCCTTGGGCCCCTGCACCAATGTGGGGGATCCAGAGGAGGCTCCAGGCTCCTGGCTTCGGATTAGCGCAACTCCAGCCATTGCGGCCAATTGGGGAGTGAATCAGTGGATGGACGACCTCTCTCTCTCTCTCTTTCCCCCTCTCTCTCTCTTTCTCTTTTTCTCTCTCTCTGCCTCTCCTTTCTCTGTGTAGCTCTCACTTTCAAATAGATAAATAAAAAAAGAGATAGAGCTCATGCAGAGAACAATTATAAAAAAAAGAACAAAATACTCAACAATGCCATAGACTCAGCAGTGCTTGAGTTGGAAGGGTATTTTATGATTATTTAATGTTCACTTAATCAACCATGAGAAAATATTTATTGATTTATAAAGTTGACATTACTATGGATACTGGAGACTCAGAGAGAATAGAAACTGTGATGTATAAAGATAAGTTTTCTATTCAAAAATAGTTACAGTATATTTAGGATATGGTATGTAACAATTGTAATAGAAGATAATTGCTATAATAGTGCCAAATACAAAGGATTTGGAAACCAGAGAATACAGAAAGTATGTTTTTTTTTCTTGGAAAGGATGGGGAAATTTTCACAAGGTTATAATTTGCCTGAAAAATTAAAAAAAAAAAAAAACAGATCTCACTCAGCTAGTTGGTCAGGGAGGACAGACTTTATTCCAGACAAAGGGATAGCAAGCTAAAACATGAATGTGTATTTTGCTAAAGAAATGACAAGAAGCACTTCATGATTCAACTGTGGGGTCTCCAAGGCTAGATTGTTAAGACTTTAGAGTGGATGGATCAAGTTTATTGAATCTTCAATAGATTGAATCTTCAATAGATTGTGTTGCCCACAACCAACGTCAAAGGACATTATCGGTCATTTCCACATGACAACTACAGTCTACACTAATATTTTCCTTTATTTTTGGATCCCTAGCATATTCCATGTGCACTTCACTGCACTGATCCAACATTGACATTTTTCTAAATGTGTCTTTAAAATAAGTGCCTAACATCATGTCTTTGTTCTGTGTTTTCTTGGCGTGCTGTTCTTCAAACCATTGTTGATTAAGGCTCTGCCTTCGAAGATTCTATAATAGACAACTTATTCCAATTCTTTCTGACCGTATGGCTTAATCAGATTCACAACGCAGGCGTGATAGCTAAGAGAGCCTAAAGTCAGTTGTAAAAGGACTCGCAGGCCTCCCTAAAGTGCAGAGATTCCATGCCATTCATCCATCAAATAGTGAACACTTACCCTGTGCCAGGAATTCTGCGAAGTGCTGACCATTCCATGATGAACAGAGACCAAGTCTCAATGCCATGGGAAGACATTCTAGTGGAAAGCTTTAACAGCACCCTGTTGAAAAAGTGGTTCCACAAAACTTTCTTCAGCAGGAAAGGGTCTGCATTCTAAGATAATTTCCTCAAATCACAAATGACAAAATTATGCTCCAGAGACATGAAGTGAAATTTAGAAAGAAACAATAATTCTTCTATCCTCTGAAATGTCTATGCTTTCATGCTTAAAACTCTTTGACCTAACTGTAGGATTTCTTCTCTAGTAATTGAAGAAGGCTGATCATGATTCTATGCTTCCATTAAAAGTAATAAATTATTGACTTGAGCCCATTAAGTGGTAAATATGATCAAGAAATTAATGCTAACGAATGATATATCATATCAATAAAATGATACATTAGTAGAGAGAACACAGTCCTATATTTGTATGCATCATAACAGAAATTCAAGATGAGGTCAAACTGATAGAAAGGTGAAATAGACCATCCTATGCTTATTGTTAGAGAGTTCAACAGTCTTCTATAAATAGCTGATAAAACAAATAAACAAAATCCAGTAAGAACATAGGAGACTTCAACATCATTGCCGGCACCGCGGCTCACTTGGCTAATCATCCGCCTGCGGCGCAGGCACCCCGGGTTCTAGTCCCAGTTGGGGCACCAGATTCTGTCCCGGTTGCTCCTCTTCCAGTCCAGCACTCTGCTGTGGCCCGGGAAGGCAGTGGAGGATGGCCCAAGTGCTTGGGCCCTGTACCTGCATGGGAGACCATGAGGAGGCACCTGGCTCCTGGCTTCGGATCGGCGCAGCACGCTGGCTGCAGCGGCCATTTGGAGAGTGAACCAACAGAAAAAGGAAGACCTTTCTCTCTGTCTCTCTCTCTCTCTCACTGTCTAACTCTGCCTGTCCAAAAAAAAAAATCATCAGCCAGCTTGACTTTATTGATATTTATTGAATACTTAATCAAACAACAGTATACATATTTCAGAGGAATGCAGAATTTTCATTCAGGTCATTTGCTGGTTAATAAAACAAATTATCATAAACTGAAGGGATTAAAATCATATCAGGCCTGGTTTTTACTGCAATAGAATTCTCTTAAAATAACAGAACAATATCTGAATGCTTCCTCAAATATTAAAGATAAACAACCTTTAAATAATATATCATCTGAAAAGTAAAGCACAACATATTTGGAAAATATTTTAATTGGACAAAAATGAAAAAAGAACATCCAAGTGTGCTTAGCTAAAGCATTGCTAAGAGGAAAATTTATAGCAGAGTGCTTCATACTAGAAAAAAATCTGTAATATTTATTTTAAAATAGAAAAATAGGGGCCAGTGCTATGGTCCAGTGGGTTAGGTCATGGCCTGTAGTGCTGGCATCCCATATGGGCGACAGTTGTAGTCCTGACTGCTCCACTTCTGAACCAGCTCCCTGCTAATGTGCTTGAGAAAGGAGCAGCAGATGCCCAAGTCCTTGGTTCCTGCACTTAGGTCTAAGACCCAGAAGAAGCTCCTTTCTCCTGGCTTCAAACCGGACCAGCTCTGGTCATTGTGGATATTTTGGGAGTGAGCCAGCAGATGAAAGACCTCTCTCTCTGTCTATCCTTCTCTTGCTCTGTAACTGCTTTGAAACAAATAAATATTTAAAAAGAAAAATGAAAGGCAATTAAACAGAAGACAGGTAATAATAAAGATGAACATAAACAATAAAAGTGAAAATAATGGGAAAAAAAAAACCCAAAATTACGTCAATGACATTTCAAAAAAACTGACAAAACTTTACCTGGCTAATTAGAGATAAAAGAGATCATATAAATAATTGCCAATATCAAAAAAATTAAAGAAGAAACAACTCCATAGAGCCTACAGTATTCAAAAGGGAATTTTATGAACATTTTTTCAATGAATTTTAAAATTTAGTTGTGTTGAAAAATTATTTGAAAGACACAGCTACCAAAAGTCACTCAAGGAAAAATAGATAGCTTGAATTACTCTATCTACTGAGATCTGCTGAAGAGAATATAATATCCCAAATGGCCTCACTAGTGTTATCAACCATTTAAAGGACAAATAATATCACCTGATTTTTTTAAAGATGTATTTATTTATTGAAAGGTAGAATTACAGAAAGAGGGAGACACACACACACACATACACAGAGAGAGAGACAGAGACAGAGACAGAGACAGATCTTCTATCTGCTGGTTTACTCCCAAGATGGCTGCATTGGCCAGGGCTGTGCCAGGCCAAAGCCAGGTGCCTAATCCAGGTCTACCACATTCGTAGGAAGAGAACAAACACTTGGGACATCTTTCATTTCTTTGCCTAGGCCATTAGGCTGGAAGTGGAGCATCCAGGACATGAACCAGAACACATATGTGATCTTGACATATTATAGGCAGCTTTAGCCACTATACCACAACACCAGGTCCCAATTAATCAATTTGTTATAAATGTCTCTAGAAATCTGAAGTTGTAGAAAGCTTCCTAACTCAAGCTATGAAGAAAACGTTATCCAGATGCTTAAAACAAAGGCATTACAAGAAAATGAAAAAATATCTCTCATAATCTTTAACAGAATTTAATTAAACATATTCCATCAATATATAAAGAAGATAATCTCTCAATCATGTAGAACTTATCACAGGGATGTAAGTTGATTTAACATGGAAATATCAATTTAATTCATGTTATTATTGGAACAAAATGGAAACCTATATGGTCATCTCAGCATATACAGAAAAAAACACTTGCTAAAATTCAAAAGTCATGCAATATAAAAACTGTCAGCAACATGGTAAGACTATTTATGAAAACCTTACTGCTAGTATTGCATTTTGTGGGGAACTACTAAAGTCTTTCTCCTAAAATTCAGGAACAAAATAAGGATGTCCATTTTCACCACTTCAGCATCATATGGAGGAACAACCAATGCAAGAAGGCCAGATAAAACCAAAAACCACTCAAATTGCACTGAAAGAAGTGAAACTGGGACAGTTAAGTTGTTGCTTAAGGGGCCCAGTGATGTGGCAAAGGGGGTAAAGCCACTGCCTGTAGTGCCAGCA
Organism: Oryctolagus cuniculus; assembly: GCF_051225735.1. Taxonomy (NCBI): domain Eukaryota; kingdom Metazoa; phylum Chordata; class Mammalia; order Lagomorpha; family Leporidae; genus Oryctolagus; species Oryctolagus cuniculus. The sequence goes on from NC_142873.1 coordinate 113,331,212, forward strand.
CCCATATGGGCACAGGTTCAAGTCCTGTCTGCTCCACTTGTGAACCAGATCCCTGCTAATGTGGCCTGGGAAAGCAGCGAAGATGGCCCAAGTCCTTGGGCCCCTGCCCCCATGTGGGAGACCTGGAAGAAGCTTCAGGCTCCTGGCTTCGTATCTGCCCAGCTACGTCCATTGCAGCCATTTAGGGAGTAAAACAGAGTATGGAAGGTCTCTCTCTCTCTCTCTCTCTCTCTCTCTCTCATCATCTGCCTTTGCCTCTCTGTGACTCTGAGTTTCAAATAAATTAATTAATTAAAAAAAGAAGTTGTTCCTTGGTATGCCTGCAACCCATGTTGGAGTCCCTGGGTTTGAGTCCTGGCTCTATTTCCCATTCTGGCTTCCTACTAATGCATACCATGGGAGGTAGCAGGTAATGGCTCAAGTACTTGGGGCCCCATTATCTATGTTGGGAACCTGGACTGCATCCAAGCTCCTTATTTCAGCCTGGTCCATTGTCAGCATTTTTATTTACCTGCCTGTTGTATGCATTTGAGGAGTGAAAGAGCAGATAAGAAATCTCTCTGTGTCTAAGTTTGTTTCTGTCTCTGCTTTTCAAATAAGTAAACTCACCTTTTTTGAACTGTTAGATTTATAATGTGGGTGTTGTGGTGCAGTGTGTTAAATCACACAGGATGCCTGTATGCCATATCAAAGTGCCAGTTCAAGTTCTGACTCCTCTGCTTCTAATATTTCTTCCTGTTAATGCACTCTGTGAGACAGCAGATAATGGTTGAATTGCGTGGGTTCCTGCCACTCACATGAGAGAACCTGACATGGGCATTTGAGGAGTGAACCAGCAGATGAAGGATATTTCTCCCTCTCTCTGTCTCTCTGTCTCTGTCTCTCTCTCTCTCTTTCTTTCTCTCTGTTGCTTTGCCTAGATGAAAATAAGTAAATAAACTTTTAAAAAGTTATATATTTTCTATATTAGCTGAGGATGCCTGTTTCTCCTAAAAAGTCATGTGTTGAAGCTATAACCTTCAATGTGACTACATTTAGAGATAGGGCCTCTAGGGGTTGATTAAGTCAGGACATAAGATAAGGCCTTAATCTAATAAAACTATTGCCCTTAAAAAAATGCAAGTGATATCAGAGAAATCATTCTCTCCTGCTCTTTCTATGAGAACACAGAGAGAAGAGGCCATGTGAGGACATAACATGAAGGTGGCCACTTGAAGGCAGAAAGAAAGATCTCACCAGACAGTAACACTGCTTGGTACCTTCTTCTTGGACATTAACTTGCAGTACTGTGAGAAAATAAATTTTTATTGTTGACAGCACCCAGTATGCAGTATCTTATTTTGACATACTGAGTCAAATAATGCACTAGCCATGAATAATAGAAACTGAAAGAAAAATAATATAATTACAGTAGCATCAGCATTGTGAAATACCCATAAATAAATGTGACATTTGTGTGAGTTTGTGTGTGTTATATGTAGGTACGTATATACATATATATATATATATATCCTTGTATATTTGTATGCATATTTATATATACACAAATCCACAAAGCCAATATATAAATTTTATAAACTATATATAATATAGAAATACATATTCATACATAATATATGTATGCAGATAGTTTCAATCATATGATATTAAGAGTGGCTTTTACCCCTGTATATTAGATAGGTATTAGGCATAATACTTTAAGTAGTCACATGAAAACTCACAAGGAGATAAGGAAGTTTGTGAATGCAGCTCGGCTCTTCTAAGGACATAGTACTTTAATCATAGTATGCATTTAACTGCACAAATTTCTGAGTGGGTTCAGAATTAATATGGGAAATTCTCTCATTCCGATATCTCCTCTAGCTGAATGCAACAATACAAGCAGTGTTTATTTTTTAAAGATTTGTTTATTTATTTGTAAGGTGGAGTTACAGAGAGAAAGAGAGAGGGAAAGACAGAGAGAGAAAAGAGAGAGAGAGAAGCCTTCCATCCTCTGGTTCACTCCCCAAGTGGCAGAAATGGCCAAGAGTGAACCAGAGCAAAGCCAGTAGCCAGAAGCTTCATCTGGGTCTCCCATGTTGGTGGCAGGGGCCGAAGCACCTGGGTCACATTCCACTACTTTTCCCAGGTCATTAGCAGGGAATTGGATCAGAGGTGGAGCAGCAAGGACTCGAACCGGTACCACTATGGGGTGCTGGCATCACAGGCAGTGGCTTTATCAGATATTGTGCAGTGCCAGTCCCACAGTGATTAATTTTAAAAAAAAAGAAAGAATACAGTTGCATTAGAAGCTATGGCCAAGAGAGAATGTGTCAGAGTCCAGTTCTGAATCTGGACTTGTAAATAAGTTTCAACTTGAGGGGTAACTCTGATGGATTAGTAGTGAATATTTGAAGCAAAAGTGGTAAAAATAGGATCTTGAGATTTTATCTCAAGTCAGTAGGAGAAAGGATTCCAGTCAGAGAGCTATGCTTACTGGAGGCAGGGTGTCAATACGCTTGTCTTGTATAGCCATCCAAGCCTTGAAATTTCACTGGATTCAAAAGAAGAAGCAAGGCCGGCGCTGCGGCTCACTAGGCTAATCCTCCACTTTGCGGCGCCGGCACACCGGGTTCTAGTCCTGGTTGGGGCGTCGGATTCTGTCCCAGTTGCCCCTCTTCCAGGCCAGCTCTTTGCTGTGGCCAGGGAGTGCAGTGGAGGATGGCCCAAGCACTTGGGCCCTGCACCACATGGGAGACCAGGATAAGTACCTGGCTCCTGCCATCGGATCAGTGCGGTGCGCTGGCCGCAGTGCGCCGGCCACGGCGGCATTGGAGGGTGAACCAATGGCAAAGGAAGACCTTTGTCTCTCTCTCTCTCACTGTCCACTCTGCCTGTCAAAATAAATTAAATAAATAAATAAATAAATATAACAAAAGAAGAAGCAAGTCTTCATTTGGCTTTAAATAATGCTTCATAAAATTAATTTAACCCATTATGCCCCATCATCTTGTATATAGGATACCTATAAAGATTTCAACTGAACAATAAGAATAGCACTTATAGTAACTTTGAATATTGTCTTGTTGAAATATCTTGTTGAAATATCTGCAAAACTGAAACCTTGGGAATTAAAGAGTTAATGTCCATTCAACTCACTGCCAACTTAAGAGCAAACTTCTGGATTTTTCATGTCCTTCAAACAATTATTAAACCATAATATTACTATTGACCACCTGGAACTAATCATTTAATTTTTTTTATTTTACATAAATTAAAAACCCTTTTATTTAATTCACACAGACACCCACACCCTATAATTTAAAGATATCTGTTTCATTGATGGGAAAACTGAGATTCACAGATGTGTCCTGTCTGGCCCAATCAGGCAACTGCTAAATGACAAACCCAGACCTAAAAGTCAGTTCTCTCCTTTCCTAGTCCAGTGTGTTATTTCAATACTATAGAAAAATACCTTAAATTTATATAATCAAAGTCACATATCAGAGCAAATCGATTTGTCCAAAAGTAGAAAGTTACTGATTTGCCAAAAAGGATCCCATTTAGCAATCTGGTTAGATTTAGGCTTATTTTTCAGGTTAGAAATTTTTTGTGGAGGATTTCTTCTGCCTTACATTATTTCACGTTGCTTTGTAATTATCTAAAGTATTTTATTATATCCTCCATTCAATCATAGGCAAACTGAAATATTACTAAGCAATCTGAAAACATTCCTTTAATCTCCCCATTCACACATACACAGATCCTAACCCAGTTCCTCGTGTCCTGTAGGCACCAAAATATAGTAAAGGGAATGAGTGAAATGGAAATTCAGTTTTTGATAATATTAGAGTAATTGCCAAGTAAATAATCTGGAATTCTGAAGAAAATTGATGCTATACCTCCAGTGATTTAAATATGATCTATTATTAATTAAAAACAGCCAAAGGCTAGTCACTGAAATAGACACTTTAATATATACTAACTCCCTTGATCACCCACTTTAAGTTTACACACACACAAACACACACACATTCACACAACATCATCCACTCAGATCCAGGTATTTTTGTTTATTTTTATTAAATTTTGTTTTGTGGGCTGGCATTGTACCATAGCAAGCTAAACCACCATATGCAACATTGGCATCCCATATCAGGGTACTGGTTCAAGTCCCAGCTGTTCTGTTTCATAACCAGCTCCCTGCTAATATGCCTGGGAAGACAGTGGAAGATGGCTCAAGTACTCCTATCACCCAAGTGGGAGACCCAAGTGAAACTCTAGGTTCCCAGCTTACCTTTAAAAAATAAAAGAAAAACACAGTGCTAATTTTTTATTTTATTTTTTTTTTAAATTTTGTTTGAAAGGCAGAGAGAGAGAGACAGAAAGATCTTATATTTTCTGATTGACTCCCCCAAACGCCAGCAAAAGCCAGGCCTGGGCCAGGCCAAAATCAGGAACCTGGAACTCAGTCCAGGTCTCCCACATGGGCTGCAGGGACCACCTTGGGCCATCACTGCTGCCTGCCAGGGTGCACAGAGGGTGCCTGGAACCAGAAGCAGAAGTGAGACTCAGAACCAGGCACTCTGCACCGTGTCCCAAGCAGTGATTTAACCAATGCCTATCTAAGATCCAAATTTCTATTTTCAAAGCCCAGGGCACTTTCCAGCACAATTAAATTGCCAGCACAGTAAAATTGGCAAAATAGATATATATTTTTTCAGAGCTGTCTGAAGTATTTCCTATGTTGATATATATGAGAATTCTCCATAATTCTTCTGAGATTAATCTTTCAAAACTTGAGATGTAAGAATATATTCATGGAATATTTATCTCCCATTTTAAGTTAAAACCTTTACTGTATCTTATAATTTAAAGTAAAACCTATGTCACAATGCCCAAATATACAATGCCTCTGCTAAGCCCTGAACAGGTCCAGTCAGGTTGAAATTCAAGTTTGCCACAGCTTCCCACTTGTAGCACACCCTGTCTCCCCCATGTTGTCCTTTGGATAACCTCATAATGACTTTTACTGTATTTATGCAAGTTCTTTCCAATTAGTCCATTGGAGCTCTCAAATGGAGAAGAAATGAAAAAAGGAGAAAAGGAAAACGATGATCTGGGGTAGCATTTAACTAGCAGGAGCTTTTCACACTGTCAGGTCATAGAAACATGGAAAGGCAGACAGGTCCTGGGGTTCCCATAATCCAGTCCCATAATATTTACAGATGTGTTTACTTTGGCTTACTCAAAAGAATACAGAGTTTATAGTCAGTCAATCTGGGGTCAAATCCCGAATTTGGGACTTTCAGCTTTGAGTTTTGATATGTTACTTAACCTTGTTTTCCCTAGTTACAAAATGAGAATACTGAGATCTAATGCATAGGGTATTTTGAGGGCCAAATAAGGCAATATGTTCAGCATGTAGCACATGCGTGGCACAGGAAACGCTGATAAATGTTAGCCCCATGTTGTCACTATTCTTGTAGTAGCAGGGTACCTCATTGGGAACTTTTAAATTTAAAATTATTTGGGTACCGCTTGGTACAATTGCATAGAGATGACATAAGGCAAAGACTTGGATCTTAACAGAGGTGTTAAAAATGGAAATTTAGGGTTCAGAGTTGTGGCATAGTAGGTAAAGCCACTGCCTGCAACATGGGCATCCCATATGGGCACCAATTTGAGATCCTACTGCTCCTTTTCTGATACAGTTCCCTACTCATGCATCTGGGGAACCACTGGAAGATGGCCCAAGTGCTTTGGCCCTGCACCCACGTGGGAGTCCGAGAAGAAACTCCTGGCTCTTGGCTTTGGTTTGGCCCAGCCCTGGCCATTGCAGCCATTTGGGGAGTGAACCAGCAGTTTCTATCTCCCCACCCCTCTCCACACAACTTTCTCTGTAACTCTGCCTTTCAAATAAATAAAATAAATCTCTAAAGGCAAATTTTCTGAGAATCCTTTGATAAGATTTTCATCCACACATAAAACAGTATTCTCAGAGTGATACCTAGTAATTCCAAAGTTTTTCAAAGTGATACATACTTTTTTTTCTAGTGGAGTCTTTCTAATTACCTTTTCTTCATTCATTAAAATTTATTTTATTAAATATATTGATAGTAAGTATATTGATTGGCCCAATTTCTCAAATCCTCCTGAACTTGTCCCCCTCTTTACAAACTATGACTGAGGGGAAGTAGAATGACATATTTGTATATGTGATAGGCACATCTAGGAATAACAGACAGGTCCAGTGCAGCTCCTCCACTTTTCTCTTAGGGTGTGTAACTTTTAGGAAGCATACATGTTCCCCTGCTCACTCCTACATGACATAAATTTGTGGGAGGTCACTCCATTTGAGGCCTGTGGATATCTGGACATAACTGTAGCTCAATGGGTGAATTTAAAATCTGGATCAATATTAGAGGTTTACTATCCCACATAAAATCTATATCCTCTCACTTAGTCATATCAAAATAAAGATGGTAGGGGCCAGCGTCGTGGCTCACTTGATTAATTCTCTGCCTGCTGCTCCAGCATCCCATATGGGTGCCGGGTTCTAGTCCTGGTGGCTCTTTTCCAGTCCAGCTCTCTGCTGTGGCCTGGGACAGCAGTGGAGGATGGCCCAAGTGCTTGGACTCCTGCACTCGCATGGGAGACCAGGAGGAAGCCCCTGGCTCCTGGCTTCGGCTTCCTGGCTGCGCACCAGCCGCAGCGGCCATTTCGGGGGTGAACGAACGAACAGAAGGAAGACCTTTCTCTTTGTCTCTCTCTCACTGTCTAACTCTATCTGTCGAATTAAAGAAAAAATAATAAAGATGTTAGCCACTATATTTTGGCACCCATCTACTGACTTATTAATTAAGAACTTGAGGGGGAGTACTATCTGGGGATACCCCTAAAGATTATGGGATGAGTGTTGAACCATAAAATTCTTGGTTTGCACTGTCTTATCTTATCCTACAAATAATTGGTGTGAATATAACTCATATATGTAATAATATCCACTATTTGACTCATAATTTATCAAACTTTCCCCTAGAATTTATTACATATCAGACACAAAATTAGTTACTAGAGGTGAACTGAGGCAGAAGATATGATTACTACTTTCCATTCATTTTAAGAACATATCACTGTGGAAATATAGATTTGAGAAGCTAACATGGCCTTATTCAGATCTGATACTAAATGACAGGTTTGAATTGGTTGCACGCTCCCTAATTCAAAGTTTCCCAACTGGGCAGGTGTGGTAGCATTTAAGATTAATTTTCTCAGTAAGCCCTGGAGACATCTTAACTCATGGTCTTTTGTTTATGAAAAACTGTAATGGGAGGAAGGTGTGGTGTTATGGTGCAGTAGATTAAGCCATAGCTTGGGATGCCAGCATCCCATATGGGAGCACTGGTTCCAGCTCTCTGCTGCAGTGCCTGCAAAAAGTAACAGAAGATGGCCCAAGAATTTGGTCCCTGTCACCTGAATGGAGTTCCAGGCTCCTGGCTTCAGCTTGTCCCAGTTCCAGCCATGAAAGCCATTTGGAAAGTGAACAAGTTGATGGAAAATCTCCCTTTTTTTCTCCCTCTCTCTTTCACTCTGCCTTTCAAATAAGTACATAAATCTCTTTTTAAAAAGGGGGAAAAAAGAAGGGTTAGAATTGTGGCATAGTAGGTAAAGCCACCATCTATGATACCAGCATTCCGTGTGGGTGCTGATTTGTGTCCCAGTTGTTCCACTTATGATCCAATTCCCTTCTAATGACCCTGCTAATGTCCTGGAAAAAGCAATGGATTATAGTCCAAGTGTTTTGGCCCCTGCCACCCATGTGGAAGACCTAGATGAAACTCCTGGCTCTTGGCTTTAGCCTGGCCCAGCACTGGCTATTGTGGCCATCTGGGAAATGAACCAGTGGATAGAAGATCTGTCTGTCTCTCCATCTCTCTTTCTCTGTAGTTCTTTCAAAATAAATAATAAATAATTTTTAAAAGGAAAAGAAAAAGTACAATGGAGACCATAAAGGATCCTATGCCACTCCCATTCCGACCTCAGCCCAAATAAGGACTTCCTTAATGACAATGATTTTCTTACTGTTCTCCTTACAACAAAGATGTTCAAATATACCCCATTTTACTCTTCTGCTCCATGAGCCATACATGGGCTAACATGAATTCTCTAGAAAGACCACACTTGGAGAGAACACAACACACAACAGACATCCAACCACATATTTATGTGCATGTGCTCAAGGGTCTCACAAAAGTAAACATAATAAATACAAGTCTAGAGATAAGGAGCTTCATGGAGAGGCCAGAGATCAAGGAGAAGAAATTAACTCTCCTGAGAGAAAAATCACACTAAGAAGGACTGTGATAGAATGGGCCTCACTGTTTGAGAAAGCTATGGCTGCAATTACACTACAGATCTCATTTGCACATTCTCTCATGCAGAACTTTCTTGGCACCATTCTCCCTGAGTCATCTGTGTATTTTGGGAAAAGAAATGTGAAGAGAGGAACAGTATTGCTGGGGCATATGGGCTCTGTTACAGAAACTCCATGGAATGAGCTGGCCCTGTGTAATGGAAAGAATTTACATGGTGAAGAATCCCAGAGATGGATGGCTAGAGGAAGTCAGCAGTGGGATGGACAGCTACCTTCTGGGAGCAGAGTGATATTGTATGAGGGCAGTTGTGTGATGGCTGTTGCATGGAGTGCTGAGAGAGAAGAATATTTGATCTAAAAGGAGTACAGACATCACAAGGGACCCAGGCCATATCATGGGCAGCAGTAGTGTTATATGGTTAGTTAAGTGGGATGCTGACTTTAAAGAAAGGAAGATAGTAAAGATGCAGGCAATGCTGACTTTTTTTTTATTAACTTTCACTCTGGTTAGTAAAGTGGGTTATGTATTTGCCTTTCCCTAGATTTTCCTAGGCTTACATTACGGTATTGTGGACTCTGACCCCTGGAACACGTGTAATTTGAAGTTGCATAATATGATGCTTAATTAGGAAGTCTTCCTTGACTCTGTAATTACACAGCTTGAATTGTCCATATATTCTGTCTTGCATATATGAACATGATTTTTCAACAATAAAAGAAGTCTTCATGCTTACTGATCTGTTGAGAAATTCCTGGCAGGTTGGTCATTTGGCTACTCACACAGCAGCTATCTCTCAGCACACTCACAGGCCAGCCAAGCCTTTTTCTAATTAGTTAAAATGACTACAGGTGCTACTAAATTAAAGCTGAGCTATTTTAAGCACAGTAGGTAAAAACACATTCAATAAATCACCATGGTTGCATCTGGAAAATCGTCTCCTTCTACTCTCATTTCCCCATTTTAGGACAGAAGTAAATAAACATGAATTAAACAGTACTTTAAAAGTGGAACAACAGGGTAGAAATTCTTGGGAGTGGCTAGAGCCTCACTCCAAATGACAGCTCAAATATTGTAGTAATTAGGCTGTGTGGAAAAGTACTTCATCACCTGTGGAATATTGTGGAGCCAGAATGAATGGTTTTTATCTGGATCTACTACCTATGGAACACATATTTCTGGACCTGTGCTGTCCAACATAGTAGCCACTAACAAAATGTAGCTACTTAAATTTATATTTGTATTAAATGTGTTAAATATAATTTAAAATACAGTCTCTTACTCAATTTTTTTGTTTCAAATTCTGCATAGTCACATGTAGCTAGTGGCTCCCATGTTGGACAGCAATATGAAATATTTTTATTATCACAAAGAGTGATGATTGGGGAATTCTGCTGCAGATACTATCCTAAGTTACACATTTTTGTTTGTTTAGTCAAATGGAACATTACATACTTATATTGTGTACCTAGCAAGTGTGTTCCAGGCCCTATAATGGGTCAGATAAGCAAGTATCAGGAAATAGCAAAAGAACTCACATAAATGAATGGTGTAGTTTTATATTTTCTGCCCATGAGTTGCAAGAGCATATCACATTGAAGTTCAAGAAATGTTTGTTGAGAAAAGTACCAGTTATTCTTTTTTTATTATTTTTTTAACTTTTATTTAATGTATATAAATTTCCAAAGTACAGCTTATGGATTACAATGGCTTCCCCCCCATAATGTCCCTCCCACCCGCAACCCTCCCCTTTCCCGCTCCCTCTCCCCTTCCATTCACATCAAGATTCATTTTCGATTCTCTTTATATACAGAAGATCAGTTTAGCATACATTAAGTAAAGATTTCAACAGTTTGCTCCCACACAGGAACGTAAAGTGAAAAATACTGTTTGAGTACTAGTTATAGCATTAAATCACAATGTACAGCACACTAAGGACAGAGATCCTACATGAGGAGTAAGTGCACAGTGACTCCTGTTGTTGACTTAACAAATTGACACTCTTGTTTATGGCATCAGTAATCACCCTAGGCTCTTGTCATGAGCTGCCAAGGCTATGGAAGCCCCCTGAGTTCACCAACTCTGATCATATTTAGACAAGGCCATGGTCAAAGTGGAAGTTCTCTCCTCCCTTCAGAGAAAGGTACCTCCTTCTTTGATGACCCATTCTTTCCACTGGGATCTCACTCAAGGAGATCTTTCATTTAGGTTTTTTTTTTCCCCAGAGTGTCTTGGCTTTCCACGCCTGAAATACTCTCATGGGCTTTTCAGCCGGATCCGCATGCCTTAAGGGCTGTTTATGAGGCCAGAGTGCTGTTTAGGACATCTGCCATTCTATGGGTCTGCTGTGTATCTCACTTCCCATGTTGGATCATTCTCTCCCTTTTTTATTCTATCAGCTAGTATTTGCAGACACTATTCTTGTTTATGTGATCCCTTTGGTTCTTAGTCCTATCATTATGATCAATTGTGAACAGAAATTGATCACTTGGACTAGTGAGATGGCAATGGTACATGCCACCTTGATGGGATTGAATTGGAATCTCCTGGTATGTTTCTAACTCTACCGTTTGAGGTAAGTCAGCTTGAGCATGTCCCGAATTGCACATCTCTTCCCTCTCTTACTCCCACTCTTATATTTAACAGCGATCACTTTTCAGTCAAGTTTCAGCACTTAAGAATAATTGTGTATTGATTACAGTATTCAACCAAAAGTATTAAGTAGAAAAAACAAAAAAAATACTAAGAGGGATAACATATTAAGTTGTTCATCAACAGTCAGGGCGAGGGCTGATCAAGTCACCGTTTCTCATAGTGTTCATTTCACTTTAACAGGTTTCCTTTTTGGTGATCAGTTAGTTGTTACCTATCAGGGAGAACAAGTGGTATTTGTCCCTTTGGGATTGGCTTATTTCACTCAGCATAATGTTTTCCAGTTATTCTAAATAAGCTATTGACAATAAAATCCTTTCTTGGTCATTTTGATATCCAATCTGCAGCAAAATCCATTAGGACAATCAATTGAATCATGTTGTGAAGACGTCCCAGTCCCACTGGATCACTTATTTTTAAAAGCAGAGCTTTTCACAGAACAGATGCCACAGTAGAATAAAGATATTAAGATATATTGGAATTTATCCCCCTCATTCACGCAAGCTTCTAGAGGACATAATTACTCTTTACAAAGTCCTTGAAAATCCCTGAATACCCAGTCCAATCTCCCACGAAATGTCACTCACATTGAATATGTCTTTTTCTCTCCCTGCTCTGAACATCACTTTACATGTTTTCTTCCCTTAATAATTTGTATCCTCACCTTCCCCACTTCACCTACTATTCTTTAAGGGTCAGTCCATATGTATTTTTCTATTAAGATCTCTTATCCCTCACTTAGCCAAAAGAAGTCTTTCTTGTCTAAATCTTTGCTCAGATGAGTCCCCTCATCATTTAGCATAGAATTTGACTCCTGATAGATCCTTACTAGACATTCAGTAAGTGAGAGCACAAACTCTAATAGAACTGAAAAAGCAGTGTTGGATTACAAATCTTTGGCAGTACTTTCATGTTTATGAAGTACTGTCAATATGACATTCTTTTTTTTTTTTTTTGACAGGCAGAGTGGACAGTGAGAGAGAGAGACAAAGAGAAAGGTCTTCCTTTGCCATTGGTTCACCCTCCAATGGCCGCCGCGGCCAGCACGCTGCGGCCGGCGCACCGCGCTGACCCAATGGCAGGAGCCAGGAGCCAGGTGCTTTTCCTGGTCTCCCATGGGGTGCAGGGCGGAAGCACCTAGGCCATCCTCCACTGCACTCCCTGGCCACAGCAGAGAGCTGGCCTGGAAGAGGGGCAACCGGGACAGAATCCGGAGCCCCAACCGGGACTAGAACCTGGTGTGCCGGCGCCACTAGGCGGAGGATTAGCCTAGTGAGCCGCGGCGCCGGCCTATCAATATGACATTCTTACAAAGTTCCCCTGAGTTCCATTTTGCTATCCCTATTAAAACAGCTGAGACAGTTGAGGCTCAGACAGGTAAAAGGAACTACACCAAGTGTTTCAGTCCTTGTACCAAGAGAAATGGTGCACTCAAAGGGCTATTTCAAGAGACTTGAATGAAGATACTCTGTGTAGAGTTGTGGGAAGTGATAGTAGAATCCCTGGGGCTTTCTGATTATAAAAGAAGTGCATTACCACTCATATGCCTGAAGGGAAAAGGAGAGGAAGTTGTTAGAAGAACATGATGGTCTACACTCCTAAGGAACAGTGGTCTTTCTGCTTATTGCATGTTGAATACCTTATTTAGCGTAAGATTAAGTTTGTGATTATAAAGTAAATTTAAAGTATGCCATTGCAAAATTTCAAAGAAAAATAAGACAAGGATGAGGAGGGAGGAGGGAAGTAACATTATGTGCATAAAACTGTATATATGAAGTACATAAAATCTACTCCTTTTATGTGAACAAATAAATATATAAAGCCACTCCTAGTCCAGAAAAAAAAAAAAAAAAGAAAAAGAAAAGGAACCTGAAAAATGCTCTATCTGTAAGAGACATGCATTCCCTCACCCAGCTATCAAGGACAGAGAGTTCCCAAGTCCTAGCTTAGCATTAAATGAGTGGGAGAAAGTGAAGAAATGCCTTGAATTATTTCCCTCCCTCTGATGCTTCCCAATCCCTATGCCCAACCAGAAGGAAGACAATATGAGAGCCTAAAAGATGCAGTTCTTGGAGATCAGCCTCACAGAACCTAGGCAGAAGCACAGGGATGGAGTAGGAGAGGGAGAAGGGATATAGAGGGGAAAACAAACAATCTAAAAGACAAATGTTATCCAGCATTTATGGGCACACTACTAATGGGCCAGGATGCAAAATTTCTGTTCTTTCGACTAGGTTAAGGCTTTGATACATGAGAAATAGCTCTTTGTCAAAAACATATTATGTGTAGGTATGAACTTATTATATTGTCTCAATTAGGTTAAAACTTTCCATAAAATATAAGGATCACCTTGCATGGCCTTGAGAAGGTAATTTAAATGTAAGAACCTAGTTTCCTGATGTACAAAACATAATCAACAGTCTTCACAGGGTGCAAAAGGATGAAATGACACTGACTATCAAATGCCAGCATAGTTCTGGACATAATGTTGGTACTCCACATATTTCAGTCCTTTTCTGCACTTTTTGTATTAATTATATAACAAAAAGATAGGGCCTACTCATACTAGAATCTCAATAATAATATGTCAAATAAATAAAAGCTGATTAATCAAGAAACAACAAATAAATATGATCAAGGTCTCTTGGAAACATTTGGAAAGAAGTTTCCCAGTATTCTCCAATTATGAGTTAAGTTGTTGTAGTTTGTTTCCGTAGAAGTGAAGACATGCAGGAAATAGAGAATAAAACATGGTCCCCTCTCTGGTTATCGGGAAGAGGACGTATGAATACCTGTTTACAAGACTGAGAAGTAACTGGTTATGAGAATGTGGAAAATGAAGACAGGAGCTATTGCTTGCAGTCAAAGAAGAACAAGTTTGAAGAAGAACAAGGCTATCTTAATTTCGCAATGTACTGCATTTGCTGGTGTTCTTTTATATAGGAAGAAACAGCCCTGCAACAAAATAAGAGATGTAATAAAATTTTCAAATTCTATATTTAAAAAAGAATGAGAGTGGAAGAAGATTCCAGGAAAAGGGAAAGAATGAATTGTAACATGAGATAATGTGTATGTGATCATGTTAATTTTTTTACTAATTTTGTTTACAAATATTAAGTGAAATAATGGTTAAGAAATATAGTTCTAAGCACCTCATCATGAATGTGAAGTTTCATTGAAGATAGGTGTATCTCAAAATATCACGCCAAGATTGCATTATACTTCATGCTATATTAGTGTATTCTAGTGTAACAAACTGTTTCACTTTTTCTTTCCAAAAGATGGCACAGAGGCTGGCATTGTGGCATTGTGTGTTAAGTTGCTACCTGGGACACCAGCATCCAACAGTGGAGTGCCATTCTGAGTCCTAACTATTCTGATTCTGATCCAGCTTCCTACTAATGCAGCTGGGAAGCCAGTGGAGGATGGTCCAAATACTTGGGACTCTAGGACCCAAGTGGGAGACTAGGATGGAGTTCCCTGATCCTGGACTCAGCTGCCACAACCATTTGAGAAATGAATCTGCTGATAAAATGTCTCTCTTCTGGCTCTTTCTCTCTCTCTCTCTCTCTCTCTCTCTCTCTCTCTCTCTCTTTCTCTCTGCTTTCCAAATAAATAAATCTTTAAAATTGATGGGACAGATGTGTTAGCCTATATAAGGTTTTAAAAATATGAATTACATGATTATTACAGGCTTTTAAGCTGAAACTTAAAAAGTGTGGTCAGTTACTCTTGCCTTCTCACCTCCACAGGAAATTTGGTTTCCATTCTCTATTCTTCCTTCAATATTGGTCCAAGCTCAGTGGTCCAATGGCTCATTGCCACATAAAGCAAGATTGAGAAATTGTTTCTTAGTTTGGCATTGGAGTTTGGGAATTGGCCAGCCCAACTCACTTCAATGATTTTACTTCAAAGCACTCAGCAAATTAAACTTGTTGATTATAAAATATTTTCCATTTGCCCCCAGTGTTGGCATTTTTATAGGAAATTTTACTTGCAACGAAGGAAAAGTGCAAAGTAAGAGGATGTGTAGTTTCCCAAACTCACAAGGACAGTCTCAAGACAAAGGGCAAGGTGGAGCCTAATGCACCCAATGGCCTCTCTCTTTTGCCTCTAATCCAAGAGAAAATTTCCACTGGGTAAAACATAAGAAATATATGCACGAGATTTCCAGTGTTGAAACAGGGTGTAACTTGTAATTGAAGACCTCTAATCTTTCATTTGTTTGTTCACTGAATCATTACTAAGTAATTTATTTTTCTCATTGGAGGTATTACATGGAAGTTGACAACGCAAAGGCGAACATGAACTAGTCTCAGTCCCTTATTTTTTCATGGATGAGATACACACAGCAAATAATCATGAAATAATGTGGTAACATGGATTTAGTATTCTAGGGGCACCAAGAGCTAGCATTCTAGCCAGCATTTGTCCAGTAGTAAACTGGGTTGCCTGTGATTCAGTGTAGCCACCTCTCTGGTCACATCCAATCAGAGGCTGAAAAATTCCTCATTAGAGCCACATAAGAATAATTCTACTTTGGGCACTGCCTGGGTTAGATCAGGGATGAATAGTAGCAACAACACTGACATTTTGGGTTGGATATATTCTGTTGATGAAAGGACTTTTTCTGTAAATGGTGAGATATGGAGCAGTATCCCTGGTCTACCCTTTAAGTGCCATGAATAGCCTCTGAGCTATATGGACTGAATGTTTGTGTCTCCCAAAATACACATGTTGAAACTCATCTTCAGTGTGATGGGGGTTGGGAAATAGGACATTTAGGAAATAGTTGGGCCACATAGGGTGAAGCCCTGGTGATGGGATTAGTGTCCAAAGAAGAGATAGCAGAGATCCTGCTTCCTCTCTCTCTACTCTCTGCTGTGTGAAAATACAGCAAGAAGATTGGCATCTGCAAACCAGGAGGAAGGCCCTTCCCAGAACCCAATCATGCTGACTTCTCCAAAATTGAAAAGTATTTTTTTGTTATTTAAGCCACTCAGTCTATGGAAATTTGTTATAATATTTCAAATTAAGACATACTGTTAATCAAAAATTTTTCAAGGAGTGGATGATTGATCTGGCAGTTAAAACACCTATGAAAATGCTTGCATCCCATATAAATGAACTTGAGATAGAGACCTGGCTCCATATCCCAGCTCCAGTACTTATTGCCATTTCCTGCTAATACAGACTCTGGGAGATAGCAGGTGACAGCTTAAATAGTTGGTCCCCTGCTGCCCATGTGGTAAACCTGGACTGAATTCTGAAATCCTGACTTCAGCCTGGCCCAGCCCCCACCATTGTGAGAATTTGTGGAGTGAACTAGCAGATGGGAGATCTCTTTGCTTCTCTCTTTTTCTCTCTGCCTCTCAACTATTTCATAAAAAAAAAAAAAAAGATCACCAGAGTTAGCCTAATGATGACTGGAGAGAAAAATATCACCTTCAGTTGAATACCAAAGTAGTAGATGTACTTTACTGTCTCTTCCTTCTCTAAGAATCAAACTTTATGATTAGCTGGCATTGCTAGAACACCAGGGGAAGTTTGCTTCTCGTGGCGGATATAGGAGATACTTAGTTCTGACCACTGCCCTGCTTGTGAAGCAACAACCATTGCATGCATAGAGAAAAACTCCGATGATCAGCCTCAGAGTCATAAGCACTCTTTTTCTTCAATATTATAATGCAGTCTGTGCTTGGTCAATGTAAATTGAATAAAGATACTCTGTGCTCAAGAAGTTACACTTCCTGGAAGCCAGAGTTACTGATTTAAAGGAGTTGCTTTGTTCCTTGGGCAGAATCAGTGCTTAGAATAGAAAAATACATTTTAAATTGTGCTCCATGTAACCCCGCCATCAATCAGAGAAGCTGGGTACTTTGTTTTATTTATCTATCCTTCTGTGCTTATGAAAAGCTAGAAAATGTTTGGAAGAACCACTGGACTTGGATCTGGAGTCCTGGCTTTGGATCCTAGTCAGGTCATTAAATTCACTGTGTTAATTTGGACAAATTACTTCACATATTGGCTCACTCATTCAACAAACTTTTTCCAAGTGTCTGCTGTACATGAGAAATTCTAATTGCTGGCTGAGAAAGCACAGGGAATAATATAGCTCCCTACTAGTTGCTCACAGTAGAGAAGAAGGAAAAAAGAGAGTTAAGCCCATATCTTGTGTGGTTGTGTTGGTATGCCATTGATGTATCCTTTGCAGGAAAATTAGAATCTATTTGAATTATTATTATTATTATTTGAAATGTAAACAAAGCGAAAGGGAGGGAGAGCACACCTAACTACTGATTTACTCCCCCAAATGCCTACAACCATTGGTGCTGCACTGGGCCAAAGCTGGGAGCTGGGAACTCAATCCAAGCCTCCCATGAGGATGGCAAGAATCTAACTGCTTGCCATCACTGCTACCTCCCAGGGTCTTCATCAGTAGGAAGCTAGAATCAGGAGCTGAAACTGGAACTTCAGCCCAGGTACTCCAATATAGAAGATGTCAAAATGTCTGTCACAAACAGTTCTGTTTGTTCCATATTGACTAGCTAGATGGCTGGATTCTTCCTTCATTTCCCCATGTCCATCAAGGAGAACAGCCTTGCTCTCTCTGTCTCATCAATTCACATTGACTGGGATTAACCAATGTCTATTAATGTCAACAGTCAGGTTATATAGCTGGTGGATATGCACACTCAAGGATAGCTTGTTCTGAATTTCTACTGCTTGTTCCCTATCTCATAATGAAAGTTGCTCCTCTGCTTCCCAGCTACAGGAATCCATGCCCAAACCCTCCCACCTGTACCTCTCCCTCGACATCACAGCCACCTTTCCTCTTTCCTTCCTGAAGCTCTCAGCAGAGACTCCCTTGGCCTGCAGTCATCTACAATCTTCCTCTCACACAGTCAGTTTCTGTGAATATTTTTGCTTCAGTTTGGATTTAGATGACTTTCAGTATGGTTGGTTGGCTTTCTCTCTTTTTTCTTTCCTATTATTTTTTTCTTCCTCACCATTTCTATTTCACTGAGAACACACAAAACCTGGACACCTTTGAGGTCAGCGATGCCAGGTGTGAAGTCCAGGTTGCTAAGGGACTGTGGTCGTTCCAAAGAAGAGGCAGGTAGCAACATGACCATCAGTGTTTTCCCCCCATGGCCAAGTGCTTGTCCCAACTGACAGAGATGGATTAGGAAAGATTATAATCCAAAGTTTCAAATAAATGCTCATTTCCCCTTTCAGAGACTCAAGTTCCTCTGGAATAAATGTAAGTACTTGATTAGGAAGTCTCTTAAGTCTGAGAGAACATTTTCTATTATTCAGTATGACTTGGATCCCTTCTCCTGCAAATACCCCTGCTGTACGTTTCACTTTTTCTTAAGAATTCCTTATCGATCCAGACGTGGAGGTGACAGTATTAGGTGAAAAGAAAATAGACAGGTTCCCCAGAGGACAAACTCAATAAGATGTAAATGGAATACCAGAATTCAGGAAGCTGCAGTGAAATCTCACCTTTTTGCACATCATTTAAAAACAATGTTCTGCAAAGTATAGTCTCATTTCCTTGGTGTGATCCAGAAATCTTTTAATTAAACTTTAGAACTGAATTAATAGAGTCATGGGGATCAACAAAATGTGACATGTTTTTTAATCAATTTGTAGATCTTCCTGAGCCTTCTTTTACTGGATAGGAATTCTCAAAATGAGAACTTCCCCATTTTGAGAGTGCTTACCTCAGAGACTGATACACCACGGTGATTGTACTTTTGTTATTTGCTATTCTTTATCATGGATTTAAAAATCAAACCTGAGCAAGTGTCCCAGTATTTACTTAATAGCTACTATGACCTTGAGTGTAACAACTAGGTCTCAGTTTTCTCATCTGTGAAATTAGAAAAATAAACATATCTAGCAGGGTGTTATCAAGGAAGTCTCAGGGATATCGTAAATTCCCTTTCTTTTATCTCTCCATTCAGCATTCAGCTCATAGTGCTCATGCACTAAACGTTAGCTGAATTTACCTTCCCACATCTTGCACTCCCTTTTTAAAAAGAGCTTTACTAGGCTCTTGGGTCAGGTCACAGAGGTACCTTCTTCCTACCATAATTAAGCAACTTGAGAAATCCTGTGAGGTCGATAAATATGGAGAATGCTTACATAAAACAGAATATAAAATGGCAAAGCCTGCCACCAGAAGCCAGTAAAAGTCAATTGCTTTATGTGACACCTCTACAAATGGCATTATGTCATTGCATAATATTAGTAAGAAATTGTAAGATTTTGTTCATGCCTGTAAAATGTAATGAGTCTCACATCATCTACCAATATAAAAACAAATTGAAAGAAAGTGATATTTTAAAAAGAAAAAAAAATCCAAGTCCCCAACTTCTTGACTTTGTGTGTGTATGCTTGTGTGTGTGTCTGAGGAAAATTTGTCCATAAAGAAATGAATTTAAATTCAAAGGAGTTGGTTGGCTTTCTCTCTTTTTTCTTTTTGTTATTTTAATTTTCCATCTTTGCCATTTATATTTTACTGAGAGCACTAAAAAAACTGTTTCAGAAATCAGGTGGTCTTGGCTGAAAAAAAATCTTCCAATGCATAAAAACTAACTTAAATGTTCAAAAAATGGAAAGTCTTCATGGTGCCAATAGAGAAATGGATTTATTCATCTGGGCTAAGGTACAGGACATTAACTTTCACTGGTGTAGCTGTTCACCAGCGGTTTATGCTAAACCAACCTGAAATGTCTTTGTACATCCAAAGAAATGAAGCTATGTGGTTCTGCCCTAATAGTATTTCTTTTGGTTACAAATAATGATAGGGAAATCTAGAGGTTTCCAACAAGCACTTCTGTTAGGCAAGGATGATTGCCCATTGGTTCTGGGACAGAGGAATTGATTGTTCTGATGAGATTATGCTGTGCTATCAAAAATCTGGCATGCATCTGTATTAAACAAGATCCAGAAAAATGAGGAAATAATCTCAAAGTTCCCCCACAAAGCAGTCTTATGGATAGGAACACACATGTCTACTAGGAATAATATATAACAAAAGCTGAGACGTTGGACTCTCTAAATAAACTGTCTGCATATTTGGGGAAGGGAAAAGCAAATGTATGTTTGGCTCAGAGAATGAGCTCTGTTTTTCTTCTTTGTCAGCACTATCATTCAGTGGTGCAGACAGACTGGACACCCTTGAGGATGGGACACATTGCTAGCTGAAAATGAAAATAACGTGGCACAGTGTAAGCCAAGAAAGAAGGCTTGGATTCATGCAACCAATTCAGGTCAGTCACAGACTAAGGGAAATTCAGAATTGAATTGAGACTTATAAGACATCTCTTCAACCTTTAACCCCTCTGGAATTCATTCTCATATGGCTGAAAGATGGCCACCCAGTCTTCAATTGAGCCTTTTCCAGGGCACAGGGAGCTCATTATTTGTGAATATCTCTGGATCTAATCCACTCTGTTTATTATCATGGTCATTACCATGTGCATCGTTACTACTCTTAACAACACTTCAGCACTAGTTATCATTGTCAAGGAAAGACAGCTCTGGAAAGGCTGTGGAAGCTCATTTCTTTATTCTTGTTAGTAGCTTAGCAAGAGGCACCTCTGCATTCTTGAACTCTACAGAAATAGTTCCATATCAGAGGCTGAATTATAAGGGTTCTCCCGTTATAGGCAGGAAGTCACTCTGATGATCTTTGTCTCTCTTCCCTTTACATTGGAAGAATATCAAGGGGGTTATTAGAATATTAGAATACTTTTTGTGGAACCTCTGGTAGTGATGTCTGCTGAGTCAACTTTTGGTGTGATAAGGGCTTTGCATTTACCTCCCCCTTCATTTATAAGTTTTTCCCCTATAAACTCTACTTTAGGTTGGTACAAATGGAGTATATACATAGGGTTCTTTTGCATGGTACAATCACTAACAGTTATTAAGCACTTTTGTCAAGTATACGCTTCAAACTAAGCATTTTTGATTTATTATCACATTGAGTGCTCCCAATAGTCTTCTGAGGACTACACTTATATTGACAATGACAATACAAAATTTCACAAAAAATGGAATTAAGAAAAGTTTATTTTGGTGTAATAGTTTTGAAATCCACACATGATTTTTCATAATGCACACTTTTCATGAACATTTAGAAGATATTGAATATGTGTACTATATTTTTCCTCAATTTGAAAAGGAGTAATCTGTTTTAGAGAAGATGACTAACTATGAAAAAAAAAAAACTATGCTTCTAGCATGGCTATGCTCTAAAACTCTGCTACATAGGTGGCTGCCATTGGTCTAGGCATAAAGGATAACCTTTGAAATCAGCCATGCCTGGATTCACCCCTTAGCTTTTCCCCTAAGTATGAGTGACATTAGATACTTTCTTAGCCTCTTGGACTCTCAAAGTTTCTGTCAATAACGTGACAATAATATTTCTTTACAATTTCTTCAGAATTTTCTCATGAGGTTTAAAAGAGACCATGACAGAAAGTGACATTTTTTTTCCTGTTGTCATAAAACTGAAGAGTTGGAATCTAAAAATGGTATAAAGCAAAATCAACCAAAGAACTACCCACAATTGAACCTCTCTCAGGGTTCAGTAAGAAGTGCAAAGACATCTTCACTACATTTATGGTCAGCAAGCTACTCATATCCCCAGGATTTAAGAAGAAAAATGCTGGAGGGCAAGTCATGAAAACTGTTGTTTTTCTTCACTCACCCTAGAGTCAATGAGTGAGGCCCCAGGAGGACCAGTGCTAAATAATTCTAGTGCTTTCAAGAAGGAGAGATTTGCATCTCATTTCCTTGCTAGACAACAGCTTATGCAGTATCTGTTGTTGTTGTTGTTGTGTGTGTGTGTGTGCATGTGTGCATCCAGTGCCTCTTCAAGTAAGGAAAAAAGATGATTTAAGGGAGACATTAAAAGATTTTGAACAAGTTCATGCCCATACCTTGGTGTGGATCAAGAGACTTCTGAGAGTGACTTGGATGGAGTCATCTTGCCAATGTGACTTAAATGAGCAATTCTACATGGGCATGGGGACCCTGGCTGCCACTGGATGAGGTGCATTGCTGATGCTATTGCTAGGACCATATTTCATGGTGGAAAACACAAGGTTAGGAATGGAATATCCCAATCATAAAACAGCAAAAGCATTAAAGCATTACAGATGAATTCTATGAAAAATCTGGGTTTGAACACCATCACAAAGACCTGAGGAGGAGCAGTAACACCCAAAAGAAGATAAAACCTCTCATGAAGGTGGAGAAACAAGGAGAGAGAGAAGCATGAGAAGCGAAAGTGTGCAAGTATGGAGCACACCCCACCCACACAGGCCTGTATTGCCCTAGAGCCATGGGTCACATCTGAACTTAGGAGGAGGAGGGAGTGGCAAATAAATTTAAATTTTAATGATATACTAAAATAGATGTTTAATAACTTAAAGTGACCAGAATGTCACAGCAGTCACTTCAAAAGTTAACAAAAAGCAATAAAAATCAGGGGCAGGGGCCTGATGTTGTGGTGTAACAGGTAAGGCCACCACCTGCAGTGTCAGCCTTCCATATGGGTGCTGGTTTGAGTCCCTGCTGCTCCATTTCAGATCCAGCTCTCTGCTATGGCCTGGGAAAGCAGTAGAAAATGGCCAAGTCATTGGGCCCCTGCACCCACATGTGAGACCCGGCAGAAGCTCCTGGCTCCTGCCTTTGGTTCAGTGCAGCTCCAGCCATTGCACCAACTGGGGAGTGAACCAGCCTATTGAAGACCTCACTCTCTGCCTCTCTCTCTGCCTCTCTCTCTCCCTCTCTCTCTCTGTAACTCTGACTTTTAAATAAATAAATAAATATAAATAAATAAATCTTTTTTTAAAAAAATGAGGGGCAGATTAAGGCACAGTGGTTAAGATGTAGCTTTGAATATCCATATCCCATATTAGAGTGCCTGGTTTCAAATCTGGGAAGTGTCAATATGTTCCTAAATCTGTATACATAAATTACATGAAATATGCATACTTTAAATCAAATTATTTTTAAAAAATCCCATCTCTGTTTGCTGCTAATGTACATCCAGGGAGGCATCAGGTGATGGCTCAGTTGGTGGCATCCCTGTCACCTGTTTGGGAAAACTGGACTGAGTTCCTAGCTACTGGTTTTGACCTGGCCCAGCTCTGGCTATTGTGGACATTGGGGGAGTGAACTAGTGTATGGAAGATGGTGTATCTGTCTCTCCAATAAAAACATGATAAAAGAAAATTCAGTTTGGTAATCTGAGGCAGCGATTGGAAAGAAACATTTGTCATGACAATTAACTCTCTTACTGGTTTATCCATTAATGTACATCAAATACTGGAAATATCATATATTCTGAATACATGGTAGTTCTATCTTACCTGTATGTTATATTTATTTTATTCTCAGATTATAACATAAATTATAACTCCTTGGGTAAAAAGCTAGGAATGCAGAGAAATATAAGAAGCATATTGAATATCAATCAGAACTCTCTTCTGACTTGTAGAAACACTGCAGAGCAGCTCCCTCAGTGTTTTTCTTTGTTATGAGCCCAAATCTACCTCCTCAAATTTCCTTGCACCCCACAACTGCCTATGTAGAGACCTATTGACACAGTCCCCTCCTTCCTACACATGACATTTTTGTAATATGTAGAAAGAAGTAGTCCTTGGTTTTTATCCCCCTTTTTAATTTGGATTTTAGCCCTCTTTTCAATTTCCTCCACCATTCATATGTATTATGGTTTCCAGCCATTTCCTATCTGAGTCAATCAAATTCCAAATATGTCTTGCTATGCCAATGTCACTCTTTAAATACAATAAAAAACCAAGCCAAGTCCCAAACTGGACATGGGAAGATTGTTACTGCCTTCATTTGAACACTGTTCTTAAATTTCTATTGAGTCCAGCCAAAGAACACAAAGAGACCAATTTGTCAGGTTGAAAATACTGCTATAGTTTATGCTGACCTATTTTCTTCCTCAGACCTTCTCAGGGCAAAAGGAAGGATCTGGCTGCTTGATTTTGAGATTTTTCCCAACTCAGCAAGGGCATTTTATCCACTTCTTGAAAGAAAAAAATTCCTAACGTTTAGGGGTAAAAATAAATGGTTTAGAAAATATGTACCAAGTTAGTTAGAAGCTTTTTTTCTTTATCCATTTACTTATAAATAAGAAGAATACTTCCCATAACTCACAATTTGGTATGAAATATAGTTAAAGGTCTCTTAGAACCATTAACCATGTGCCCACCAAATCCTCATCACACTCTCTGTGCTTATCCTGATGTCTTGGTCATCATTGTCACCCACGTATGTTCCGGGCTTGACATGGACCCATCTCCTTTCCATGGAAGAAAATATCTCAGTTTTCTCCTCTGCTTTTTGCTTAAATCAAAATTGTATAATTATATAGATACTATCTAAGTTAATTCCCATAACTACCCAATAAAATGGAGACTATTGTTCCTTTATTGTACAGATAAGATATTTGAGTTGTCTAGACTGGACAATGTGTAGGTGAGGAGAGAAAGTTCCCTGAATGAGCATTCTTTGAAGAGAAAGAAGCTGGAATTTATGCAGTGTCATATACTTAAGATGTAGTTTAATTCTCATAAAATGGATAGGACTCCATTTGTAAGACAGAAAACTAAAATTCAGAAATATTCAGTAATTTGTTAAAGGACATACAACCAGTCAGATGAAGGGACAAGATTCATGCTCATGGCAATGTTCTTTATCATACACCTCTCTTCCATGAGGGCACAGGCCTTACACATTTGAGAATGCTTAATATGCCATAGCAAGTGCCCCACTGAAGGATAAATTGAATTATCTGGGGTCAATATTATTGTGGTTAGTGAGTTATTGGGCTTCCCCAGGGATGAGTCCCTCTTTCAGGGTTTCTCATCTCTACTTGCATTTATTTCCTAGGTGACATCATCCACTTCTACCACGTGAAATAGATGAAGCTACCTGCAAAAATTTTTGTCTTTGGCTCAGAATAAATTATAGACTTAAAAATTTAGCTTCCTACTCAATATCCCCTGAGATAGCTAATAAGAACTCCTATTTAAGAAGTTGAGAGAGAAATCTTGATTCACTACTTCAAGCCACATTCACTCCTTCCACACACTGTTCCCTAGCTTACTATACTTCGACATTCAAAACTTCGCAGTTATTCAATTCTCTTTACTCTCACACTCTGTATATAGTATATTGACAAATTCTTTAGTCTTGACCTTCAGGATGTATTCTGAATACTGCCACTTATTATCATCTAGCTCTAATTCCATCATGTAGTCCAAATCAATATCTCTTTCCTTTAAAGAAGCAATAGGTTCTTAACTTCAAATTAAATTTATTTTTACATTTAATTTTACATTAATAAATAATAATTACATACATATTAATGGGGTACTGGTGTGATGTTTCATTTCTTCCTGTCTTATCTGCTTGTTTCTACTCTCCATTTCCCAAGGCCTATTCTCTACTCCCAACTAGAATGCTCATTTAGGTACAAAAGTCAAGTCATTCCCCTCCTGCTCAGTAACTTTCCCGGGCTCTTCCATGGCCTGGACTAAGAAGCTGTAAGTACAATGGTTCTTCTCTAATTAACCACCTTTTTGGATCTTATCTCTTGCCACTGTCCTCTTGTCCCCTTTCCTGTAGCCACATTGGACTATTTATTATTCTTACAGTGCAATGAGATGCTGTATCCAAGTTTTCACAATAACTCACTGAAATAAAGTTTCTGTAAAATACCATGTCCCTGGGGACTACACATAACTTCTGTCTGTACACATGCATATAGTACAATAGGAACCTAATAAATAAATAAATGCACTTGAATCTAAGATGTATGTAATGAACAAAATAAGATACAGCTGGATTTCCCTTTTTTAAGAGCTTTTCTCTCTCTGCACACTCTTATGTGAATGCTCACTATTATTTATTTGCTAGTTTCATCACTATGGATCAAGCTCACAAGCTGACAAGGAAACATCGCAGAACCTCACTCATCTATTGTCCACAGCCAAGAAAATAACAGCACATGTTTTCCATGATCCATTTGCCTTTCCCATGTGTCTTTGGTTACAAAATTGACAGCCATGAGAGCATCAGGAACCTTGTTATTGCTCTGGAGAAGAGTGACTCTTGATGTGAAGTCACAGGGGGATGTGTTGGTTTGGAAAGAAAATCTTTCATGGACAAAGTGCCAAAGACAGACAGAAGCTGGGTCATGTGCTACCAGGAGCCTGCTCTTGTCCATGTTCTCCCTTCCTTTCTTAGAAGCCAAAAAGCTGAGAATTGAAGTCATCTTCATGTATTTGGATATGATCCTAGCCTAACCAGCTGCATGAGAATGGCTGTTTTGCTGTCAGTCACCCAGAAATGCCTGTAACAAACACTTACTGAAAGAATGATTGCAAGGATAAGGACTGGAAAGACAAGAGGATGAGTGTGGAGCATGTATCTGATAAGAAATAGGCTAACATTTCACACAGAATTGAAATTCAATACCAGTGGTCTACAAACTTTTGTTTTATCACTACCCTAGTGAATCAATATTTTTAAGTGTCCTTTCCCAATATATGATCATTTAGTAATATACAAATTTTCATGTTTTTGCTCTATTGATCAATTGGAAAATATGTCAAAAAATAAAGTAGAAAGCATATTATAAACATCAGTAGAAACAAATATTATAATATTTTCTTTTCTTCAATGAGTACATATACCCTTTGGGTTTTCAGACCTATTTCAAAACACTACTGCAGGATGTGGGAAGCCACAGAAGCATTTAAAGTAGCAGAATCATAGCTCCTTATTTGAGTTTAAGGATGCTGTTATAACTGACCAGGTCATCCAACTTAGGGTAGTACTCCTGAATTCCCCTGATTGGCACCTTGCCCTATCTTACCCTATGCCTAATATGTAATAGGTACGCAAAACATGGAATTGAATGTTAGCTAGGATACACCTAGCATATCACTTTTCCTCCTTTCCAGACAGTTAGTCTTTTATGAAAAAGTGCAAGCGGCCTGTGGCGCCAGCACCCCGCGTTCTAGTCCCAGTTGGGGTGCCAGATTCTGTCCCAATTGCTCTACTTCCAGTAAAGCTCTCTGCTGTGGCCTGGGAGTGCAGTGGAGGATGACCCAGGTCCTTGGCCCCTGCACCCACACGGGAGAACAGGAAGAAGTACCTGGCTCCAGGATTCGGATCCGCGCAGTGTGCCGGCTGTAGCGGCAATTTGGGGGGTGAATCAATAGAAAAGGAAGACCTTTCTCTCTGTCTCTCTCTCTCTCTGCCTGTCAAAAAAAAAAAAAAAAAAAAAAAGCATCGGCCCCCATCTCTCTCTCTCTCTCTCTCTCTCTCTATATATATATATATATATATAATTAAAAAGAAAAAGTGCAAGAAGTAAAATAGGGGTTAATAGATAGCATTAGTTTTATTATCAATGAAGTTGAATTGAAGAGTGTGGTGAGGCCTCCTACCTGCATACTGAACCCACAGGAGATTGGATTTCTGACCTGTTTATAGCTGACAGTGATGAAGGATAAAGTGATCTCTGCTGGCTGCTTCTCTAGTATGCAGACTAGAATCACAGGAACCTGGCTTGTGTGTGACCAGGTGTCCAAAAAAATGTGGGAGAGATGAACTAACTGCTTATGTGCTATGGCAAAGATGTTGCCACTAACAGAGATGGCTGGTTCTTGACACCTCTCCAATTAGAGAGATCATTCCTTTTATCCTGGTAAGAGCAAGTTAAATGGTGGAAAGCGAAACTGGAATTATTCTTAAGCTTCCCATCTCCTGATGAGCAAGAGCAGGGATATCCTAAAGGTACAAAGATAAACAAATAAGGGTGACCCCTCCAGTAACAAGGAAGAAAATCTGGACATCTGGAGATTAAGATGGAAATCAAGAAAGTTCGCCAGTTTTATCTTTAGCACCTTTACTAATGAGATGTGCAACAACGGGAAAATCACTCCTCTCTCCAGGCTGTAGTTTCTCCATCTTTAAAATGAAAGGTAATAACAGATGATCTCTAAGGGCCCTTGTAGCTCTGGAATTTTATGGTTTCCATAAGATATTCAGAAATTATTCTTGAACTGCCTTTGTCAAAAAGCAATAAAATTTAATATAATATTTTAAAATCCACTATTCAAATACTAATGGACTTAAATGACAAGGGTGTTAAGAAGAACTAAATGAAAAGCTTGGTCTTTTTGACCTAATCAATCAACATAAATGGATAGCAGAAAAGATGAAGAGGAGAAAATACTGAACACTATCAAGAAAGTTGACTTTTGAATTAAGGAATCCAGCAGCAAGAATTTACCAATTATTAAAGGCCTGAGTGTTAGGGATTGTGTGGCCCCAGCTTGAGGCCAGGCAAGGGAGGACAAAGACTCACAGGGGCAGTTAGTGATGAAAACTGGGAAGAGAAGATTAAGTTATGGAGGGCTATGTGCTAAGGAAGTTCTTTGACATGAAAGGCATGGGGACCACGGTGGGGCTGTGCAGGTGGAAAGGAGTTTGCTATCAGGATAGAGAATGCTTCCAAAGATGGTCAGATCAGTCCTGATGAAATCTTCCTTCTTCTACTGACTATTTTAAATGAGCTGCCCTATGCATGATGCTGATAGTAAATGCCTACTTTATAGAAAAGTACTAGAAAGACAGAAGATACCTGATAAATAGATTATTTAGATAGACATATAGATACATACATACATACATACATACATATATACATAGATGATGCATGATAAATGTCTATAGATAGGTGGAAATATATTTACAAATGCATATTCTGGACTGTCCATTAATGTATTTGTCCATCCTAGCATTAATATCACAATGCATAGTATTTTAGTTACTGCAGCTTTTTAACATTTTGTCAGAGATTGTATTCCTCTCTATGTAATGGAACAAAGAAAAGTAACAATAGTAGCTTATTGAATTAAGCAGCTCACATGCTCATGTAACAGGAAGCCGAAAGTTAGCCACAGACGCTTTAGCCTGCACTGACATTAGGAACAAACTTAACATGTTCTGCTCAACTATTCTGAGTGTGGTTTCATCCTCATGTCATTACTTTATGATTCCAAAATTACTGTTTCGCTCCCAGCATCACATTTTGTTCCAGGCAAGAATAAGCAGGAAGGCAAAGAATGGATAATATGTGTAAGAGCTGAGTGTGTCTTCTTTCTGGTGCTTCCCCAGAAGTCCTGACAGTGATTTTAGTATGAACAGTGATCTACGGCCATTCTGAATGACAAGCCAGGTTGGGAAATGTGCTTTATTATCTTAGCACATTGCTTTGAGGAAGGCAGAGGGAACCTTAGTCAAAGGAAGAGAAAATTTGTTTTCATCAGATAACTATTAACATCTGCCTAAATTCACAAGAGTACTACAAAAAGTTCATGGAAAATGGAGTGAAGCCTTTTATATTTTATATAAAATATAACAGGACATTATATTTATTGTAAACTTTTTTGAAATCCATGCATACATGGAATCTTGAAAAAGTTTGTGGAAAATGCAGAGTATAAACGATTATATATGTATTTCAATTTTTTTGCACCAAAATAAATTTATCTTCATTCTATTTTCTATTAACTTTCTCAAGTATCCTCTGTATACTAAATCTGGTAGTGAATCTTAATTTAACTTCACTTTAAAATTTTTTCCTGGTATTTTGTCTAATATTCTTTCAAGTGAAATGTAAACAATGAGAGTTTGATTAATTCATTCATTAATAAATAGCTATACAAAATTGGATAAATGCCTCTCCATTTATTCAGCTCTACTCGAACAACAGAATTATTAAAATTTTGTAATTTGTTTCAGCTGGTGCTCACATTTTTTTTTGCCGGGTTGATTCCTAGATATTTTAGATTTCGTGAATATTGTAGATTTTAAAGTAATCTCTTAATCTAAATTTTTATTTATTTTGCTTATTCTACAGGCAGAGAGAGTGAGACACACACAGAGACACAGACAGAGAGCTCTCATCTGCTGGTTCATCACCCAAATGCTCACAATAGCTGGAAAAAGGAAAACCAAGAGCCAGGAACTCAACTCAGCTCTCACATATAGGTGGGAGAATCTAAAGTATTTTGGCCATTACCAGCCACCTCCCAGAATGCACATTAGCAGGAAGCAAGAATTGGGAGCAGAGTCGGGATTCAAACCCAGGCCTCTGATATGGGATACAGGTATCCCAAGCAGCATCTCAACTTTTGCACCAAATGCCTAACTCTAAATTATTTCAAAATGTTTTATTAGTTATAAGAAAGCTATGATCTTGATATATTAACCATTGACTAACTAACTTACAGAAGTCCTTATTAATTCAGATTTTCAGTTGACTGTCATAAATTTTGATGTATAAATAATATTATCTACAACTGGTAAAAATCACATCCCTTACTTATGATTTTTTATACTTTTTTGTTTTATTACATTATTTCAAGGATGAAAGGCAAAGCATGCTGATAATTTATTAAGATTGTGTTAAATTTTATTTTGTAAAATATTTATTTGTCTGAAAGTCAGAGTTACATAGATAGGGAGACACACACACACACACACACACAGGGAGAGAGAGATCTTCCATTCACTGGTTCACTCCCTAGATGGACACAACAGCTAGGGCTTGTCCAGGCTGAGGTCCTGGAGCCAGTAGCTTCTTCCAGGTCTCCCACATGGGTAGCCATGAGAGAGGTAGAGCAGATGACATCACGGGGAGAGCCTGTGAGAGAGGGAGCAGATGACATCACAGGAGAGCCTGTGAGACAGGGAGCAGATGACATCACAGGAGAGCCTGTGAGAGAGGGAGCAGATGACATCACAGGAGAGCCTGTGAGAGAGGGAGCAGATGACATCACAATGGGAGAGCCTGGGCTATTTTTGCTGTTTTTCCTTGGGCCATTAGCAGCGAGCTGGATCAGAAGTAGAGCAACTGGGGGCCGGCGCCGTGGCTCCCTTGGTTTGTCCTCCACCTGCAGCGCTGGAATCTCATGTGGGCACCAGGTTCTAGTCCCAGATGCTCCTCTTCCAGTCCAGCTCTCTGCTGTGGCCTGGGAGGGAAGTGTAGGATGGCCTGAGAGCTTGGGCCCCTGCACCCGCATGGGAGACAGGGAAGAGGCACCTGGCTCCTGGCTTCAGATCAGCACAGACCCAGCCCTGACGCATATTTGGGGAATGAAACAACGGAAAGAAGACCTTTTTCTCTGTCATTCTCTCTCACTGTTTATAACTCTATGTGTAAGAAATAAAACAAAAGAAAAAAAAAAAGGAAGTAGAACAACTCAGACACAAAATAATGCCCATATGGGATGCCAGCATTGTAGAAAGCAGCTTTACACACTATGACACAACATCTGCCCCTTAAATTTTATTAAATGCTTTCTGAGATATCCTTAAAGATATCCCCAGGTGACATCACAGGGAGAGCCTGTGAGAGAGGGAGCAAATGAGATCACAATGGGAGAGCCTGTGTGAGAGTGTGCGGATGACATCACAATGGGAGAGCCTGTGAAAGAGGGAGCAGATGACATCACAATGGGAGAGCCTGTGTGAGAGTGTGCGGATGACATCACAGAGAGAGCCTGTGTGAGAGGGAGCAGATGACATATGGGGAGAGCCTGTGAGAGAGGGAGTCATCTCACAGTGATGCAAGCAGCAATGGAGAGGGGGATGAGAGCAAGTTTCGGTCTTCGTTAAAAATCACAAGAATCAACCAGGATCCCATGAAAACCACATTACTGTTTCATGGGCAGCACCAGCATGTCTTATTTACATTGCTGCAAGCTCCACCTCTTAAAGGAACCACCTCTCAATACTGTTGCAATGGGGATTAACTTTATAAAACAGGAACTTTGGGGAACACACTCAGATTTTGGTGTTCTGTTATAGCAGCTTGAAATGACTAAGATAATTGCTGTTTTAGGAGTAAGTTTTTAAAGATTTGTATTTATTCAAGGTTTACCACCTTTTATTTCAGTGTATGTAATTTAAAATTTTACTTTCAATCAACATTATTGATGTACAGTTTAAATACAGTAAATTGTTTTAAGAGTACAAGTTTATAAACATTGAAAAATGTGAGGTCTCTGCAACTACTTCCCTATCAAGATACAGAATATTTACATATTCTAGTTAGAGCCCTCAAGATGCTCTTGAGTCAATTCTCCCATCAACAGCCCTAGGCAACCACAGTCCTAAATTTTCTTCCTATAAATTAGTTTTATTTATTCTGAATTTAACAGAAATGGAATCACCATGTACTGACTCTAGATTCATCTGATCAGCAAAATATTTTGAAGAATTATTATTTTAGAAAATCATTTATGCTCTTGCATGGTTCCATAATCTATTCCTTTCATTGCTGAGTAATATTCCAGTATATGAGTACACCACAATTTATTTGCCTGAAGATATTTGGCATATTTTAACTTGATGTTATTATGAACTGTCATTTGTGTACAAGTGAATGTTTGCAAGATGTTTTGATTTAATTTTTTTAATTTTAGAAACTGCTTAGAAGTAGAATTATTTGGACAAGTAATAGTGTATATTTAACTTTATAAAACATCACCATTTTTTTCCTCTGTAGTCTTTACATCATTTTACAATCAAGAGCAATCCATAGAAGTTCCAATTTCTCTAGTTAGTTTTGTCTTTTGCTTAGATTGGGTCATTTGAGTGGATCTGTAATGACATTTCAATGTGAATTTAATTTGCATTTCCCTAATGATTTCAGCATCTTTTATGACCTTTTGTCAATCATATATTCCTACCTGTGATGTGTCTATTTAAATATATTGCCCATTTTTGAAACAATATTTTTCTTTTGATTGTTTTGCTGAAGGAACTCATCATAATCCAATTAAAAGAGCCTTGCCAAATATAATATTTGAAATGTTTTCTCTTAATCTGCAGTTAAATACTTCATTCTTTCAATCTATTCCTTTAAGGTCAGGAATGATAACTTTTGAACATGTGCAACATATCGATTTTTTTTTTTTAAAAAAAGCAGGTAACCCTTGTTTGTCCTAGGAGAATTTTGATTAGTCCACTTTCAAAATGGAACAAACCATACTGGTTTTCTTGCTCCTTGAAAATGGTTATTTTGCTCTCATCTAGGGGCTTCTGCCAATCTTATCCTAGAAAACTCTTCCCCAGATATGTGCATAAGCTCATTTCAATTTGCTTCCTGTTCACTTTATCTCCTCGGGAAACTTTGTCCCTCTGGCATCACTCTACTCTATTTTTCCTATGTTTACTTCTAGAAGTTTTATGGGAGTCAGCTCTTGCATTTTAGGTTAATGGCATATTTTGCCTTAATTTTTATATTGAATGAGGTAGGCTACTAAATTTGTCCTTTGAGTGTGGAAATCCAAGGGATTCAGTATCATTTGCTGAAAACACTACAGAATCACCTTTTCATCTTTGTCAAAAGTTAATTAACTCTAAATGTGAGCATATAATTCTGAACTTTAAATCTGTCCCGGTGATTTATATGTCTAACCACACTCCAGTCCTACACTACCTCTAATTCTGTAGCTTTAAAGTACATTTTATAATTGGAAAGTATGGGGACCAGCCTCGTAGTGCAGTGGGTTTAGCTGATGCCTGTGACACCAGCACCCCATATGAGTGCCTGTTAGAGATCTGGCTACTCCACTTCCGATTCAGCTCCCTGCTGACTCACCTGGGAAAGCAGCAGAAGATGGTCCAACTGCTTGGGCCTCTGCCACCTACATGGGAGACTTGAGTGGAGATGATCCTTGATCATCTTCTCCCTTATAAGAGATTGTAGATAGCTTATTGTGAGAATCAGCATACAGGCCACCTCAGCAATGACAGAGGACCAATGACCCAGCCACAACCATTGCAGCTGTTTGAGGTTAAACCAGTGGATGGAAGAGCTCTCTCCCAAACTTTCTGTAATTCTTTCAAAGAAATTAATAATGTGTTTAAAATTTAAAAAAATGTAAGCATTTCATCTTTGTTCTTGCTCAAATTATTTTGGTTTAGTTATTCTAAGTATTTGGAAGAAGGTCCACATATTTTGTATAACAGAAATGACATTCTGCTCCTTTTAAACAAATATATATTTGAAAAGAGTTCTCATCTTAAATTTTATTCCTTTCCCACCTTAAGTTTTCACAGCTGTTTTTGACACCAACCAACACACAATTCATTGTTGTGTGTACTTTTACTACCTACTGAAGCTTGACCTCCAGAAGCCATTGTAGTTCAAGCTTCCTAAAACACCTGGAGACATCACCTCTCACTCATTAGGTTCCCATCAGACAAAGTAGGAAAAGTGGAAGTAAGGAGCAATAAACTCAGGAATTCTCTGGGTACTCTCCTAGATGTGTGGCCAGTGCTCAGGTGACTAAAAATGCAAGGTAGGTCAAGGACAACAAAAGAAGGAGGCGATGATGGGTTTTAAAGTACCATGAGAGAACATCTATTATCTGTAGGAAGTGAGTAGGACCTGTCTCATAGTAACACTTACAGGGTAGCTGCAGATATCAATATTATCACCAGTGTTACCATTAATTTTATAATTACCATTATGTGTTCAGAATACAATTTGTTCTCTGCAAAGGGACTTCCATTTGCGATTTTTAGAATCAAAACAGCCTATTAGAATAAAATTCCATGGTGAACTTACCCCATGACAACATTGGACACATTTGTTGACAATCATGACTGCATGTCTCCTGCATGCTGCTCCCCACCACAAAAGTGAATTGTGACCAGGGGAATGTAGCAAGTACAGAGGCTGCAAAGCCTTTTCTCCCTGGGCTCCCAGGACTCCTCCACACCCCATCCCCAGCTGTATGATGACAAAGCTGTCATTAGTTAGAGGAGCTCTAAATCCCAAGTGCAAGGACCTTATGCTGTGTTTTGAGAGATGGCAAATCACTCTTGTCAGCCGCAGGGAGTATGGGCATAGGGAGCCAAGTGAGTGCGAAGGGGGAGGGTTTCTGTCCTGCCTGACCCTTGGTCATCTTTCCTTTCTAAGAGATTGTGGACTGCGTGTTGTGAGAATCAGCACACAGGCCTCCCTAGCAGTGACAGAGAGGAGAGGAGAGGAGAGGAAGGCATTCTCTGGGTGTGAGCTCTCTTTGATTCCCTGCCAGGCAGCCACAATTTATTGAAGGTGGGTTTGTGAAGTAGGATTCTGCCAGGGAGAGATTGGCACAAGAGAAATGGAGACAGCTAATTCTCAGGGGGTCGTCTTTGGCAAAATCTGCTATTGAGGCCTCATGCTACTTGTGCTCATAGCTGCCGAAAACCAAGAGTGCCATCTGCAAACTGTGATTCATAAACACTCTGTCAGTCTGCCATCTACCCTGACATCATCAAATAACAAGAAGCCGCATTGTAATAAAGAGGGGAGGTTTGCAGCCTACCAATTAAATGCATCTAATTTATTTCTCTTACAGCTGAGGCTTTATTTATTAGTAAACAGCTGCATTTGTTACACTTTTTACTCAAGAACGTGCCAACTGGCACTTTGGATGATCCATTAATCCTAAATAATTATCTGTGTACTTCATAGATCCGAGATATGTAGGTCTATATGTATAAGAAGGTTATTAAAAAACTAACGCCTAACCTTGCCAGTCAGCTGGAGGGTGTAGCTCTGGGTGTCAGGCTGGGTGAGTTAATGTGACGTGAAGTATGTGGATTCGAATGAAGTCTGGCTGAGTATTTGGAAGGATTTTTGCATGTGGCTTTATTTTTCCCTTTCCCCTATGTACATGTAGAGAAATGTGTGTGTTAATTTTCTGCAATTGAGCTTTGCTTATGTTCTTGTCAAAGCCTAATTAGCTCGAGACTACCAGAAGCAGATTATAGGGTTATTTGTTTTTAATTGGGTCTGGGAGGAGGTGGGACGAGAGGAAGAAGGTGTGTTCCCTCACCACCTGAACTTCTGTAGACCGTGCTAACTGGTATGTGGTTCTGAGGTTAGAGTTCTACCATTTTGGCAAAGCTTATTCCAGTGAACACACACACACACACACACACATACACACACACACACACACTCACACACAGAGGGGAGAGAGAGAGAGAGAGAGAGGCTTCATTTCCTTTGAAAAGGCTGTGGTACATGAAGATAAGATCCAGTCTAACCCAAATTTTGCTTAAGTTTCTTTGATATCTAGCTCATCGAGAATCACTGCCAGGAAAAAGAGTTGCATTCAACAAAATTAAGCATTTTGCTGAACCACATTTAAAGGGAATGGAGGCATTAAGTATCAACTGAAACTCATCTATATCCACTGATAACAGAAGCACTGTTAAATCTCATTGTTCTACCCCAAAGGATTCATATTGAAATAGGTCATCGGGGAAAACAGTCTCATCTCTAGAAAGGCCTGACCACCCTTCTGAGTGTAGGTTTTGTTTTTATTTTCTGGGAGGTAATTTTAAGTATAATCCATTCAGAGAAGTATACATGATTGACTTTGGACTACTTTAAACTCAATTAAATTAGAAACCCTCTATAATGTGACATTTCATTTTTAGTTGCTTAAATTATGTAGCTATCTGATGGCCATTGGTATATTATTTGTAAACCAGCATTCTATTACAGTGTTTTTTAATTAACAGATATTGATGAAAATAACCAGACTTGCATTTGCTCTTTTGTTTTATTTTTCCCAGTTGTTGGCTTAGGCCGAGCAGAATATGTAAGTCACATATCAATTGACAGTTCAAATTTTCAACAAAAAATTGAGGAGGAACTATGAAAAGAGGAGACAATTGAAAAGATCAAAATACAATGTATAAAATTTTTCAATTTTACTTCTTTTTTCCTTTTCTATAAAAATAAATTTATATATAACCTCTTTATGGATCATACTGATATGATCATTAAAAGTTACATGCTAAAATCATGTCTGTTAGGATAACCACCAACTAGATATCCACATGTTTACTTGTTAGAATATAGCCACAAGTCAAATGTGCTATGTTGTTTACAAGTTGGTTCACAGTGGTTATGAATGTGAGGCTTTGATCCAGACCTCCCCGGGGTTCAGCTATTTGTTCAATACATTGGGTAAGTTACTTAACCATTTGTAAACTTAGTTTCTTCATTTTTAAAATGTGGCTAATCCAAGGTCCTATTGGAAGGGGTCATTCTAAGGATTGAATGAAGTGAATCAAATCAAGTGTCCAGTGTGATATCTGATACATACATAAGCTTGATCAATACATGTTTAAAAAGAGGCAAATACCTGTAGAAAAAAGAATGAACACTTAAGAATCGCTCATTTTGCCTGAGGTCACATGTTTCTGACAAGGTATTTCAGTGAATGCCAATGATAACAGAATAGTGGGTTGATTTACATGAGTCTCTTAGCGGACAGTGACTCCAACTAATGTGCTGGCATGGGCCAGTTTGTGTTCATCTTGTCCAAGTCCATGTTCAACAAAATCTTTTCTCAATGACAACACAATATAAGTTTGAAATAAGCCATGGGGGGATTATTTACACATTGAAAATCAGCAAATGCTGCAGACTTGGGGATCTTCTACTCCAAATTGGCATTAAACATTTTCTGCTCATCCTCTCTGTAAAGAACAAGACCCAGATCCAAACAAAATGAGCCTGTTAAGTCAAATCACTGAGCAGCCAATTGATAAAATCCACGCAGGTGTTTTACTAAGGATAGAACCCGATGTCCTCACTCATAGCTTTATTACTCCCAATATGCTCATACAGCTAACGGGTTTCATTATTTAGTATCTTGTTTCATAGCACATTAAAGGCAGCAAATCCAGAGGCAAGACAGCCTGCAAAAGAGAAGCAAAAATGTGACTGACTGGAATATCCAAAGACATACACAGTCTGAAGCTGTTGGCTCTAGGAAAAAACAAAGCCAAGCACAGCCTCAAGTTCTCTGCTCTGGCATTTCCAAACTCCTGTGTTCATAAAGAACTCATGGACTCATCAAAGAAAATAACAAATTGCGTTTTGATTCTATTGCTTCCTTTGATAAATTATTGTGTATTTCGATCAGTCATAATCTAGACTATGAATGTTGAGTGGGATCTTGGGGACCATCAAATCCAGCAGGTTTCAAATGTACTAGCTACAGGACAGTATCTCAGATATTCTATCTATCACCAGAAGCAAAACAGTGAAGGGAAGGCAGCTCTGGTTGGGAAAGTGTCTTTTTTTCTGTTTTTCTTTTTTTTTCAACTTTTATTTAATAAATATAGATTTCCAAAGTACAACTTTTGAATTATAGCAGCTTTTCCCCTCATAACCTCCCTCCCACCCGCAGCCATCCCATCTACCACTCCCTCTCCCATCCAATTCTTCATCACAATTCATTTTCAATTATCTTTACATACAGAAGATCAACTTAGTATATACTAAGTAAAGATTTCAACAGACTGCACAAACACAGACACACAAAGTATAAAGTACTTTTTGGGTAGTAGTTTTACCGTTAATTCGCACAGTACAACACATTAAGGACATGGGAGCAGGTGCACAGTGACTCACGTTGTTGATTTAACAATTGACACTCTTATTTATGACATCAGTAATCACACGAGGATCTTGTCATGAGCTGCTAAGGCTATGGAAGCCTCTTGAGTTCACCAGCTCTGATCTAATTTAGACAAAGCCATAGTCAAAGTGGAAGTTCACTCCTCCCTTCAGAGAAAGGTACTGCCTTCTTTGATGGTCCCATTCTGGGAAGGTGTCGTTGTTTTTGTGTTCTTGCTCTTTCATGATGATGCATGTTCCTTTGGGTACTTCAAGTAGAGACTGAGAAGCACCCCACATACACACACACACACACACACACACACCCCACATACGCACACATTTTCCAGGCTTTGGATGAGAATAGGTGCTTACTTAAATCTACTGCAATGGATAAGTGAACCAAATTTAGCCCAGCTCTCATTCTGGGGAAAGAATTACATGAAATGAGATTCCAGAGGTAAGCCAGTAATTGGTAATATTAACGTCCAAGAAATACTGGCATTGAGCTTTGAATATAGTTTAAGCTATTGACTGATATTAATATCTATCATTGATTTGTCACTTGATATGGCAGCCATCATATCAGTCCTTTTATCCTGAAGTATTCCATGCAATGGTTATCATTTTAAATTCCATCTTAAAGACAAAAATACAAGGTTTGGGAAGGTTAAGAATTTTCCCTGGGGCTGGCACTGTGAGATAGTAGGTGAAGCCTCCGCTTGTGGCACCAGCATCCCATATGGGCACTGATTCAAGTCCTGACTGCTCCATTTGTGGTCCAGATCTCTGCTATGGCCTGGCAAAGTAGTAGAAGATGGCCCAAGTCCTTGGGCCCTGGCACCTGCATGAGAGACTGGGAAAAAGTTCCTGGCTCCTGGCTTCGGCTCGGCATAGCTCCAGCTGTTGTGGCCATCTGGAGAATGAACCAGTAGATGGAAGACTTCTTTCTCTTTTTCTCTCTGATTCTGCCTTTCTGTAACTCTACCTTTCAAATAAATAAATAAATCTTTAAAAAAAAAGTCTCTAAAAGCACTCATTCAGTGAGTGGCCAACTCACTTAGTAAGTTTCCCCCACTGTGTTACATTACCAAGAGGCAAAACCTTTAAAAGGAATTGCTAAGAATGAGAGAAGTGGAGGAATCAGAGACAACTAAAGAAATTACAGGAGAGAACTATGGCATAAAGATGGCAAGACAAGATAGGGTTAAAACATCAGGATCAAATGAGGAAGTTAGGAAGATGACTTGCTTTTATGGATTCAAAAGAGAAAGACCCATATATGAATTTATCACAATGAGGAGATCCATATTTCCATGGGCAGTGTGAATTTCCCTGAGATATGAAGTGGTTTTCCTAGAACCGCACAGTCCAGTGAGAAGTCCAAGTCTAGTTGTTTATCAACTGATTCATAATTTAGGAAAGTTACCTTGAAATCAAGTGATGATATTAATGTGATGATTGGCACCAAAAAGACTTGACTTAAAAGGAAAATTAGGGGGCCGGTGCTATGATGTAGTGGGTAAAGCTGTCGCCTGCAGTGCCAGCATCCCACATGGGCACTGGTTTGAGACCGGTTGCTCCATTTCCGATGCAGCTCTCTCTGCTATGGCCTGGGATAGCAGTAGAAGATGCCCCAAGCCCTTGGGCCCCTGCACCTGGAAGACGCTCCTGACTCCCGGCTTTGGATCGGCACAGCTCTGGCCGTCGCAGCCATCTAGGGAGTGAACCAGCGGATGGAAGACCTCTCTCTCTGTCTCTGTCTCTCCTTCTCTCTCTGCGTAACTCTGACTTTCAAATAAATAAATAAATCTTTAAAAAAAAGGAAAATTAATTTTCATGAACCATATGAAGCTAAGCACTTAAAATAATCTTTTGTTCTATTTGGAATATATTATTTGGAATAAATTATATATTTGGACTATATATAAATATATATATATTAGGAATATATATATTCCTGTTTATATTACCATATAATTTTGAAGTCCAGAGCACAGAAATCAATGTTTAAGCTAAGCATTAAAAATAATCTTTTGTTCTATTTGGAATATATTATTTGGAATAAATTATATATTTGGAATATATATATATATATTCCAGTTTATGTTACTATATAATTTTGAAATCCAGAGCACAGAAATCAATGTTTATTCCCCTCTTGATTGAGTTAAATTTTGACCTACACCCATATCATCTGTCTTACCAGATTTGAAATGGAGGATCAAAAGACAACCCACCGGTGGCACAAACCAAAGGGAAAAATACAGGTGGAACTACTCTTACTGCGTAATAGTCATTCCATTTTTACTATTAAAACATGAAACAACAGAGTCAGGAAACAAACTGAATTCTATATATCGGCCACTTGTTCACTAACCCTAAAATTGCAGTTGGCCATAAAAATTTTGATTCTGTCCTAGAGCCCCATTTCAATGCTCCACAGCATGTTTGGTGAGCACACTACAGGTACAAAGAATAACCAAGAGTGTTCATCTGCTCTTTTGTCTACTTCTTCCTCAACCCTCCCTTCTGCTGAGAAACCATATTGTCCTCATCTACTATCCTTTAGGTTTGATGGGACAGATGTGAGCGTGTTTTATAAAATCCAGCAGATTATACCCCCCTCCTCTCACCATTCAATGATTATCATTAAGTCCCTGAAAACCCACAGTGACAGCAATATTGGTCCAATAAGTAAAGCTGTGCTTCCTAAACAGATGGGAATGATGTTTCTTTGCCACTGGGTAAAATTGCTTTAAAAAGCGTCATCAACAAACAGAAAAAGATGAACTGATACTGCTGGAAGTCCAGCCACGTAATACTGCTTAAAAATCCAATATTGCATTTGCTTCATTACAGTACTTTGTCCATCAGCTCATTTGAGTCTATTAACTTAATTGTTCTTTATTAACAAATGGGTCATTCTCTCTGGCAGCAGAGCAAAGCTCAAATGCCAGTTAAATACTTTGATAAATGCAACGCCCCCTTCCATCCTGCTCCCTCCCTGAACATGCTGTGAATACACACGGGTGCGCATGCATACGTATACACAGAGAGATGCTCAATCACACGTACTTATACTTATATCAAAAATTGTTTTTTAAAGTTAGCAAGCAGAAAGGAAAGTGCATGCCCTTACAAGTAAATCCTACTGTAATTGCATATCATATTTCTTTTTCAAATGTGTGTCATGCCTCTGGAAAAATGCTTTTACTCTATAAAATCAGCTAATGTTTTAGCTAGAGAGTGCAAGGACAATAATCTTTTGGCAACCTTTTACAAGGAAGTTCTCCTTTAAAATCATGTGCACTTTCTTTTTTCTAATTTTTCTTACCCAATTTATTATTCATCCTTCATATCTTAAAAAAGGGATATTTCCTACTGCCTTTGTGTGTCTTGATCTTCCGTTTTCTTCCCGCCAGCCCCCAACAGATATACCCCTTCTTTTTAGGTGACATTATCCTACTCACCAAACCTGTAACTTTAACAGAGGGTGACAGGGTGACCTTGACGACAGATGTTCTTATGGCAACAGATGGCACTGGCAAACCCGAGAAGCTGCTGTATGCCGTCTCCGTGCCACCTGTGCCTGGTCAGATTGAGCCCATCAATTATCCAGGCTGCCCCATTCCCTGCACAGCCAGTCAGATGGATTGGCCCAGAGGGTTTGCTGTGTGCATGACAATAGCCAAGGGGCCAGGGAGGAAGCAGTCAGGTGAACTCTGCCGGTTCCCCACCACAACTCCCCACCCCCCACATATGCATACATGTAATGGCTTCAGTGACTCAGAGAGATGAAACTGGTTGTTATCAGAGAGAGGCCACGAAATGACCTCTAAAATTAGCCAGCCTAGAGGATGGCTTATATGAAAATAAACCAATAGCTGCTGTCATATACATAGAAGAATATTTTTATTATCTAATGATTCTATCATATTAGAAAGCTATTGAGGAATAGGTATTTAGTGTACAGTATAGTCTTTACTTACTTATATTTTAATACTTTTCATATCTGCATACTCCTTGTATTTTTATCATATTTACATACTCATATTTTCAATTTGATGTCTTCAACATCCAGAGCAAATCCTTGCTTAAAATCTCTTACTTTGTTTCTCTGTGCCCTGGTTGCAAGAAATTCATAGAAAGAAGAAAAATTAATAACAATGATTATGATTTTCTAGACTATTAGTATGTGAACGATGTAGTTTACTAGAGATTTTACGGTCACAATTCTTAAGTTTCTCAACAAAAGTGCATACATAAAATTATTCTCATTTTATAGTTGAGGAAATTGAGGTCCAAAAGAATTCAGTCACATACCAAATTTACACAGCAAACAGGAGAGTCAGATTTTAAATGCTAGGCAAGCAAGTTTTCCATTGTAGAACTGCACTCCTAGAAACCAGGAACATCTCTTGATCTTGGTTGGAATGAATAATATTGGGAAATAGGTTTGACTTCAACATTTTCTCTCTTGTTCTCCCTCTCTCTTTTTCTCTCTCAGATTTATTTGCAAGGTCGAACAACAGACAGGATTAAGATGAGAGATGGTGGTTCACTCTTCAAGTGGCTGCAACAGCCAGGTCTGGGCCAGACTGAAAGCCTGGAAGC
This sequence comes from Oryctolagus cuniculus, assembly GCF_051225735.1. NCBI lineage: Eukaryota > Metazoa > Chordata > Mammalia > Lagomorpha > Leporidae > Oryctolagus > Oryctolagus cuniculus. The sequence continues at coordinate 113,374,394 of NC_142873.1, forward strand.
CAAGAAATTCACCTGGGTCTCTCACATGTGGCAGCGTCCCAAGCATTTGAAGCATCTTTCCCTGCCTTCCCAGGTGCATTAGCAGGCAGCAAGATCAGAAGTCCAGCAACCAAGACTCAAACTGGCACTCTGATAGGGGATGTCAGCAGTCAAGTGGCTGTTTTAACATGCTGTGCCACCATGCCAATCCCACCAACTCATGTCCTTAATACGGGCATCTGGCTTGCCTTCTGCATTCCCAACTACTATGATAATTATATAATTTATTAATAAAGCAGTATGTGGTCTCCCATAAGTAGGTCAAATGTAAGTGACCTTTTATTATTTTTCACGACTACAACAGAGTAGCTAAAGTCAGAACAGTTTGGCCTCTCTCTACCCGAAGAAAGCAGGAGTATTGTATGAAATCATCAGTAGACCTTAATCCAGATGGTGGTGTCATTTCTAAGAAATAGCATATGCTAGCTATTATGATACTTAAATGTAATGGTTTTATATCTCTCCTGTGGGCAAAGAAACTGTACAACAGGTTTTAGTCTAGGAATTTTTTAATGATACTTTAACCCTCCAAAATACAATATTTCCAAAAAGAAATTCAACTGACAGAGCTTGTTTTAATAATGAAAGAACATAAATTTCTGCCTTGTTTCATGCAATAATAGGACAGCATCTGGATTTACTACTCCCTGAGTCTGCTATTTTACATAATGTTGCTAAATTGGGCGACTATTACATGCTTTTCTGATTTTAGAAAAATTGCCTTAAAAGTTATTTACACTCATTTTATAACAAAGAGGGCAATATAACTAATTTTATTCTTAGTGTGATTAGCCATGAGTCATTTCCTAAGAAATGAGTTTAATTAACCAGGGAAGAAAGTTGTAATAAATCATGAAAGAAGACTGTTTCTAAGTGGGGTTAAAAACATCTTATTTAAAACTGCCATCAAATAAATCACAAATGCTAAGTTATTGTTAAGAGAAGACATTTTTCTAATTTTAAAAATTTCTGATAAAAGGATACAAAGAAGAATGTGTAGCAGAAGAAATAGGTTAAATTAGCTAGAATTCTTTGAGAAACTAGTTGTACAGACAGGAAATCATTACATTAATTTATGGTCTTCTAATTAGCTGTGATTTTGGAAATTCACTTAATTTCTCTGTGATTTCTCTCCCTCTTTGTAAGCTACAGAGACTGCACTCATGGTTCTTAATCAGACATTTTGGCAACCACTGGTGTTTTTCACAAATATTTCCAGGTCTCCTCTATTCCAGGCAGATGGTGAGATTAACCACCTCTCTTCTTTGAAGTTAAATGTGGTCACATGACTACCTTTGGCCAATGGAATATGAGAAGCAGTATTTCCAGACAGAAGCTCTAAGATTCAGTGCGTGATTTGCCCCATGCTCTTCCCACTGCTACTGTGGTCCCTATACGACATATAATCAGGTGAAGCATATGTCAGGGGGAATCTGTGAGTGGCCAGGATGAGTCCTTCTCCTGATAACCTATGCTTGCCATATGGCGTGAGCATGAAATACACTTTTGTTATGGGAAGCCATTGAAATGTTGGTGTATTTGTTTTTGTTACTGCACATGACGTGGCCCATCTACATAACAGATGGATGGATATGAGATTCATCTAGAGATCTTCCAGTATATAGAAACTAGTACCTATCTGGAATCACTAAATTACAAATTTCTGGTGTGAATTACAGATTTGTGGAGTTTTAAATTATGTACTTATTTATTTATGTCTTTATTTATTGGAGAGGCAGGGACACACACACATACAATAAGAGAGAGTAAATATAGTTCCATCTACTGGTCCACTCCCCAAGTGCTCACAATGGCTGGGGGACTGAAGTTGGGTCAGAATTTAAAATGAAAGACAGGAACCCACCTGCTGGCAAGGAATCCAACCACTTGGCTTCACTGCTTTCCTGGATCTGCATTGGCAGGAAGCTAGAGTAAGGAACTAGAACTGGGAACTGAATCTCAGTACTCCAAAGAGGGACATGGGCATCTTAACTGCTGGGCCAAACTCTTATTCTCCAGATGTGTAGCCTTTTTTAAAGGTGATACTGATTTATCCTTTACTTAGGAGCCAGTGGGAATTCCATGTGTAAGTGGACACATGACTAAGGAAATGGCTTTGACATAGACTTTTAACTGCATAATACCCTAATGGATAATGGATAAGCATAATAAAACCTTACAACTGTGTATTGCATTTCACTTTATATTAGCACTCCTATGATTTGGGAGTTGAGCCATCAGTAGATTACAGTGCAAGACCATGTCACCTAACAACGTATTTAGAATCCGAATCCGAATCACAAATCTGACTTAATGGGAAGGTCCTTAGGTCCTTGCCCCCCCCCCTTTTTTTTTTTTTTTTTTTTGACAGGCAGAGTGGACAGTGAGAGAGAGAGACAGAGAGAAAGGTCTTCCTTTGCTGTTGGTTCACCCTCCAATGGCCGCCACGGCTAGTGCGCTGCAGCCGGCGCATGGCGCTGATCCGATGGCAGGAGCCAGGTACTTCTCCCAGTCTCGCATGCGGGTGCAGAGCCCAAGCACTTGGGCCATCCTCCACTGCACTCCCGGGCCACAGCAGAGAGCTGGCCTGGAAGAGGGGCAACGGGGACAGAATCCGGCGCCCCGACCGGGACTAGAACCCCGTGTGCCGGCGCCGCAAGGCGGAGGATTAGCCTAGTGAGCCGCGGCGCCGGCTGGTCCTTGCCTTCTTCACTGCACACTGTGAGTTCTCTCAAAAATTATCTGCTCAGTTGATGATGATGATTTTCACAGTGGTGGAAGATCTTTCCCCAGCAGGGGTCTCAGAATATTTGTCTTCCTGACTGTGAGTTTGTCTTTTTGTTCATGGACAAATAAAGCTTCCCGGCTTGGACATACTGCTCAAAATATTTTGAGTTTTGTTGAAGTATATGTAGGTACTACTTCTGATAACCTCTAATATTTATTTCAGGATTATAGTATTTCTTTTACTCCTAAATTGTGTATGAGGAATTGACATCTTGAAAAAGGAACATTTGAAGGATTATTATTGTGCTTTTTTGAAGACCAGAACAAGGGCTCCTGAATTTAACCCTAGCTTGCAAGAAGAATTTATATTTAATTTGATATATGAAAAAACATATCAGTGGCCAGCGCTGTGGTGCAGTAGGTTAATCATCCACCTGCAGCGCCTGGATCCCATATGGGCACTGGTTCTAGTCCAGTTGCTCTACTTCTGATCCAGCTCTCTGGTATGGCCTGAGAAAGCAGTAGATTTCCCAAGTCCTTGGGCCCCTGCACCCACATGGGAGACCTGGAAAAAGCTCCTGGTTCCTGGCTTCAGATCAGCCCAACTCTAGCCATTGCAGCCATTTGGGGAGTGAACCAGCACATGGAAGACATTTTTCTGTGTCTCTCCCTCTCACTGTCCATAATTCTACCTTTCAAATAAATAAATAAATAAATCTTTGGAAAGCATACAGAGTGGCTTTTTACTTTTGATAAATACCTTATATAATTGATTCTATTTATATATGAAGATTATATATATTTATTCTCACATATGCTGTAATACATAACTTTTAGATGTAACAAAATCCTGCCTTTAATATGATTGCTAAGCATCCAGACTCTAGATGTAAAACTATTACCATTGAAATCTGGTTCCTTCTCTTCCATATAACTTAGGTATCACTGCCTTCAGTTTAAAAATGGACATAATAACAAATGCACATGAAAAAGTAGTTGCCTTATAAAGTAATTGTCAGGGTTAAATGAGATCACCAATAAACTGTGTGGCAAAGAAACAAAACCAGAGGGAGAAGATGAAAGGAAAGAGGAGGGAACGAGGGAGGGCAGGAAAGAAAAGGAGAAAGAAAAGGAGAAAGAAAGGAAGGAAGGAAGAAGCATTTGAAAATTAATTTACAGGATCAAGGTCCTTACTGAGCAATTTTCCTTTTTTTTTTTTAAATCAACATACAAAAAACAGGAGCTTTTTTTTTAAATTTATTTGACAGGTAGAGTTATAGACAGTGAGAGACAGAGACAGAGAGAAAGGCCCTCCCTCCGCTGGCCCACTCCCCAAATGGCCGCTACGGCTCGCACTGCACCGATCTGAAGCCAGAAGCCAGGTGCTTCTTTCTGGTCTCCCATGCAAGTGCAGGGGCCCAAGCACCTGGGCCATCCTCCACTGCCCTCCAGGCCCACAGCAGATAGCTAGACTGGAAGAGGAGCAACCGAGACTAGAACTTGGCGCCCATATGGGATGCCGGCACCACAGGTGGAGGATTAACCAAGTGAGCCACAGCGCCGGCCCTGAGCAATTTTCCTGAGCTTTTAACAATATTTGTTGTGAGTCTACAAAATACTTTAAAAGATTTATTTATTTGATATTAGGAAAGGGAAGAGAGAGAGAGAGAGAAAAGTAATCCATCCTGTGGTTCACTTCTCAAGTGCCTGCAATAGTCAGGATTGTGTCAGGCCAAAGCCAGGAAGCAGAAACTCCATTAGGGTCTCCCACACAGGTGACAGGAAGCAAGTGCTTAAGCTATCATCTGCTGCCTCCTGGGTGAGTTAACTGGAAACTGTATCAAAATCAGAGTCGTCACACTCAGCTATGGGATGCCAGCATCTCAGGTGGCACCGTAACTTGCTGCACCACAGCACCCACCACTACAAAACATTTTGGCCATCACTGGATATAGGGACTTCAATGGCTCGAGGAAGACTTTCTGGAAAAAAGAAGTCTGAGTTGCATCTTTCAGGGAAAAGTGAGAGCCTGAGCGCGTATGGAGGTGAGAGTGGGGTAGGGACTGGGGACTGAGGGGACATTTCATGTGAAGGGCATGAAGGAGAGGTGTAAGGCAGTATGGGGAGCCTAAATATATTAGCTAGTGAGGGCAAGGGCCAAGCTGAGAGTGAGATTTTAAACAGGGTTGTCTGTCATGTGATAAATTCAATATTTTCATCTTATTGCAAGTGGGGGATGGATCAGTTGGGATCCGAGGAGAAATGAGATGTGTTCTACAAAGAAGGCGGTGATGAAAGCTTAATGAAGGAATTGTTTACAAAGGTATGGATCAGGTTAAAAGGAAAGGAACAAGGCCAGGGAATGTATCCCAGTTAGCCACAGAGGGGAGACAGCACCACCCTAGGCTTTCAAGAGCAAAGAGAGGCAGTACTTAGCAGACCATAGAGAAAACTCCAGTTGAAGCTGTAGGTGAAGAAAATTTGGCTTTCAAAGGAAGAATGCAGCCACTGCCCATCTGTGGCCTGGCAAGTTCAGTTCACGGAAACCGGTGTTTCCAGTGGCGATAAAGGGAGGTAGACAGCAGCTCTGCTGGGGTCAGCAGATAATGTCCAGCACAGGGAGCTTGAAAGGGGCACAGTGTGATTTGAATTTCAGACAAGTCACCTTAGCAACCATGTGTCCAGTGACTCAGAAGAGACATGGAACTCCAAAAAGGAAGACCTAAGTTTGCATTCATGAAAGGGATGAAAAAAGCATTTACTAGACATAATCTATTAGACACAGAACCTAAAGGATACATTTATGGGAATATTTGAATGCCAACATTGCTGGCTGGCTATGGCTCGTGGCTAAAACAGGTGACTTAAGACTCATTCCCGTATTTCCAGCTCAGATAATAAAGTATCGCATGATCTGGACATCTAGCATAGTGAATTAAGGACAAGAAATGACTCTGTGGAAGAGTAGAGGAGCTCCATTTTGCATCCCTGGAGTTTGAGAGATCCAAGGAATATTAGAGTGTTGATTTGTCACAGGTGTGTGGATATAAGACTCTGATCGCAAGTGAGATCAACCAGGCCTGGAAACAGACTTGCTAACCATCAGAATGGTAACCAAAACTATGGGAGTGGATGATGTTCTCAGAACAACAGGATAAGTGGTAAGACAAGGAGCCAAGAAGACCACCAATTTCCATATCTGAATTCCACTGCACTGCTCAATAGGACATGGGCACCCTCTCCTTTCTTGGCTGCTCACTAATGATTACCTAAATTTCCAACAGGAGCAATTCTTTGAAGTAATTGTATTGGCTTGTTCCAGAAACAAAAGAGAGTTAATTTCCTGGGCCTCCGGGCTTGTCAAGATTTCCTAGTAGAAGCAGATTACATCTTTATTTTAGATGCATTGCCATTTAAAAACTGAATTGATGATTTCGTGCAGGCTCAGATTATCTAAATGAGACAAATACAAGTAAAAATGTCATCTCTCAACCTATTGAGTGAGGCTTATGCACATTAGAAAACATAATTTACTTAGTGTCTGCTGATGCAATTTTTTAAATATTTATGTATTTATCTCAAAGGCAATTATTGAGAGAGAGAGCAGAGACACAGAGATCTTCCATTTGCTGGTTCACTCCTGAAATGGTGACAACAACAAGGGCTGGGCCTGGTGGTAATCAGGAGCTTCTTTTGGCTCTCCTACATGAGTGCAGGGCCCAAGGACTGGGGCCATCTTCTACTGCCTTCCCAGGTGTATTAGCAGCAAGCTGGATCAGAAGTGGAGCAGCTGCAATACGAACCGGCACCCATATAGGATGCTGGAGCTGCTGGTGGCAGCTTAATGCACTGCACCACAAATTAGGCCTGTGATTATACAGTAGGTTGAAAGCATGTCCTTGCAAAAATCAAAAAAAAAAGGAAAGAAGGAAGAACAGGGATTGAGGGAGGGGAAAGGACGTGGAGAGAACTCTGGTTATCTTAGAACTGTACCTATGAAATACATGAAATGTGTTCTCTTTGTGTTAATTTTAAAAAGACAAAAAAGTGTGTCCTCTTTTGGGCTCTTAGGGCTGACTGGATTATTTCGCTTAAGTCTGCAAAGAACACCCTTGAAATTTCTGGTCATACTAAGTAGCTGTGCTGTCCCCACGTTTCTCATTTCTGGTGCTCATCTCAGTGCTTCCTCGCCTCCTGCCTGGATGATTTCCCCCTGGAACACATGAAAGCAGTTAGGGTAACAGCGGATACAGACTGGGTGCCCTGTTCGTGGAAACAAGCACTCTCTCGTGGATATAATCATACACAGGTAGCTATAGATAGATGAGATACAGACTAGGGTGCATGTACATACATATGTGAGGATATTTCAAAGAGCTTGTAGAAAATGGAATTAAAAGAGAGGCTGGCGGGAGCCCATGCTCACTAGGCTAATCCTCCACCTGTGGCGCCATCACCCCGTGTTCTAGTCCTGGTTGGGGCTCCGAATTCTGTCCCGGTTGCTACTCTTCCAGTCCAGCTCTCTGCTGTGGCCCAGGAGTGCAGTGGAGGATGCCCCAGGTCCTTGGGCCCTGCACCCGCATGGGAGACCAGGAGGAAGCACCTGGCTCCTGGCTTCGGATCTGTGCAGTGCGCCGGCCGCAACGCGCCGGCTGTAGCTGCCACTTGAGGGAGTGAACCAATGGAAAAAGGAAGACTTTTCTCTCTGTCTCTCTCTCTCACTGTCTAACTCTGCCTGTCAAAAAAAAAAAAAAAAAAAAAAAAAGACAAGCTTATTTTGGTGTAAAGTAATGAAATTCATGCATATGAGGGACCTTCAAATCATTGTTTAAAAATTTATATTGTGAAATAACTATGCATGAATTTCTAACTTTTTTTGCATCAGATTTTAACCCTATTTTCCATGAACTTTTTGAAGTATGCAATTATATCTCATATACAAGATTGTATAAGTATACATCCATCAGTGTGTATGTGTGGATTCAAGTTAGTATGTAGGTACAGAGATGTACATGTGTTCATATGTAAATGAATGTGAGTTTATGTGTGTATGTAGGCTAACATGTTGTTTGTGAAATATGTATGTGAATGTGCCTTGATGAGAATAAGAGAAAGAGTAAAACATGCCTGTCTGCCTGTGATAAGGAGAAGACAGAAAAGCAAGGGTTAAAGCAATCACTTTGCAAACCATTTTCCAAAAAAGCTGCACCCTAAATTAATTTTGGCTGGTAATCTATATCGGGTTAAATAACTCCTCATTATTCTGTAACACAGCTGAGGCATCTCCAAATGTTTATCTTGTTTTGTAACCGGTACCTTCTGGTATATTCTAGTGCCAGCACGCCCTACTCCTGCTATATTTCATTCTCACTATTTTTGGACCAGAGCTGCTGGTTCCAGGTGATTTAATAAATTGCTTTTTTTTTTTTTGGTGTTCCTTTTAACTTACCCATCTGCTCAACACATGCGTAACTTGCAATCTGTCGGCAGTTTGCAGAAAGACAAACTGTCAGAGCTGCATGCATTTGACAACTTTGTTCCCAATTAGATTAGTGGTAATTTTAACAGATTTCAGGGCAATGGAGAAAGGGATGGCATGTTATTAAAGCATCAATTCTGACAGACCCAAGCACATATGATTTCAATGTAAATTATTTTAAATGCTTTAATTAAAACTAGAGAAAGATTTACCCTTTTAAGCGGTAAGTGATAGCAAGACAAATTTAAACGGAAAGAGAGTAACCGAGTTTTCTAAGTGGTTTATGTTGTGCAAGGCAGTCCAGCAGTCAAGATGAGTGTAATCTATGGCAGTAATGTGGAGGCCGAGTTAATTATTCATTGCTTCCTCTCTGTAGCAGATGTGATTCAATACACGAGGTACAGTATTCAGAGCCTGGAATACTCTCTGTGAAAAACTCGGCTTGTGCTTCTTTTGAAGCCATCAGGAAATTGCCAGAATCTGTTTAACACGTTAAATATATTCACAAGAAAAAAAATCTTTTTTGGGGGGGAGGGAGGAGCTCTGTTTTTTCTTCTGTTTCAATGCAGCTGCTTCTCTCCTCCACTAACCTCAGCATCCCCAGCCTCTGTATTCTCACCCCACCTCCAGTCTCAGTCCCTTGAAACACATGCACAGATGTACACATGTGAGTAGATTAGGCAAACCAGGGGATTCTGTACCTCCGGTCACTTTACAGGCACCCAGCTCACCAGAAAGTGCCCCATCCATAATTTAAATGTGTTGCAATAGTCACAATTCATGAGTGCAGAGCGTCATTGACAAAACGTCTGGCGTTCTGAGACGGAGCCTTCTAGAACCAAGGACACATATAGGTGGAGAGATTTCTCTGATGAATTTGACAACATGCCTGATTTATTCAGTCATAAATCTAACCATTGGTTTAATGCTTTCCATTTGTTCTTAGACAACACTGAGCATTTTATTATTGAAATCACCAATACATTAATTAAGGTTTAATACTCCCTGAACATAATTGCATAAAATTCTTTTACGTGCACATTTCTTAGTCACTTGGGAAGGGTTCACCATTATATGTATGGGCCTATTGAGTTGAGAGCTGTCTGCTCTTTTAGAGTTATTGAAATTGCTTGACAAAGAGGATTACTACTTTCCTACTTGTAGGTTTTCTTAATTTTTTCAAATTGTTTTCAGTAGACTATTGCACTGTGTTTTTAAAAGCATGTTTAGATAGATTTTACTGCATTTGAATTGGTTTCCAAGTAGGACTAAGTCTGTTTAGGATTAAATGCCTGAGGCAAACTGAATGTTATCTCCCTTGTTAACATTACACATAAGTGCATGCACTCACATTTTGCAGAAGAAATTTGTAACCCCATTTTTGAAGACTTGGTGCACAAGAGATTGAAAGGACTATTAGACCCATGTGTGTTGAATCCATCAGAAATGGCATCCTATGAGATTCTAGAACAGTGAGTGAAGTTCAATGAATGCAAACCTCCCTCGTTTCCTTGCAGAGGGCATCCCACTCAGCCTTCTCCTAGAGTTTCAGACTCTCTAATGCACAGTGGAGTGTTTTCTTCTTTTAATTTTTGCTTCCATTTTTCTTGCTGTGTGGGAAGAATATATCCACCAGCCTCTGCAAGAAATTGATCACTACCACCTACTAGGCAAGTGGCTCTGATAGAAATTTCTCGTTCTGTGCCTCCAGTTTTTCATGCATGGGTCTAATAACGCATAGCCACAGGTCAGAATCCTTTTTGGATTTGCATTTCAAGTGTCAGGTTTAGAGTTGGTTCAGAATAAATACCAATGTCCTCCATCCCTCTACCCTTGCTTGACACTTTCACACAATTCTGTGCTTTTGTGTTTGCTTTTCTTTGTGGATAAGGAAATTCAGACAGGAATGAGACTTTTTAAGGAAAAGGGAGCACACTGATAGTCTGGGGAGAGATAGTTTAATAAAAGTGGAGATACTGCAGGTTCAAGGAAGAGTAGGGGAGGAAACAGCAGAAGAAACTCTTCCGGAACGCGTGACTCACAGCGGACCTGCGTGGAGAGCGTGGGAGCCCACAGTTCGGGACATCAGCGGCAGACTCAACACACCAGCGCTGGAACGCGAGGTGAGCCGAACCTCAATAGCCCGAGACACCGGCAGGCAAGTGGAGAGAGGAGACTAGAGGGAACGACCCCCGGGGGGGGAAGTTCACAAGGCTAACTGGAAGAGAGAGAGAGAGAGAAAAAAGGGTGACTAGTACGGACACGGGTTTCTCTCTCTCCGCTCACCTCTCAAGGGCGAGCAAGACAAAGAGCAGGCGCCATCTTGGACATACGTCATAAGCAGAGCGACCTCAGGTCTGCACCGGCCCTGAGCCTAGCAGAAAAACCCGACTCTGGGTGGGGCGAATTAACAGGAGATTAGGAGCTAGTAAATTTGTGGTGCTACTGAACTGAGACTGTGAAAAAAGAGACGGTGGGGGAGAGAACTCACGGAATTCACGTGAGCACTCTCCAGAGACGCTACAATTCTGTAACTTTGGCAACCCAGTGGGAGGCTGAAGGAGAATTTGAGCCCACTCTGAGGGCCGAACAGATTCCCTGTGGGGATCTTGGGAAAGAGCTTCCGATCTCTGGCTCCTGTGGGTATATCATTTGCCTGCTAACTACCTCCAACTTCGTTCAGCTGTGCGGAATTACTTCCCTTTTGAATCAAAAAAAAAAGAGAGAGAGATTTACCACGCCTAACCTGGGAGTGTCACCTTTGGCACACCAAACAGAGCTCTCAGGCCACACCCATCTCAAGCCCTAAGGCTCCATCAAAAACAGATAGTCCACTTAATCTAGAGTCATAGTATAACAAGAAAAAGCACCACAGTGAAGAAACCAAATATCTCCAATATGCCAAATAACAAACGCAAAAACCGAGGTAATAAAAACAAGGAAGTCACCATGACGCCCTCAAATGAAAAAGACACCCCAATTCAAGATTATGAAGATGATGACATAGAAGAAATGCAAGAAGCAGATCTCAAAAAATTGATAAGAACATTAAGAAGTTCTCAAAAACAAATTCTGGAACTACACAAATCCTTAATGGACAAGATAGAAAATCTCTCTCGTGAAAATGAAATATTAAGGAGGAATCAAAATGAAACGAAACAACTAGTACAACAGGAAACTGTGATAGTGACTGAAGTGAAGAATTCAATAGATCAAATGAAAAACACAATAGAGAGCCTTACAAACAGAATGGGTGAAGCAGAAGAGAGAATATCGGACTTAGAAGACAGAGAACAGGAAAGGATACAGTCAGACCAAAGAAAAGAAGAGGAAATTAGAAATCTGAAACATATTGTCGGGAATCTTCAGGATACTATTAAAAAACCCAACATTCGGGTTCTAGGAGTTCCTGAAGGCATGGAGAGGGAGAAAGGATTAGAAGGCCTTTTTAGTGAGATATTAGCAGAAAATTTCCCAGGTTTGGAGAAGGACAGAGAAATCCTAGTACAGGAAGCCCACAGAACCCCTAATAAACCGACCAAAAGAGATCCTCACCACGACACGTTGTAATTAAACTCTCCACAGTGAAACATAAAGAAAAGATCCTAAAATGTGCAAGAGAGAAACGTCAGATTACTCTCAGAGGATCTCCAATCAGACTCACAGCTGACTTCTCATCAGAAACTCTAAAAGCTAGGAGGGAATGGCGAGATATAGCCCAGGTACTAAGAGAGAACAACTGCCAGCCCAGAATATTATATCCTGCAAAGCTATCATTTGTGAATGAAGGTGAAATAAAGACTTTTCATTGCAAACAGAAATTGAAAGAATTTGTCTCCACTCGTCCAGCCCTGCAAAAGATGCTTAAAGATGTGTTACACACAGAAACACAGAAACACGGTCATCAATATGAAAGAAGGTAAAGGAAGGAAACCAAGGAAGGAAACCTCACAGCAAAAGATCACAGGGAATTCAAAGCATATATTAGAACTTGTCTTTGGCAAATGGCAGGGCAAAGTTACCACTTATCATTAGTCACTTTGAACGTGAATGGCCTGAACTGTCCAGTTAAAAGACACCGATTGGCTGATTGGGTTAAGGAACAAAACCCATCTATTTGCTGCTTACAAGAAACACATCTTTCCAACAAAGATCCATACAGACTGAAAGTGAAAGGCTGGAAAAAGATATACCATGCCAACAGAAATGAAAAAAGAGCGGGCGTAGCCATCTTAATATCGGACAACATAAACTTTACCACAAAAACTGTTAAGAGAGACAAAGAGGGACACTATATCATGATTAAGGGATCAATTCAACAGGAAGATATAACAATTATCAATGTATATGCACCTAACTACAGGGCACCAGTTTATCTAAAAGATTTATTAACGGACTTAAAGGAAGACTTAGACCCCAATACAGTAGTACTGGGGGACTTCAATACTCCACTCTCAGAAATAGACAGATCAACAGGACAGAAGATCAACAAGGAGACAGTAGATTTGAATGACACTATAGCCCAAATGGATCTAACAGATATATACAGAACTTTCAATCCTACAGCTAAAGATTTTACATTCTTCTCAGCAGTACATGGAAGCTTCTCTAGGATTGACCACATACTAGGCCATAAAGCGAGTCTCAGCAAATTCAAAAGAATTAGAATCATACCATGCAGCTTCTCAGACCATAAAGGAATGAAGTTGGAAATTACCAACTCAGGAATCCCTAGAGCATACGCAAACACATGGAGATTGAACAACATGCTCCTGAATGAACAATGGGTCATAGAAGAAATCAAAAGAGAAATCAAAAACTTTCTGGAAGTAAATGAGGATAACAGCACAACATACCAAAACTTATGGGACACAGCAAAAGCAGTGTTAAGAGGAAAGTTTATATCAATAGGTGCCTACATCAAGAAATTGGAAAGACACCAAATAGATGACCTTTCAATTCACCTCAAGGATCTAGAAAACCTGCAGCAAACCAGACCCAAATCTAGTAGGAGAAGAGAAATAATTAAAATCAGAGAAGAAATCAACAGGATTGAATCAAGAAAAACATTCCAAAAAATCAGCCAAACGAGGAGCTGGTTTTTTGAAAAAATAAACAAAATTGACACCCCATTGGCCCAACTAACTAAAAAAAGAAGAGAAAAGACCCAAATCAATAAAATCAGAGATGAAAAAGGAAATGTAACAACAGACACCACAGAAATAAAAAGAATCATCAGAAATTACTACAAGGACTTGTATGCCAGCAAACAGGGAAACCTATCAGAAATGGATAGATTCCTGGACACATGCAACCTGCCTAAATTGAACCAGGAAGACATCGAAAACCTAAACAGACCCATAACTGAGACAGAAATTGAAACAGTAATAAAGGCCCTCCCAACAAAGAAAAGCCCAGGACCAGATGGATTCACTGCTGAATTCTACCAGACGTTTAAAGAAGAACTAACTCCAATTCTTCTCAAACTATTCAGAACAATCGAAGAAGAGGGAGTCCTCCCAAATTCTTTCTATGAAGCCAGCATCACCTTAATTCCTAAGCCGGAAAAAGATGCAGCACTGAAAGAGAATTACAGACCAATATCCCTGATGAACATAGATGCAAAAATCCTCAATAAAATTCTCGCCAATAGAATGCAACAACACATCAGAAAGATCATCCACCCAGACCAAGTGGGATTCATCCCTGGTATGCAGGGATGGTTTAATGTGCGCAAGACAATCAATGTGATACACCACATTAATAGACTGCAGAAGAAAAACCATATGATTATCTCAATAGATGCCGAGAAAGCATTTGATAAAATACAACACCCGTTCATGATGAAAACTCTAAGCAAACTGGGTTTGGAAGGAACATTCCTCAATACAATCAAAGCAATCTATGAAAAACCCACAGCCAACATCCTATTGAATGGGGAAAAGTTGGAAGCATTTCCACTGAGATCTGGAACCAGACAGGGATGCCCACTCTCACCACTGCTATTCAATACAGTTCTGGAGGTTCTAGCCAGAGCTATTAGGCAAGAAAAAGAAATTAAAGGGATACAAATTGGGAAGGAAGAGCTCAAACTATCCCTCTTTGCAGATGACATGATTCTTTATTTAGAGGACCCAAAGAACTCTACTAAGAGACTATTGGAACTCATAGAAGAGTTTGGCAAAGTAGCAGGGTATAAAATCAATGCACAAAAATCAGCAGCCTTTGTATACACAGACAATGCCATGGCTGAGGAAGAACTTCTAAGATCAATCCCATTCACAATAGCAACAAAAACAATCAAATACCTTGGAATAAACTTAACCAAAGACGTTAAAGATCTCTATGATGAAAATTACAAAACCTTAAAGAAAGAAATAGAAGAGGATACCAAGAAATGGAAAAATCTTCCATGCTCATGGATTGGAAGAATCAATATCATCAAAATGTCCATTCTCCCAAAAGCAATTTACAGATTCAATGCAATACCAATCAAGATACCGAAGACCTTCTTCTCAGATCTGGAAAAAATGGTGCTGAAATTTATATGGAGGCACAAGAGACCTCGAATAGCTAAAGCAATCTTGTACAACAAAAACAAAGCCGGAGGCATCACAATACCAGATTTCAGGACATACTACAGGGCAGTTGTAATTAAAACAGCATGGTACTGGTACAGAAACAGATGGATAGACCAATGGAACAGAATTGAAACACCAGAAATCAACCCAAACATCTACAGCCAACTTATATTTGATCAAGGATCTAAAACTAATTCCTGGAGCAAGGACAGTCTATTCAATAAATGGTGCTGGGAAAATTGGATTTCGACATGCAGAATCATGAAGCAAGACCCCTACATTACACCTTACACAAAAATCCACTCAACATGGATTAAAGACCTAAATCTACGACCTGACACCATCAAGTTACTAGAGAACATTGGAGAAACCCTTCAAGATATTGGCACAGGCAAAGAATTTCTGGAAAAGACCCGGGAGGCACAGGCAGTCAAAGCCAAAATCAACTATTGGGATTGCATCAAATTGAGAAGTTTCTGTACTGCAAAAGAAAGAGTGAGGAGAGTGAAAAGACAACCGACAGAATGGGAAAAAATATTTGCAAACTATGCAACAGACAAAGGGTTAATAACCAGAATCTACAAAGAGATCAAGAAACTCCACAAAAACAAAACCAACAACCCACTTAAGAGATGGGCCAAGGACCTCAATAGACATTTTTCAAAAGAGGAAATCCAAATGGCCAACAGGCACATGAAAAAATGTTCAAGGTCATTAGCAATCAGGGAAATGCAAATCAAAACCACAATGAGGTTTCACCTCACCCCGGTTAGAATGGCTCACATGCAGAAATCTACCAACAACAGATGCTGGTGAGGATGTGGGGTAAAAGGGACACTAACCCACTGTTGGTGGGAATGCAAACTGGTCAAGCCACTATGGAAGTCAGTCTGGAGATTCCTCAGAAACCTGAAGATAACCCTACCGTTCGACCCAGCCATCCCACTCCTTGGAATTTACCCAAAGGAATTTAAATTGTCAAACAAAAAAGAGGTCTGCACCCTAATGTTTATTGCAGCTCAATTCACAATAGCTAAGACCTGGAACCAACCTAAATGCCCATCAACGATAGACTGGATAAAGAAATTATGGGATATGTACTCTTTAGAATACTATACCGCAGTAAGAAACAACGAAATCCAGTCATTTGCAACAAAATGGAGGAATCTGGAACACATCATGCTGAGTGAAATAAGCCAGTCCCAAAGGGACAAATACCATATGTTCTCCCTGATCGGTGACGACTGACTGAACACCAAGAGGGAAACCTGTTGGAGTGAGGTGGACACTATGGGAAATGGTGGCTTGATCAGCATAGCCCTGACTGTTAATGAACAACTAAATACATTATCCCTCTTAGTAGTTTTTTTTATCTGTTCTACTTAATATGACTGGTTTAGATCTGTAATTGATGCACAGTTATTCTTAAGTGTTGAAAATTAACTGAAATGTGATCCCTGTTGAACATGGTGGTGGGAAAGGGAGAGGGAAGAGATGTATAATTTGGGACATGCTCAGGCTGACTTGCCCCAAGTGGTGGAGTTGGAAGCATACCAGGGGATTCCAATTCAATCCCATCGAGGTGGCATGTACCAATGCCATCTCACTGTTCCAGGTGATCAGTTTCAGTTCACAGTTGGTCATGGTGAAGGGACTGGGAGTCAAAGGGAGCACATAGACAAGTCTAGTACCTGCTAACGCTAACTGATGGAGTAAATAAAGGGGAGAGTGATCCAACATGGGAAGTGAGAATCTCAGCAGACTCATAGAATGGCAGATGTCCTAAATAGCACTCTGGCCTCAGAATCAGCCCTAAAGGCATTCGGAGCTGGCTGAAAAGCTCATGAGAGTATTTCAGGCATGGAAAGCCAAGACACTCTGGCAAAAGATCTCTGCGAGTGAGATCCCAGTGGAAAGAACAGGCCATCAAAGAAGGAGGTACCTTTCTCTGAAGGGAGGAGAGAACCTCCACTTTGACTATAACCTTGTCTAAACAAGATAAGAATCGGAGAACTCAGAGGGCTTCCATAGCCTTGGAAACTCATGACTGGAGCATAGGGAGATTACTGATGCCATAGACAGGAGTGTCAATTGGTAAAGTCAACAACAGGAGTCACTGTGCACTTACTCCTCATGTAGGATCTCTATCCTTAATGTGCTGTACATTGAGATTTAATGCTATAACGAGTACTCAAACAATATATTTCACTTTGTGTTTCTATGGGGGTGCAAACTGTTGAAATCCTTACTTAATGCATACTAAACTGATCCTCTGTAAAAAAAAAAAAAAAGAAAGAAATTATCAATTCCCAACTTGACTCTCACTGGGATTAAACATGACAATAGGTCTGCTCTGATTTCATCATCATTTAAAAAAATCATCTATTATTTTTCACTTTATGTTTCTGTGTGGGAGCAAACTGTTGAAATCCATACTTAATGTATACTAAGCTGATCTTCTGTATATTAAGATAATCGAAAATGAATCTTGATGTGAATGGAAGGGGAGAGGGAGTGGGAAAGGGGAGGGTTGTGGGTGGGAGGGACGGTACGGGGGGAAATCCATTGTAATCCATAAGTCGTACTTTGGAAATTTATATGCATTAAATAAAAGTTAAAAAAAAAAAAAAAAGGAAAAGGGAATATATCCTTTAGTTCTTAAAAGTGGGAATTATAACCTGGTGGCTATATGTTCTTAAGGTCACAGTTAAACCAGTAAATAAAGGCTCATTTGAAGCAAAAAGACAAAATAAGCCTGTGTATGCTGTAGTCTACCTGATGCCCCCACCATTGCTATATTACTAGTGTACTAAGGAATCTGGAATATAAATCATATCGTATTTTAAGTTTCTGTAGAATCATTTAATCTGCATCCATACTACCTCAATCTTAGTCATTAATGGATTTCTCTCCCTCACCCATGGTAGCACTCATGCCCTGAGAGTCTAACAACATCTGGAATCTTTCGGACAGCCATCCAGGCCTTTAGACCACATGAGTTACTTTTCAGGGTTTTTTAAAATGTCTGTCTATTTGAGAAACAAAGAGATGTAGAAAAAGAGACAAAGACAGAGGAAGAGAAACACAGAGAGAGAATTCTCCTCTGGTTCACTACCCAAATGTCTGCAACGCTGGTGCTGGAGGCAGGACCTCCTCTGTTGGGGGCAGGGACCCAACCACATAACCATGATGTGCTGCCTCTCAGGGTCTGCACAGGCAGTAAACAGGAATTAGAACTTGGCATAGGGAATCAAACCCAAGCACTCTACTGTGGAATGCAGGCATCTTAACTGACAAATCAAATGTCTGCCCCCAATTTGTGGCAGTTTTTCCAATTTGAGTGATTAATACATCACTTGGGAGGCCCAAATTTCACATCAGAGTGCCTGGGTTGGAGTCCCTGTTCCAGGTTCCAGCTTTTTGTTAATGTATACCCTGCTTCGGAGGCAACAGGTGACGGCTCGAGTATTTCCATCCCTGTCACCCACTTGGGGGTTCCAGATTGAGTTCCTGGCTTACGGCCTCAGCCTTATGCAGCGCTAGCTGTTGTAAGCCTTTGGGGGAGTGAATCAGCAGGTGGGGTGGGAGATTTCTATCTCTCTTTGTCTCTCCAATAAAATAAAATTTTTTAAAAACATATTTCAACTTTGGGCTATAGAACTTCATTTATGGTTTTAAAAATACGCTTGAAATTAAACCAATTAAAAAAATAAAAACCTTACATTTCTGAGATTAAAAAATAAAAATGTCTGCCCTCAAACTGATCACTTTAATAGAGATCAGTCAAGCACTGGATAACTGCCAGGCATTGTTATAAGAGTAGTGTGAAAGAAAGAAATGAAAAGAGAATGGAAAACAGCACCTATATAGAAGAACTGGAGACCGAAGGATGAATTGGAAAAGATAAGGTATATGTGTGTCTGCATTCAGTAATGAGAGTGGCCAGGGTCATAGAGAAGGTGCAGTTATGTGCTAGGGCTTGGTCATGAGACCAAATACCTACAACGCTTCACAGTTCTGCCTTTCCTGTCATCCTAGCAGAACTTTGAAATTGTCCACATTAGAAGAATTTACACCATAGAAATGGATAACAACTATAATCAGGGCTTTAATAATTTTTTCCTCTCTGAGAGCTAGTTGATGAATACTTACCAGCATCCTACTAGAGACCAGGATATAGTGCCAAGGACGTGGCTTTTGGGAACAACCAACCAAGTTTCTTTAAAAAAAAAAGAGGATTTTTATTTTATTTATTTGAAAGGTAGAGTCACAGACAGTGAGAGGAAGAGACAGAGAGAAAGGTTTTCCATCCTCTGGTTCACTCCCCAAATGGCTGCAATGGCGGGAGCTGGGCCAATCCAAAGCCAGGAGCCAGAAACTTTTTCTGAGGCTTCAAGCAAGTGCAAGGACCCAACCACCTGGGCCATCTTCCACTGCTTTTCTGGGCCATATCAGAGAGTTGGATTGAAGGAGGAGCAGCCAGGACTAGAACCAGTGCCCATATGGGATGCTGGTGCTGCAGGCAGAGGCATAGCGCACTATGCCACAGTGCCAGCCCCAGAAATAGTCAATTTTCTTAAACATACTGTTTCATCATTAAGCCGAATCACAAAATAACAGAGTCAAATTTGAATTATTAATATTAATGATTCATAAAATATTCTTTAAAGAAACCTACTCTTTTGTCTCTGTACTTCTGTATGTATGTTGGGATGTACTAAACATGAAGACAGGAAATTGTGGAAATCAAGAGGGAAGTCTTTACAAGAAATTGTATTCCCTGCAAGATTCCTACCCAATTTGGCAAAACAAGGGTCTTGGATTTCAGAAAAGACACTGCTGTAGAGATATCTTCCAACCCTTCCATTGCCTCTAAATTTACTCTATATTCTACACATAATTTCAAGTTGTGAGTGTATTCCATATAACAAGATCTGTCCTAATGATTTTCACAAATAGCTGTGAATACTGTGTGCACTGTGATAAAGCCTAGGCCTCTTAGGGACTGCAGGGGCTTAGAGGTCTCCTTATCAAATTCAGTGTTAAGACAAGCCCTCCCCCATCCACATTCCTGGAGAACACAGAGAAGGCCATCTTGTTTTAAAAACGTACGATAATGTCCACAGTTTGCCTCACTAACCAGTGCTGTGATTAACAAGCCTACCTGGATATGAAATTCTATCTTAGGTCAACTTAAATCCACATTTTAGAATGCAATCTCTTGTGAGCTGCCCCATAAGGATTAGAAAACAGATGGTGAGCATTCTTGCTATAAGAGACATTTAGACAGATGGATCTCCTTTTAATGAAATGTTATGGGCAAATTAAATTTTTAAATTCAATTGATTCCTATTTGGGATATTCCCTGTGTAAAAGAGAACCTATTTGAGGGGTGAGAGGAATCCTCTAGTAGAGTGATTGATTATCCCTTCATTTGGATTTTGTAAATACCAACGTTCAGATATTAAGTTTTCTTAAAGCAAAGCCTGTCTCTATGCTTGAAGACCCATCATAAATCATCTTTACAGGCTGAATAATCTGTGTTCCTTTAAGCCTTCCTCACTCATAGATATCATTTTCTAACTATTTTATCATGTGTCATTCTAAATGCAAATATACATAGATGCATATGTTCATTAACAATATTGACTGACTTTTATACATTGTCAGCATAAGAAAAGCAAATAGGAAGTGATTTTGTACAGGACTTGACTATATCTTCCGATGAACTGGTTGTTTAAATCTAACATAACAGCTCAATCAACCTATGAAAGAAATATATTGCTCAACAATCCACTGTTCTCTGTATGTTTTATACACAACAAGTTACCAGATTCTCACGAAAGTGTTCTAGGGAGAGCAAGAAAATTACAACCAATTGTATTTTATAGAAAAATTAATATAAATAATACAACATTCATATATTATTATAAATTAGTATAAGCACATGTAGCCTGACTGAGTCAAGGTCACACAGCAAGCTAAATGTAGAAACAAATTAGTAATTAGTATTTGGTAATTAGTATTTGGGGTGGATCAATTCCATATCATCACTATTCTTAGGAGGTCATTTATTTTCAGAATAAACCTATGCACTGTTATCATGAACATTTTAC
Source organism: Oryctolagus cuniculus (assembly GCF_051225735.1). Lineage (NCBI taxonomy): Eukaryota > Metazoa > Chordata > Mammalia > Lagomorpha > Leporidae > Oryctolagus > Oryctolagus cuniculus. The sequence goes on from NC_142873.1 coordinate 113,395,336, forward strand.
AAATGAAGAAACAGAGACTTAAAAATATTAACTGATACAGCTATCTGTATATAGCTGGTATATTTGTATAAGAAAATTTGCACTGCAACCTGAATCTCTCTTATTCCAAGGTATGGGACAAGCAGACAGTGTGACTTAGAAGTCAACAGGCTGCAGCTTTTGAATTTGCAGATCATGGCTTAGGCCCTATGTTTTGGGAGTCAACATTTGTGACAACAGCTCTCAGAGGCCTGGTCAAAATAAATACTTGAGATCCTACAACCAGCAGTTGACCTTCTGGTTTCCAGTTGTTCTAGTTTCTGGGTAATAGAGGAGATAGCAGTTCTCATGGAAAGACAATGTCATGGTGGTTCCAGAGACTCATTCCAGTAGGTCTGCCCCCTCAACAATGTTCTAAGCTCTTACTTTGATTATTGAATCATTTTTGTTTAAATTAGTTGATAGTAATATCTGTTGTTTGCAACTGAACCACAGAAATTAGAAAATCTAGTATTGTTTTCACATGTATCCCTAGTCAAGAGACCCAGATATTTCTAATCTTCCTACAGTGGTTAAATCAGAATATGGTCTCGTGCTGTGGGTCCCATTTTATTTTAATGTGAAAGGAAGGCATCCTTCTGGTTTCTGTAGTTTTGAATCTATGTTTGTCTCAATCATGAATGCATGTTTACCCAGAGAGGATACACCAGAAGAAAAAATGGATCCCTGAGGACATCTTGAAGAACTAGAACTTGTAGGCTGAATGGAACAGCATTGCTGATGGAAAATTCAAGAATGACTTGTAGAAAGAATCCAAAGCTAATGCCTACAAAGGAATAGCTATAGAAAGAAATAAAGACACAGGGCCGGCACTGCGGCTCACTAGGCTAATCCTCCGCCTTGCGGCACCGGCACCCCAGGTTCTAGTCCCGGTTGGGGCGCCGGATTCTGTCCCCGTTGCCCCTCTTCCAGGCCAGCTCTCTGCTGTGGCCCGGGAGTGCAGTGGAGGATGGCCCAGGTCCTTGGGCCCTGCACCCCATGGGAGACCAGGATAAGTACCTGGCTCCTGCCATCGGATCAGCGCCATGCGCCGGCTGCAGCGCACTAGCCGTGGCTGCCATTGGAGGGTGAACCAACGGCAAAGGAAGACCTTTCTCTCTGTCTCTTTCTCTCACTGTCCCCTCTGCCTGTGAAAGAAAGAAAGAAAGAAAGAAAGAAAGAAAGAAAGAAAGAAAGAAAGACAGACAGACACAGATGGAGAAAAAGTAGCAAATTCTCAATGAAAAGAGGGATCTTAAAGCAAATAATTCAATTATATTCAAGTATACTAAGAATGAAATGTGTTATCCATAGGGAAGAATGATTTAGGGGTATAGAGGAATTCTTTGAACTCATTTGGTAACTTTTTTCTAAATTTAAGACTATTTTATAGCTGCAAGTTTTTAGCAAACAGTGATCTAAGTCCTTAAGACAAGAATAAAGCAATGCTTTATGGAAATGGAAGCATAAAATAGACAGAAAAACAAAATTAAAATTCTATAAATGAAAAATAAAGTAATTGAAATGTAAAATTTGTTAAATTGTTGATTACACAGTTGAAACGATCAATCTTAAAATATATCTGAGAAAAGTATCTAGACACCATCACATATAATAGAAATGTAGAAAATATGAAGGAGATTTGAAGAAACATGGAGGGAAGAAAAAGAAATTATAACATAGATTAATTATTAAGGAATTCCAGAAACAGAAATAAAGAAAAAGGGAGAAAAGGAATAGATGAATGGTTAGTGGCTGAGGGTATTTAATAATTTAAGAAATATATGAATCTTCATCTAGATATATGTTTCAAAACAAAATATCAAGGAAAAAAGAGAAAAGATTCTACTAAATTCTAAATGACAGGTGGTCTACAAAGTAACAAGATTCTTAAACAGTAATAGCTGATGCTAGAAGAAAAATAATTAACTGATGAAAACAAACAACAAATGTACAGAATTCTATACCTAATTATATTGCTCTGCTAGGCCTCGCTTGGAAAAATATTTTCTTATTTATTTATTATTTGGGTTTAAATTTATTTATTTATTTGAAAGGCAGAGAGAGACACAGAGATAGACCAAGAAAGATCTTCCATCCACTGGTGCACTTTCATTATGCCCACTAGCTGAGGCTATGCAAGATCAAAGCCAGGATCCCAGAACTCAGTCCAGGTCAGTGAACCATTATTTGAGCCATCAGCTGTAGCTTCTCAGGGTGAACATTATAAGGGACCTGAAATCAGGAGCAGAAATGCCAATTCCGATGTGGTTCCAGGCCTCTCAAGCAGAGCCTTAAGTGCTGTGCCAGACTCCTACCTAGAATGGGTGTTTTCAAAAAGTAGACTTTTATTTTCTCACTAACCGCCAACATCAAGATGTCAGCAAATGTGGGTTCTCCTTCTCTTACAGACTGTCACCTTCTTGCTGTATCCTCACACATTCCTTTGTGCGAGAGTGTGCCTCCCTGAAAACTCTTCCTTTTCTTGTAAGGACAGCAGTAATGTAAAATTTGAAATATCACATTTATGAACTTATTTAAAAAGATTATCTTAACTATCCCTTTAAAGGGCATCTTATGATCCTGTTGGATTGATACACAGAATTAATTTTCATAAGGCATCATTACAAATATAGTCATACTAGGGATTAGGATTTCAACCTATAAATTTGTGGGAAGTACATTTTTTTTCCGACAGGCATAGCTAGACAGTGAGAGAGAGAGACAGAGAGGAAGGTCTTCCTTCCATTGGTTCACCCCCACAATGGCCGCTATGGCCAGCATGCTGTGCAGATCCGAAGCCAGGAGCCAGGTGCTTCCTCCTGGTCTCCCATGTGGGTGCAGGGCCCAAGCACTTGGGCCATCCTCCTCTGCCTTCCCAGGCCACAGCAGAGAGCTGGACTGGAAGAGGAGCAACCAGGCCAGAATGTGGCGCCCCAACCAGGACTAGAACTTGGGGTTTCCGGCGCCACAGGCGGAGGATTAGCCAAGTGAGCCGCGGCGCCGGCCCAGAGAGGAACATTTTAATAGACAGATAATAAACCTGACTTCCTCCTCTTATTTGGGAGAATACAGCAGTAGAAATCACTAGTTCCCTACTTCATATCAATTTTTCCCTTTTCATATGATAAAAAATATATTGAGGCTGACAACGTATCTAAAGTTTCATGTTTCCAGGATGCTTCTAGCAGCAATTGAATAACACTTATGCATTCATTTCTTATCAATGAGAAGTAAATATTGCGTGTGAGATATTCATCAAGGTTCCTTGAGAAAATGTGATACAGCTAGGTGGAAAATTGCTTTTGCCTTTACTTTCTCCTCCTTGTTCATGGAATGTGGGTGTAATACATCAAGTTCAACCATGTTGCATAACACTGATCTTAAAGGTGGAAATCACACCCTAAGAAGATAGAACATGTTCTGGGTATCCAATAACCTTGAATTTGCCACATTCGCCTTATAACATCCATTTCTTAAATCTTTTTTTCTGTATAAACTCTTACATTGTTTAAACTACTGCTATTTGGGGTTTCCTCTTATATGCACCCAAATATAAACTTGACAGATGCTTAAAGGAGGAAAAGAAATAATTTAGCCTTTGAATTCTAAATGTACCTGTTTACTGAAAACAACTAAAAGAGTGGAAAGAATGTGTAAAACTTCTAAACCATAATTGATATGAAAGTGTTATGACAGGGTGTGCTTAGAATATTAAAACATGTGCTTATTTAAAGAAAAATTAGGGGGGCCGGCGTCATGGCTCGCTTGGTTAATCCTCTGACTGCGGCACCAGAATCCCATATGGGCACCGGGTTCTACTCCCAGTTGCTCCTCTTCCAGTCCAGCTCTCTGCTGTGGCCCGGGAGGGGAGTGGAGGATGGCCCAAGCGCTTGGTCCCCTGTACCCGCATGGGAGACCAGGAAGAAGCACCTGGCTTTGTATCAGCACAGTGCCAGCCGTGGAGGCCATTAAGGGAGTGAACCAACAGAAGGAAGACCTTTCTCTCTGTCTCTCTCTCTCTGTCTACAACTCTACCTGTCAAATAAATAAATTTTTAAAAAATGAAAAAAGAAAGAAAATTAGGAAAAGAGAAAAAAGACCTTACAATTATAAAGACATCAGTTCAAATATACATGTAAAGAGTCCTAATAAAATTTTATTGTATTAAACAATTTTATTTTACTTTATTATATTTTATTTATTAAACAATTGTAATAAGCATTAAAAGCAATATATTTAAATTATACTACTGTTTTATGCAGCATAACTTTAAATATGTATATAATTAAGTTCACAAATTATGTTACTCTGCCAATAAAAACAACAAAGACGAATCAGCCTAATTTATTATTGTCCAGAACTCTTCTCATTTTTCTTCTGAATTTATTTCATTTTGTTACCAACTATGTCCACGACCTCTTCCCTTATTTCTGTACCCAATTTTTATTTAACTTTGAACTTTCTGATTTCTTTTGAATGTACTCTCTGCACTCAACATTCAACTTTGCTGTCTTGTCTATGGTTCAACCACTGATGGTCAAGATCTGCAATTTTTTATTTGTAGAGTTCAGGTTTTCAGCAAAAAATACTCAAGGTCATTAGGGACTGGAAATAAGTATTCAATGTCTTTGTATCATCATAATTCTAAAAGGAATGGCCTTTGGAATCAGACTAATTTAAGTTTGAATTCAAAGGGAGAAATGAGTCATATGTCCAATAGAAATATAGAAAAAACCACATTAAGAGGTGTCTGCAAAAGTTGATATACAAAGACCCAAATACAGAAAAATTGTTCAGTCTCAGAGATATTTAAAACCATAACTTGAAACAAGATAAACTGTATTACACTCTCACATTAGTAAAAGTTTAAATGATTGCTTCTATTCTGTTTTGGCAAGGCACAGGGTGGGCACACTCACACACTGGCAGATTGCAACTAGCTGTCACTACAGATGATTCTTTCTTCCCAGGTAAACAGTTGGGCTATGTTTCTCCATCTGCAGAGAGATATTGCGATGGCATTAAATTCTGGATAATAACATATGCCACAAGTGAACAATGCCACTTCTAGGCCAGGCCTACACCTTCCAGCCTTTCCTTCCTTTCGTCCCTTCTCCTCCCACCTATATAATCATCTCCAAATACATCCACTCTTTCCCGTCCCCAAATGCTTGCTGGATTCATAAGCTCAGGGAGACTTGGGGAGCTGTATGCTGAAGTTGGTAGACCCTATCAACCTGCCTATCAATGACTGCATGAATTCATGCATGGATTCTCACCATGAAATTCACCACTGAAAAAATTTTATATGAAGAAGAAATAAATTTCCCTTTTGTTAAGTCATTGAGATTTGGTCCTATCAATTTACACAGTTTATCTTGCCTTTACACATACAGAGGCTATGTATGGAAAGATAAATTCATAATAACTACAAAAGGCAGTCTGGCAATGTGCACACCATTTTATCCAAGAATTTCACATATAACAATTGGTCATATCTTAGTAAAAAATAAGAATGGGAGTAGGAGAAGGAGGATGAGGCCAAGTGGGAGTGTGGGTATGGTGGGACGAATCACTATGTTTTTAAAGTTGTACTTATGAAGTGCACGAAGTTTGTATTCCTTATAAAGAGTTTTTGAAGCAAAAAAAAAAGGTGGATCACAAACAAATAATAAGTTAATTATACATATGCATATAAGTATCGTCATTCAGTCATGATTTATGATAGCATAAAACAAAATGGAAATGATTTAAATACCACATAGAATTCCCTTATATGTCACTGCATTCACATAGTGGATAATTTTTCATTCATTTATTTTATAAATATTCAACACAAGGGGTCTTCAAAGTTTTCAGAAAAATATGTATTGACTTTTAATTCTATTTTTCAATGAACATATTCAAGTATCCTGCAACATATCATGTGACATCCACTGTGATGAATACTAGGAACATATCAGAGAAAAAATGTAGGACACCTATCATTGTGACACACATAATTTAGGAATGTAATAAAATATTTTTGATTTTCCCAATAATAAGAATATCTACATTCAGCATCTAAAATGTTTTAAATTACTTGAATATATAAATGTGTAATGAAAGAAATGAAACTATCAAATGTCTTCCAGAATTTTATGTATTAATTTGGTTAATCATATTTATTATGATATGCCGTGCAAAATAATATGCTACATCAGAAATATGGCTTTGTTCTACTTGATAGTCATGGACTGTCTGAATTAAGTGCTGTCTCTTAATAATTCTGACCTTAGATAAATTTATGATTATATGTACTACCTCCTAGGGTTAGGTGGGACTTAATTTTTATTTTAAGTGCTTAAGACAACTGCCTGGCATATAGTAAGTGCCAAATAAATGTAAGCTGCTGTGATTACTGTCTATACCTGCACTTACATGCTAATGTCTTATTAAACACAAAATTATCAATAGTGACACATACAAAATCATCTGAAAAATGCCTTCATTTTTGTCTAAATCATTTGAGATTCTTTTACAACTCTAAGACATTGTCACTGCAATTTTTATTCCAAGCAATAAATATCCATTTGTACAATATTCATCTAGTTTTACTTCAATTATCGTTCAAGGTTATGTTCATTATCAGCACAATGAAGCAACTTACTCTAATTTCTCTTTCTTCTCTTTTCTTACCCAACTTTCTTTCCATTTTAAAAGTGTACTATTTTAGGGTCAGCTCTGTGGCATAGCGGGCAAAACCACCGCCTTCAGTGCAGGCATTCCATATGGGCGTTGGTTTTAGTCCTGGCTGCTCCACTTCCAATCAAGCTCTCTGCTATGGCCTCAGAAAGCAGTAGAAGATGGCCCAAGTGCTTGGGCCTCTGCACTCATGTGGGAGACCTGGAAGAAGCTCCTGGCTCCTGGCTTCGGATCCTTGCACCTCCAGCTGTTGTGGCCATCTGGGGAGTGAACCAGTGGATGGAAGACCTCTCTCTCTCTCTCTCTCTATCTCTGTGTGTGTATGTCTGCCTCTGCCTTTCAAATAAAATAAAATCTAAAAAAAAAAAGTGTACTGCTTTTTGCTATCAGTGTAAGAACTATCTCTTGCCGGCGCCGTGGCTCAATAGGCTAATCCTCCGCCTTGCGGCGCCGGCACACCGGGTTCTAGTCCCAGTCGGGGCACCGGATTCTGTCCCGGTTGCCCCTCTTCCAGGCCAGCTCTCTGCTGTGGCCAGGGAGTGCAGTGGAGGATGGCCCAAGTACTTGGGCCCTGCACCCCATGGGAAATCAGGAAAAGTACCTGGCTCCTGCCATCTGATCAGCGTGGTGCGCCCGCCGCAGCGCGCCGGCCGTGGCGGCCACTGGAGGGTGAACCAATGGCAAAAGGAAGACCTTTCTATCTGTCTCTCTCTCTCACTGTCCACTCTGCCTGTCAAAAAAAAAAAAAAAAGATTAACTTACCGCTTACCTGTAAATTGTTTCGACAGTTTCTTCATTTTGGTATTTGACCTCTTATTTGCTTTTTCTTTATTGTTTCTAACTTGGAAACTATTTATTGATTTTCTACTACTGAAGATCATGTTTTACCTTTTACAATCTGTCTCATCCATCATTCTTTTTCTATTTGCATTCTCCTAAAATGCAGAATCTTGAAGAGATTCAAATGAATTGTTAGTATTTATAGGACCATACCATCACAATTCAGATACTATTAAAATTATGTTTTCTATAATGTGTAAATTAAAATTTTTTCTTGGAGTTAATGTTTGACTTAGATTTTCATTTCTCAGGTTTTTCTTATGACAAATCTTTAAATCAGACCTAAATCTCCACAAAAATAATGAATTCAGTGTAAACACCCCAAGTAACTTGTCAGCTTGTCAATCAAATATTCCAATTTAATTTTATTCAGTCTACTATTGGCGATAGCTGTCAGACACACACAAGGTTGTACCTCTCCCCACCTTGTACCCAAGAGAATATAAATTGTATTTTTTCATCTTATCTAAGGAATTTTACCTGTTTCAAAGTCACAAAGATTTTTTTTGTATCTCTTCTTTCAGCAAGTTTATAGTTTTTGCCTTTTGTATTGATGTATATGATAAATTCTGAATTAAGTTCTGAATATAGTATGAGGTAAAGATCTTGGTCATTTTTTGAGAACCGGTGATTTCAAGAATGCTTACTGAAATTACTTTCACTTCCCTTTCACATTGCCTTGTTAAACTCTATTGATCGTATATGCCCTTGTTAATATTGACTGGCTCTCTGAGTGTGTGTGTGTTTGTGTGCATGTATTCATGTATCTATGTATAATTTTATTTCTGGACTCTATTTTGCATTACATTGATTGATATTAGTTTCTATTACTATGGTGTCCTGATTACTGTAGCTTTTTTTAATGAAGCTAGTAAACTTTTATTGCCAAATCAGATCACAGGGACACCAAAAACACCACTTGTAATTGTAGGAAAAAATGACGGCATATAACTATAAATTTACCAAATATTTACAGGGCCTTTGTAAACATAAAGATAAAAAAGCTAATACTGCAAAGCATGTCTGTGGATTGTGAGTCAATATTGTAATGACACCAATTCTCTTCAATTTGTTTATAAATTTAATAAAATTCTAAAGATAATTCTCCATTAAATTTCTTACAGAACTTGATAAATCTATCTTTAAATTAATAACAAGACAAAATGATCAATAATAGTCAAAACAATATTGAGAGATTTTTTAAGAAACTTGAGTTGTTCTAACATGATGTTGATGCAGTATAAATCTAGAATAATTAGTAATACACAATTTGCATGAGGATTAAAATGTATGAATGGAATACATTGAGGTTTGGTAGGGTGTTTAAGTAATCCGAAATTGACATTTTGAGATTTTATTAATGTTTATGGCCCTTTTGTACACTCTTGAAGAACAGTAGCTTTTCTATTTACCACTTGTTGAATTCTCTACCCAATGGAGGGCATACCTGTGATTATAAACTGAAAGTATTTCATTGTCAAAAGTAAAAGAAAAATAAGAAAGGAGGAAGGTAGGAGTAAGGGAGGTTTCTGTAGTTTTTAATGAAAGTCTTGAAATCAGGTAGCATAAGCCTTCTAATTTAGTTATTTTCAAACTTGTTTCAGCTATTCTAGATTGTAGACAGTTCCAAGTACATTTTAGCATCTTCTTGTCAAAAGGCTTTTGGGATTATAATTAATATTACATTGTATTAACTGCTGAGATGATAACAATTTGGATATGCTTAGTCTAGGATCATGGGATATGTCTCCTAATATTGAGTCCTTTCTTTTCTTTTTGAAGAGTTTATTTCTATTTATGTGAAAGAGTTAGAGAGAAAGAGAGAGACAGAGAGAGAGAGGTCTTCCATCCACTGGTTTACTCCAAAAGTGGCCACGAAGTTCCAGCCTGAGCCAGGCTGAAGGCAGGAGCTAGGAGCTTCGTTGGGTCTCCTACGTGGTTGGCAGGGGCACAAGCAATTGGGCTATCACCTGTTGCTTTCTCCCAGACCATTTGCAGGGCACCATATTAGAAGTGGAGCAGCCACAACACGAACCAGTGCCCATATAGGATGCTGGGTTGCAGATGGCAGCTTTACCTGCCACACCACATCACCAGCCCCACGACTGTTTAGTCTTTCTAAATTTTCTGTAATTTCAAAACTCAATGGATAGAGTCAAAATCATAAGGGCGGAAGCAGAAAAAGAATCAGTGAATTTGAACATATAATGACATAAATTAGTTAATCTTAACAGAGAAAAACAAAACCAGAGCCTGAAGAACTGGAGTGAGTTCTAAAACAAAAAAATACAATAATTGTTTAATCAATGTCTCAAAGAAGTGAAGTAAGAAGGTAGGACTAGAACTTAAAGAAATAATGGCAGAAATTTTCCTAAATTTGACAGGGGCATAAATCTGCAGATTCAAGAAACTGAGTAAAGAGAAAATGGGAAAAACTCAAAGAAATTCATGACATCTCATATTCAAACTTCTGAAAACTAAAAGCAAAGGATAAAAGTTTAAAGCAGGGGGAGAGAAAATTAGAGAGAGAAAAAAATGGCTTGAATTATGCTGGTTTTTTCCTGGGAAGTCACCGATTCCAGAAAAAAAGTAGCATCATATATTTTTTCCAAGGCTGGCGCTGTGGCACAGTGGGTTAACGCCCTGGCCTGAAGCACCGGCATCCCATATGGGCGCCGGTTCAGGCCCTGGCTGCTCCATTTCCGATTCAACTCTCTGCTATGGCCTGGGAAAGCAGTAGATGATGGCCCAAGTCCTTGGGCCCCTGCACCCACGTGAGAGACCCGGAAGAAGCTCCTGGCTCCTGGCTTCAGATCAGCGCAGCTCCAACCATTGAAGTCAACTGGGGAGTGAACCATCGGATGGAAGACCTCTCTCTCTCTCTCTCTCTCTCTCTCTCTGCCTCTCCTCTCTCTATGAAACTCTGACTTTCAAATAAATAAACAAATCTTTAATATATATATATATATATATATATTTTTCCAAATGCTTAAAAGAACCACCAAATTTCAGGAGTGGAAATTAGTGCATTCTCAGAAGAAAATTAAGAAACTTGTTGCCAGCAGACCTATGCTCACAAACTATCTTCAGCAGTTCTATAAACAGAAAAAGAAATGATAAAATGAGGAATATCTGGAAGGCAGTATGAACGCCTTAAAGAGTAAAAATATCATAAGTAAATATACTTTCTTTCTTCTGTTGAGTTTTCTTAACTATATCTGACATACATACATATATATGTAAAACAATATAGTTTGAAAAGTATATGAGGAAAGACTTCAAATAATTATTTAATCACTAAGATTAAGAAATATAAAAGGAGCGAAGTTGTCTTACCCTCAGCTTGAACATATAAAATATCAGCATTAAATGTTGATGTGTCTGTATGTGACACATTTATTGTAATAGCTTAAAAACATATACAAATTTTGTACTAAAAAGTTATCAAAATCAATAAGATAGAATTCTAAGAAAAGTTCAAGTAACTCTAGGAAGTTGTGAAAAAAATAACCAAGAACAAAGACAATAAATGGAAAATAAAATGGCAGGCTAAAAATCTGATTACATCAATAATTAAATGTAAATGGCTAAAGCACATAACTGAAAGACAAAGATTGCAGATTGTGGGTTTAAAAATCATTTCATTATACATGTCTAAGGAATTTACTTCAAATTTAGCCACTTAGGTGGCTTGGAAAATCATAGGATGGAAAAAGATGTTCTTGTGAACATAAAGAAAACAGGAATGGATGTGTTATTTTCAGATAAAGCAGACTTTAAAGCAAAGGAATTTATTAGGGATAAGCTAAAATATTACATTTTGATAAAAAGGATCAATTCACCTAGAAGACAGGGTAAAGCTAAATTTGAATGCACCAAACAAGCAGAGATATGTAGTAGTTTTATATAAAACAAAACTGATAGAATTGAAAATAGAGAAAAATGCATAGTTGTAATAGGGACTCCAACACTCTTCTCTCAGCAATTGTTTGACCAAGTTGAAAGAGAATTAGCAATATAGAACTCAACATCAACAACCAATAGGATGTAATAAAAATAGACAAAATACTCAACCCCAAAATAGTAGAATACATGTTCTTTGCAAATATCCATAGAATATGAAGCAAAGTAAACCATATCCTGGGTCAGAAATGGAACCTAAGCAAATTTAAAGAAATTTAAGTGAAACAGTTTGTTCTCTGACCACAGTATAATCAAGTTAAAAACACTAACAGACTGATAACAGAAAAATCCTCAAATACTTGATACCTAAACAGCACATTTCTAAATAATCATGGGTTAAACAGGTGGTAGAAAAGGTAGCAAAAATATAATGAGCTGAATAAAAATGAAAACAAAACATATGAAAATGTCTGTGACATGATTACAACAGTGCTGAGAAGAAAATCACATTAGAAATCCTTCTATAAAAAAAGAGGGAAAGTATCAAATAGAACATCTAAGCACCCGGATCAGACCCTTCTTATTTTTTTACATTGATGTATGTTTATGTGTTTGCCTTCTGCTCACAAGGTTGTTGACTCAGAAGAATTCTGTATTGTTTTTTAAAGATTTTTATCTAGTGTTAGCACCATAATTGTCACCTAAGAGTTGTGTTCTTAATCTATTTACAAATGTGGATACTCCAATAGGTCAATATATGAACTAAATATAAAAGAAAGGAAAAACTAAAAAAGAGAAAAAAGAAAAACTGAATGTGTGTGTTTGTGTGTTTGCAATTATGTATGAGATAATATATCAAAAATGTATTCCATTATGTGACCATTTTTAAGAAAAAACACTGACAAACTGAATTATAATAACCATCAGATAAGTAGAAGATTAACTTGTATATATATAATGGAGTGCATTAAAGGAAACTGTGATGTTTAACATAGAGAGGATCCAAGGCAGATAGGAGACATGACTTCAGGCAACCAAAGGGCACTTACGTGGAAGGAGCAGTGTTTTGTGCTCCAGAATCAAAACTAAAATAAAGGGCCCCAAGTCAAAAGGAAGACATTTCATGTAAACACACAGAAAAAAAAATCTTTCTAACAATTAGAACTGACAGAAACTTACGATCTGTGAGTTGTGTGTTGGCAAAAGTACTCAAGAAAATTCTGGAAAAGAACACTGAGGAGTATTATAGTGAGGTTTCTGTATGGGTGGCAGATTGAGCTAGCCGACACCTTTAGATTCCTTCCAACACAAAGATTTTTTGCTCTAATTGGAGTAAGGGAGTCTGAAGAGTTATTTTAAACTTCACTGAATAGACAAGTCTTAAGCCCCAAGTCTAGCCTAAATGTTCCTATTGCTTCATTTCAATTAGCTCATGTAGTGATGAGGTTTGAATGATACATGTTCACATTAACAAGATTCGAGATATGATCTTGACAGTCCTGCTAGACTGGTCTGATGAAAAGCACTCTAAGAGCCCTACAAATAGCTTCCATTATTTTCCCCTGGTTTTAAATGAAATTTATTTGATTTTTTTACAATCCTGAGGTCTGTGCTGCTTAAGTTTTATGTGACAGTGAACAGCTAATTAGTCTTATTTTTTAAGGCAGATGATTCAAATTCCATAATGCATGTGTCGCTTCCCTCTGCTGCCTGCCCAAGTCAAACAGTTATTACTAAATTATAGTGCTGTACCTTCAATGATACTGGTCTCTAGCATTCATTCAACTGCTTCCCTGGGCCTGTTAGGTTTAATGTATCAGTTAAGTCAGCTCCACAGCCACATTTATTTTATTTATTTGAAAGGCAGAGTAACTACAGAGAAGCAGAGGCAGAGAGAGAGAGAGAAAGGTCTTCCATTTGCTGGTTTACTCCCAGATGGCTGCAACAGCTGGAGCTGAGCCCATCTGAAGCCAGGAACTTCTTCTGGGTCTCCCATATGGGTGCAAGGGCCCAAGGACTTGGGCCATCTTCTACTGCTTTCCCAGGCCATAGCAGAGGGCTGGATTGGAAGTGGAACAGCCAGGATGCAAACTGGTGCCCAAATGGGATGCCAGCACTGCAGACCCAGGCTTTAACCCACCACCCCACAGCACCGGCCCCTTCATTTGCTTCAAATAAATCCTGTTTTCTTGTACACCTTTATTCCTCCACTTTGAATTCTTTCATGCACAGAGGGAACAGTATGGAATAAGTCTAGCTGGGGTGTCCACTGCCTGCAACATCCTCAAGACAATGCCTTGATTTTTTTCTGTTCCTTGGAATAATTTTACAGGTTGAGTAGAGAGAACACATAGAAACCAGTACCTGACTTACATACTTTTCTTAGGTCTCTTTCCCTAGATCACTAATTAGTTGTCATAAGATGTCAACTTGAGAAATGCCACCTTATGGATGGCACAGCAGAGGAAATGTTGCAGATAATTAGTTAGACAATGGCTTGGAAACACAGTGTATTCCTTAGGGGATGAGTGGTCAGATCATGTGACGAAAGCAAAGGCTGGCCTTCACTCTGGAGTCTAGAGGGGCTGAATAGCACACTGATGGGGTTTGAGGCTCCCTCCTGGCTTCTCTGGGCCTTTCCTAGGCATCTGTGACCTGGCCTCTAGTTGCCTCGCTCCCCTGACCCCTCATGAAACTTCCTCCCTTGTAGCCTACTTTCCTATACATCAATCTGCTTGCCATTTGTAGAACACATTCCTTCTTTCACTGCAGTATCTTTGCAAATGTTGTTCCACATCCAGGAAGGAAACCCCTCTTTTTTGTCACATATTTAAATATCCTCCAAGATTCTGCTCTGCTGTCACCTGCACTCTCACCCCCAGGCGGATACCTGGATCCCCTTTCCTCCTTCTGGGGCACCACATGCGTACTTCCAGGTCTTTCTAACACTGTAGTGTTATCATGGGTTTGCTGATCTGATTTTCCCATGTGACAATAATCTCATTTTTGTTTCTTAGCACCCAGTACATGATTTTGAGCAAAGCAGGAAAAACAAATAAGCAACAATTGGGAAGTGACTTTTAGACACATACAGTTTCTTTGTACGAAACAGAAACCCATGAGACATGAACTTGAATTTGAGTTATAGTAATGCCACTAACTGGCTGTGTAAATGTGCACCAGGTCATTTTTTGGGTGTCATTCTATATCTTGGAAAATGAAGTTATTTGGCTGGTTCATTATTGATCAAAATTTTGGTAAGTAATGACATTATTATTTTAATGTACTAATATAAAGCCAAAATAGAACATCAAGGCTATTTTGCATGAAAAAGAAGACTCTTTATTCTGCCAATTTAGTCTGCTTTTCCCACTGTCCCATTTCCACCCCTCCTGTGCTTGAAGCACAGTTTGAAAACTATACAACTAGCTGATCTGTAAGATTCCAGACAGTTCAAAGACTTTTGGATTATTTACATAGTAAATTGAACTGATGTCTTCCTCACAGCTGAATCCTTTCTCAGGCTTTTTCTCATGCCCCCTACTCTTATTGGGTTTGATTTTTGCAAGCCCACTTAACAGGGTGTGGCAGTCAGTTACTCTGGAAGTTTTGCAATGGTATTTAAAATGTGGGTTGGCTGGTTCATTGGGATTTGCATATTAATGAAGAAAAAGAATTACACATACAGTTTGCCTTTGGAATTGGAATAGCATTCTCAATTCATGTGAGATAAAGGTGTATAGTGGTGGCTAGGAGCCAGAGGTAGAAGAAACTTAAGTGATCCTGTATTTGTAACTTAATTCTTTGTGGTTTGTAAAAAGTGCTAGATAAATTTATAATGGGCCTGAGCAGTCAAATAAATGTTGGCAGAAAGGGAACACTAGTGTGTCCTTTGGAGATATGGTTGAATAAGTAAAATATAATAAGATATTATTGCTTTTATCTTTTTTTTAAGATTTTATTTATTTATTTAATTTGAGAGGTAGAGTTACAGACAGCGAGAGGGAGAGACAGAAAGAGAGGTCTTCCTTCCATTGGTTCACTCCCCAGATGGCCACAATGGCCAGAGCTGTACCAATCTGAAGCCAGGAGACAGGCGCTTCTTCCCAGTCTCCCACGCGGGTGCAGGGGCCCAAACACTTGGGCCATCTTCTACTGCTTTCCCAGGCCATAGCAGAGAGCTGGATTGGAAGAGAACAGCCAGGACTAGAACTGGCGCCTATATGGGATGCTGGCGCCGCAAGCGGATGATTAACCTATTGCACCACAGTGCCGGCCCCCTGCTTTTATCTTTAATCTAGTTGGTTGTTTGACTTATAGGAGAGGGAAGATTATTTTACAGTGGACAGGTGACAGCTATAAAACTAACCATAGAATTCTGTCTCTTTAAACAAAATTTTCTAAGACTTTTAATTATATGATAAAATTACTTACCAGTCTTCTTCTAATGAACAGGGTTTTTTTTTTTTTTTTCAGTGTTTTCTGATTTTTTTTTAACTTTTATTTAATGCATATAAATTTCCAAAGTACGACTTATGGATTACAATGGCTTCCCCTCCATACCGTCCCTCCCACCCACAACCCTCCCCTTTCCCACTCCCTCTCCCCTTCCATTCACATCAAGATTCATTTTTGATTATCTTAATATACAGAAGATCAGCTTAGTATACATCAAGTATGGATTTCAACAGTTTGCTCCCACACAGAAACATAAAGTGAAAAATAATAGATGATTTTTTTTAAATGATGATGAAATCAGAGCAGACCTATTGTCATGTTTAATCGCAGTGAGAGTCAGGTTGGGAATTGATAATTTCTTTTTTTTTTTTTTTTTTACAGAGGATCAGTTTAGTATGCATTAAGTAAGTTTAGTATGCATTAAGTATGCATTAAGTAAGGATTTCAACAGTTTGCACCCCCATAGAAACACAAAGTGAAATATATTGTTTGAGTACTCGTTATAGCATTAAATCTCAATGTACAGCACATTAAGGATAGAGATCCTACATGTTCCAGGTGATCAGTTTCAGTTCACAGTTGGTCATGATGGAGGGACTGGGAGTCAAAGGGAGCACATAAACAAGTCTAGTACCTGCTAACACTAACCGATGGAGTAAATAATGGGGAGAGTGATCCAACATGGGAAGTGAGATACTCAGCAGACTCATAGAATGGCAGATGTCCTAAATAGCACTCTGGCCTCAGAATCAGCCCTAAAGGCATTCGGAGCTGGCTGAAAAGCTCATGAGAGTATTTCAGGCATGGAAAGCCAAGACACTCTGGCAAAAGATCTCTGCGAGTGAGATCCCAGTGGAAAGAACAGGTCTTCAAAGAAGGAGGTACCTTTCTCTGAAGGGAGGAGAGAACCTCCACTTTGACTATGACCTTGTCTAAACAAGATAAGAGTCAGAGAACTCAGAGGGCTTCCATAGCCTTGGAAACTCATGACTGGAGCATAGGGAGATTACTGATGCCATAGACAGGAGTGTCAATTGGTAAAGTCAACAACAGGAGTCACTGTGCACTTACTCCTAATGAACAGGTTTTATAAAGATGTATAGTAATTTGATGATATCATGTCATATATTTCAGTCTCTGATCCATTTTGAGTATATTTTTGTGTAAAATGAATAGAAAAATTGACTGAAAATTGATCACTGTAAAAAATAAGAATGGGAATGAAAGGATGAGGATGAAGAAAGACAGGAGTATGGGTAGGAGGGAGGTAAGCAAGGAAGATCACCCCGTACCCAAATCTGTATATATTAAATGCATGAAGTTGTATTCTTTAAAAAAATTCTACATATATATATATACACATATATAATTAAATATATAAACAGTAATACTCTTAGTATCATTATATCTATGATATAACTAAGGAAAATAAGTCTTAGCAATGTTCAAGAACTTATTTTAGTTTGCATAGCTTTTAAACATAGCATACATAATAGAAATGTCAAAAGTGCATGGAATAAGGCTGGCGCCATGGCTCAATAGGCTAATCATCTGCCTGCGGCCCAGGCACCCCGGGTTCTAGTCCCAGTCGGGGCACCGGTTCTGTCCCGGTTGCCCCTCTTCCAGGCCAGCTCTCTGCTGTGGCCCGGGATTGCAGTGGAGGATGGCCCAAGTCCTTGGGCCCTGCACGCACCTGGGAGACCAGGATAAGTACCTGGCTCCTAGCTTTAGATCAGCGCAGTTTACTGGCTGCAGCGGCCATTGGGGGGTGAACCAACGGCAAAGGAAGACCTTTCTCTCTCTCTCTGTCTCTCATTGTCCACTCTGCCTGTCAAAAAATAAAAAATAAAAAAAGTGCATGGAATAAGCTACATTCACTATTTTATAGATTTTATTTTCTAGAGAAGTTTTAGCCACACAACAAAACAGGAAAGTTCAGAAAAACAGGAAAGTACAGAGATTTCTCATATGCTTCCCACCTCACACTCATAGCTGCCTGTATTATCAACACCACCGCATTTGCTACAACTGGTGAACCTACAATGACACATCATTATCACCCAGAGTACAAATTTACATTATGGTTCATTCTCGGTGTTGTCCATTCTATAAGTTTGGATAGATGTATTAATAATGAAATGTATCCACCATCAAGGTATCAGAGAGAGTAGTTTCACTGCTGTAAATCTTTGCTCTTCTTCCCTCCTCACAATTCCTGGAAACCACTGGTCATTTTATTCTCTCTAGTTTTACTTTCCAGAATGCCATATAGTTAAAATCAAGCTTTACAAAGTCCTTTTAGCTTGGCATCTTTCATTTAACAATAAGCATCACGTTTCTTCCATATCTTTTCATGGCTTCAAAGTTCATTTCTTTCAGTACTGAATAATTATATTCCATTGTTTACATGTACCACAGTTTATTTATCCATCCACTGAAGGACGTCTTACTTGCTTCCAATTGTGACAATTACAAGTAAAGTTGCCTTAACTATCCATATGCAAGTGTTTGTGTGGAAATAAACTTTCAATGTCTTTGAGAAAATACCAAGGAATGAAACTGCTATGGTATATGGTAAGAGTATGTTTAGTGGGGCCCTCACTGTGGTGTAACAGGTAAAGCCACCGCCTACAGTGCCGGCATCCCATTTGGTCACTGGTTTGAGTCCAGGCTGCTCCACTTCTGATCCAGCTCTCTGCTATGGCCTCGGAAAGCAGTAGAAGATGGCCCAAGTCCTTGGGCCCCTGCACCCACATGGGAGACTTAGAGGAATCTCCTGGCTCCTGGCTTCAAATTGGGCCAGCTCCAGCTGTTGTGGGCATTTGGGGAGTGAACCAGCAGATAGAACACCTCTCTCTCTCTCTCTCTCTCTCTCTTTCTCTCTCTCTGCCTCTGCCTCTGCCTCTTGGTAACTCTGCCTTTCAAATAAATAATCTTTTTTAAAAAAACTAGTCTAGTATTGTCAAGAAAAAAAAAAAACCTGTCAAACTGCTTCAATAGTGGCTGTAACATTTGGCTATAACTTACCCTGTTTACTCCACATCCTCTCCAAGATTGGTGTTCACAGTGTCCTGAATTGTGGCCATTCTAATAGGAGTGAAATGATATCTTGTTGTCATTTTAATTTGTACTCCCTGAAAATTTATTATGTGGTACATCTTTTTATTTGCTTATTTGCCATCTGAATATCTGCTTTGTGAGGTGACTGTTAAGGTCTTCTTTCCATTTTCTAATCAGATCATTTGTGTTCTAATTGTTCCACTTTAAGGAGTTGTTATACATACAACATATAAATTTTATGTAATTTAAATATAATACTTTAATATTTTTTGCAAATATTTCCCCCCCCATATGTAACTTGTCATTATTCTTTTTGCTATTATTTTTTATTGTATTTATTTGAAAGGCAGAGTTATAGAGACAGAAAGAAATATAGAGCGGAAGCAAAAGAGAGACAGAGAGAGAGAGAAATCTTCCACCCATTGGTTTACTTCAAGAATGGCTACAATGGCCAGGCTGGACCAGGCCAAAGTCAGGAACATGGAACTCTGGGTCTCCTACATGGATAGCAGGGACCCAGTCTTCATGGATTTTCCAAGCATGTTAGCAGGGAACTGGATTGGAAATGGAGCAGCGAGGACTTGAATGGGCACCCATTTGGGATGCTAGTGTTGCAGGCAGTAGTTTAACCTGCTGTGCCACAATGCCAGTCCCGACTTTTTATTATTGATAGTACCACTTGCAGAGCAGAATTGTTTTCATAATGGAGTCTACTTTATCAATTATTTCTTTCATGGGCTGTTGTTTCACTCTCTCTGTTAGTTTGTTTTGTGGTGCTCTAACAGAATACCTGAGAACGAGTAATTTTATGTTTATTTCCTCAGATTTCTAGAGGCTAGGATGCAAGACCAAGGTGTCAGAATCTGTGAGTCTTTTTGCTGTATCATAACACAATGCATTAGAATATATCAAAAAAGGTGAGAGAGACATCAAAAGGAACTCAAGACTGTTCTTTTATAAGGAAACTTCTCCCCTGATAATGCATTAATCCATTCATGAGGGCAGACTCCTCATGGCCTAATTACCGCTTGAAGGGCCCAGTTCTTAACACTGTTACCGAGGGACTGAAGCTCCAATTCATCCTTTTTGGGGACACAGTGAAACCAAAGCAGTGTTGCAGCTGAAAAGTCATCACCAGATCCAAGGGCATCTTGATTACCTTCTTGTTATCTTCTGATAGTTTATAATTTTCA
Organism: Oryctolagus cuniculus; assembly: GCF_051225735.1. Taxonomy (NCBI): domain Eukaryota; kingdom Metazoa; phylum Chordata; class Mammalia; order Lagomorpha; family Leporidae; genus Oryctolagus; species Oryctolagus cuniculus. The sequence goes on from NC_142873.1 coordinate 113,415,495, forward strand.
TTTTACTTGAGCTCTGGAATGCATTTTTGAGTGAAATTTTGTGAAAGATCTGCAATGTGTGCTGGAATCATTTCTTTACATGTTCAGTTGTTTCAGATCCATTTGTCGAAAAACTTTTTTTTCTCCACTGTATTGCCTTTGCTCCTCAGCCAAAGAGTCATTGACTGTATTTATGCAGGTCTATTTTGGGTTCTGTTTTCTGTTCTGTTGATCTATTTGCCTGATATTTTCATTAATATCTCACTCTTTTGATGACCATAATTTATAATATGTCTTTTTTTCTTTTCTTTCTTTTTTTTTATTTATTTATTTTTTTTTGACAGGCAGAGTGGACAGTGAGAGAGAGAGACAGAGAGAAAGGTCTTCCTTTGCCGTTGGTTCACCCTCCAATGGCTGCCACGGCCAGCGCGCTGTGGCTGGCGCAACGTGCTGATCCGAAGGCAGGAGCCAGGTGCTTCTCCTGGTCTCCCACGGGGTGCAGGGCCCAAGCACATGGGCCATCCTCCACTGCCTTCCCGGGCCACAGCAGAGAGCTGGTCTGGAAGAAGGGCAACCGGGACAGAATCCGGCGCCCTGACCAGGACTAGAACCCCTTGCGCTGGCGCCACAGGTGGAGGATTAGCCTATTAAGCCAGCGGAGGCCTATAATATGCCTTGTAGTTGAATAGAGCCTGTACTCCAACTTTATTCCTCCACTTCAATATCTGTTGGTTATTCTGGGTCTTTTGCATCCCCATATAATCTATAAAATCATCTGGCTCAGTGATGGTATTGTGGTCAGCAGGTTAAGCAGATGCCTACAATGTAGGCATCCCATATTGGAGCACCAGTTCAAGTCCTTGCTGTTCCACTTCTTATCCAGCTTCCCAATAATGTGCCTGGGAAAGCAGTGGAGGATGGCTCAAGTATTTGGGCCCCTGCCACCCTGTAGAAGATCCAAAGGGAGTTCCAGGATCCTGGCCTTAGCCTGATCCACCCCATGCTATTGTAGCCATTTGGAGAGTGAACCTCAAGATGGAAGCTCTCTTTGTCTTTCTGCATCTGCTTGTTTCTGTCACTCTGCCTTTCAAATAAAAAAGTAAAATAAATTTTGAAATCAAATTGACATTATCTATAAAAGAGCTTCCTGGGAACTTGATTGAAATTACACTGAATCTTTAAATCAAATTGGATAGAACTGACATCTTGACAATATCGACTCTTCCTATCTATGAATACGGAATATCCATTTACTTAGTTCTTCAGTGATCCCATTAATTAGAACTTTGTGCTGTTCCATTGTAGACCTTGTGCATAAATGTTATACATTTATCTAAATATTTCTTTTTTCATGTTAATATAAGTGGTGCTGTGTATTCAATTTCAACTTACAGAGCTCATTGCAGGCATGTAGAAAAACAACTGAATTTTTTATTACCCTTATAACCTGAAATCTTTCTATAATTGCTTATTAGCCACAGGATTCTTTGTAAATTCTTTTGGATTTTCTGCATAGATTATCATGTCAGCTGTGAATGTGGTTTATTTCTTCCTTCTCAATCTGTATAGCCTGTATTTATTTTTCTTGTATCATTGCAAGATCTGGGACCTCTAGTGTAATGTTTAGAAGCAGTGGTGCAAGGGAACATAGTTGTTTTGTTCTTGACTGAGTGGGAAAGCCTTGAGGTTAGTCAAGTGTTCATTATAGGCATTTTGTATTTATTTTTATAAACGTGAAGAAGATTCTGCTATTCCTAGTTTATTGAGAGTTTTTTTCTTTTTTTTTAACTTTTATTTAATGAATATAAATTTCCAAAGTACGATTTATGGATTACAATGGCTTCCCCCCCATACCGTCCCTCCCACTCACAACCCTCCCCTTTCCCACTCCCTCTCCCCTTCCATTCACATCAAGATTCATTTTCGATTATCTTAATATACAGAAGATCAGCTTAGTATACATTAAGTAAGGATTTCAACAGTTTGCTCCCACACAGAAACATAAAGTGAAAAATAATAGATGATCTTCTTTAAATGATGATGAAATCAGATCAGACCTATTGTCATGTTTAATCCCAGTGAGAGTCAAGTTGGGAGTTGATAATTTCTTTTTTTTTTTTTTTTTTTACAGAGGATCAGTTTAGTGTGCATTAAGTAAAGATTTCAACAGTTTGCACCCCCATAGAAACACAAAGTGAAATATATTGTTTGAGTACTCGTTATAGCATTAAATCTCAATGCATAGCACATTAAGGACAGAGATCCTACATGAGGAGTAAGTGCACAGCGACTCCTGTTGTTGACTTTACCAATTGACACTCCTGTTTATGGCATCAGTAATCTCCCTATGCTCCAGTCATGAGTTTCCAAGGCTATGGAAGCCCTCTGAGTTCTCCGATTCTTATCTTGTTTAGACAAGGTCATAGTCAAAGTAAAGTTCCCTCTTCCCTTCAGAGAAAGGTACCTCCTTCTTTGAAGACCTGTTCTTTCCACTGGGATCTCACTCACAGAGATCTTTTGCCAGAGTGTCTTGGCTTTCCATGCCTGAAATACTCTCATGGGCTTTTCAGCCAGATCGGAATGCCTTTAGGGCTGATTCTGAGGCCAGAGTGCTATTTAGGACATCTGCCATTCTATGAGTCTGCTGAGTATCTCACTTCCCATGTTGGATCACTCTCCCCTTTATTTATTCTATCGGTTAGTGTTAGCAGGTACTAGACTTGTTTATGTGCTCCCTTTGACTCTTAGTCCTTTCATTATGATCAATTGTGAACTGAAATTGATCACTTGGAATAGTGAGATGGCATTGCCCCTGGTATGTTTCTAACTCTACCATTTGGGGCAAGTCAGCTGAGAGTTTTTTTTTTAAAGGCAGTTAGACAGTGAGAGAGAGAGACAGAGAGAAAGGTCTTCCTTCTGTTGGTTCACCCCCCAAATAGCCGCCACGGCTGGTGCGCTGCGCTGATCTGAAGCCGGGAGCCAGGTGCTTCCTCCTGCTCTCCCATGTGGATGCAGGGCTCAAGGACTTGGGCCATCCTCCACTGCCTTCCCAGGCCACAGCTGAGAGCTGGACTGGAAGAGGAGCAACCGGAACAGAACGGGTGTCCCAACTGGGACTAGAACCTGGGGTACCAGTGCCACAGGTCGAGGATTAGCCTAGTGAGCGTGGCACCAGCCTATTGAGAGTTTTTATTATGCAGTAGTGTTGAATTTTGCCAAATTCTTTTTCTGCAACTATTGATATGATCACGTGTTTTTCCTTTTCTTACATTATTGATGTGATGGATTAAATTAATTGGCTTTTTAGATGTGAAACTTGCCTAGCATATTTATGATTAATAATTTGTGGTACACAATCATTTTCATAAATTATTGGATGCACTTGTATAATATTTTGATTTTTTTGCATCCATATTAGACCTGGCAAGGGTACACTATTTTGCCAAGGAAAGGGTTCTATAGAACTGAGGAAACTGACTGAAGGAACACTTCAATAAAGAAGTGATGAGAACTGCAAATAGTACAGACACTGCAAAAACCAGCAAAGAGAGACAAAAAACAAGCATGCTGCTACCACTGCCTGCTGCCAGTGCCCACCACTTCTTTCCTGACTCCTTGGCTGGGGGATGACATCTTTCCAGGAAAAGACTCTTATATACAAGGTGTTAGCACTGAGGAGACTGATCGAAGGAAAAACTCTGGCAAGAAAGCAGTGAGTTGTAAAAACTGCAGGCTCTGAAGCCCAGTAGAGAGAAACAAAGTACACCACCCTCTGCCTCCACCCACCACTCCTTAACCAGCTCTCCTGCCAGGAGACACCGCCTTGCTGGGGAGAGAGTCACTGAAACATACCCTAGGACCTAGCGAAGAGCCTACCTGCATTCTATGCTCCAGACCCTCATCTACCAATGCACGATCCTCAGTGAAGCCTTTACTCACACCGTGGAACTGGAGCAAGATCTCCTTACCATGTCCCAGAGCCATGCCTTTGACTCTTGGTGCTATAAGCCCCGGTCTTAGTCACACCCACACAAGAGAATTTGTGGAAGATCCTATCCACATCATGTAGTCCAAAGGCCAAAATGTTTGATTCCATAAGCTCCAGCACAACTCAAACTTGCATGGTGGAACAAGGCAACAGCACTTTGTCCCACAGCACCAGAAATATGACTGCAGCTATCAACAGGTCCAGTGTGATTGGTACTCAATTCTCTGAGGACTAAAGACACACACTCTGAGAAGCGCATGTCCACTTCAAAGCCACACTACTACCTCTACAACGTGCTGCAGACTACACAACTGTGACATATGTTGACACTGCAGACACTGTTCGCTGCTGAAGAAGTCATGAAGAAGTTACATTTCTGGGCACAGCTACAGCCAAAGCCAAATCAACTACCCAAACGACATTTCACATTAAATCTAAACCAAAAAAACCTTTTACAATGTAACCTACTCTAATTTTATAAAGGCATTTTTATTCCAGATGCGAAGATATAAAGGTAGGGAATCAGCAAACATGAGGAAGCAAGGAAGCATGATACTTCCAAAAAAAAAACACTATAGTTCTCCAGAAATAGATCCTCATTGAAGGAACTTTATTAAATGCCTGAAAAATCAATCAAAATAATTATCTTAATAAACTCAATGACATGCAAGAGAATATAGATAGACAGTTCAAGGATATCAGGAAAACAAAAGATGACATGAAACAGAAATTCAAAAAGGGGCCAGCACTGTGGTTTAGTGGGTTAAGCCACCAACTGCAATGCTGGCACCCCATATAGGCACCAGTTCGATTCCTTGCTGCTCCACTTCCAATCCAACTCCATGCTAACACACCTGGGAAAGCAGCAGAAGATGCCCCACCACATCCTTGGAACCATGTACCCACATGGGAGACCTGGAAGAAGCTTGTGGTTCCTAGCTTCAGCACGGCCCAGCTCTGGCCATTGTGGCCATTTGGGGAGTAAACCAGCAGATGGAAGATCCTTTGCTATGTGTCTCTTCAGATTTCTCTGTAACTGTGCCTTTCAAATAAAATAAATATGTATTTAAAAATAAATTCAACAAAAAGGAAGCATTAAAAAGACCAAATTTTAGAGCTGAAAATTTCCATCAATGTAACAAAAAATGCACTTGAGAGATTTAACAGCAGGATAGACCAGCAGTTCAAAGAATTTCTGATCTGGGGGAAATAGCTCAGGCAAACAAATGTAAAGAGAAAAGAATCAAAAAGAATGGCAATTTCCTTTGTGACTTATGGGATACCATTAAGTGAACAAAGAATTATGTTATAGAGAAACTTGAAGGAGGAGAGAAGAAGAAAGGTATTGAGCACCTATTGACTGGAATAATATTTGAAAACTCCCCAAGTCATGAAACAGATGATGACATCCAGATACAGGAAGCTCAAAGCTCCCCACAAGACTCAACCAAGAAAGACATTCTCCAAGGCATACTATAGTCAAATTGATAAAAATTAGGAAAAAGGAGAGAATCTAAAAGAAAAAAAGAGAAATGTGTCAAGATGCATATAAAGGAAAACTAGTTAGCCTAACAGCTGGCCTACAGCAGAAACCCTACAAACAAGAAGAGAATTAAATGAAATGGAATATTCAAGTTCTTGAAAAAAAACTTTCAAAAAATATTATTTCTCTGAAGTTATTCTTTTGAAGAGAAAGAAAAGTAAAGTATTTTCCAGACAAAGAACAAATTAGAGAATTAATAACCACCAGACAAGTCTTCCATGAAATGCTGAAGGAAGTAAACATCATGGTAACACATGCTGAATACAGCAGATACAACCAACAACCAGTAATCAGACCATCAGTAGATAATCTTAATCTAACAATGCTAACCTTGAATCTGAATAGATTAAATTCTCCAGTCACAAGATACAGGCTAGCCATATGGATATAAACAAGATTTCCAATTACGTGCTGCCTACAAGAAACTCATTGCACAGGTTAAGGTACACATAGACTGAAAGTGAAGGGCTGGAAACAGATATGCCATGTAAATGTAAACCAAAATGAACAGGAGTAGCTATACTCATCTTATATAAAACAAAATTTAAATGAAAAACTGATCAACTTAAATGCCCGTCAACAGTAGACTGGATAAAGAAATTTTGGGACATGTACTCTATAGAATACTATACAGCAGTGAAAAAAAAACAATGAAACCTGGTCATTTGCAACAAAATGGAGGAATCTAGCAAACATCATGCTTAGTGAAATAAGCCAGTCCCAACGGGACAAATATCATATGTTCTCCCTGATCAGTGACAACTAACTGAGCACCAAAAAGGAAAACTGTTGAAGTGAAATGGACACTATGAGAAATGGTGACTTGATCAGCCTTTGTCCTGACTGTTGATGAACAACTTAATACTTTATCCCTGTTAGTATTTTTTTTTGTTCTACTTAATACTATTGGTTGAACTCTGTAATTAACACACATTTATTCTTGGGTGTTGAAATTTAACTGAAAAGTGATCTCTGTTAAATATAAGAGTGGGAATAAGAAAGGGAGGAGATATGCAATTTGGGACATGCTCAGTTGGTCTTGCCCCAAATGATAGAGTTAGAAACGTGCCAGAGGATGTCAATCCAATCCCATCAAGGTTGCATGTACCAATGCCATCTCACTAGTCCAAGCGATCAATTTCTGTTCACAATTGATCATAATGATAGGACTAAGAGTTAAAGGGATCACATAAATAAGACTAGTGTCTGCAAATACTAACTGATAGAATAAAAAAGAAAGAGAATGATCCAACATAGAAAGTGGGATACACAGCAGGCTCATAGAATCTTGTGAATGGAATGGGAGAGGGAGTAGGAGAGGGGAGGGTTGCGGGCAGGAGAGAAGTTATGTGGGAGAAAAAGCCATTGTAATCCATTAGCTGTACTTTGGAAATTTATATTTCTTAAATAAAAGTTAAAAAAAAAGAATTAAAAAGGAGAGAATGATTCTGCAGGATACACAACAGACTCATAGAATGGTAAAAGCCCTAAAAAGGACTCTGACCTCAGAGTCAGCCCTTAAGCCATTCGGATATGGCTAAAAAGCCCATGAGAGTTTCACAGGCATGGAAAGCCAAGACATGGCTGGAAAAAAAATGACCTAAATGAAAGATCTCTGTGAGTGAGATCCCAGCGGAAAGAACGGGCCATCAAAGAAGGCAATATCTTTCTCCAAAGGGAGGAAAGAACTTCCGCTTTGAATATGGCCTTGTCTAAATAATTTCAGAGCTGGTGAACTCAAGAGGCTTCCAGAGCCTTGGCAGCTCATGACAAGAGCCTCAGGTGATTACTGACGTCACAAAAAAGAGTGACAATTGTTAACAACAGGAGTCACTGTGCACTTACCCTCCATGTAGGACCTCTGCCCTTAATATGTTGTACTATGAGAATTAATGGTAAAACTACTACTGAAACAGTACTCTATACTTTGTGTATCTTTGTAGATGTAGTCTGTTGAAATCTTAGCATATTCTAAGTTGATCTTCTGTATATAAAGATAATTGAAAATGAATCGTGATGAAGAATGGGATGGGAGAGGGAGTGGGAGATGTGATGGTTGCAGATGGGAGGGAGGTTATGAGGGGAAAAGCTGCTATAATTCAAAAGTTGTACTTTGAAAATTTATATTTATTAAATAAAAGTTGAAAAGAAAGAATAAATGAAAAACTGTAAAAATGAAAACAAACAGCAATATATATTGATGAAAGAATTGAATTAGCGAGAAGACAAAAAAAATGTAAATATATGTGCACCCAACTAAGGCCAGATAAGCTGATACAGGAAGTATTATTAGAACTAAAGAGAGAGACAACAGTACAATAAATGTGGGGGACTTCACTGTCATTGATGAACAGATCATCCAGACGATATATAAACAAAGGTAATCAGAGATAACCATAATATTGAGCAAATGGACCTAAAATCCATTTACTAAGCATTTCACCAACAGTTAGATAGTACACATTTTTCTCATCAGCACATGGAACAGTTTCTAGGATAGATAATACATTAGGCCCTAGATCAAGTAACATTCTGTTTACAAAGATTGACATCATAACACATATCTTCTCAGACCACAAGGGATTTAACTAGAAATCAAAACAAGAACAATAGAAAATGTACCAATCAATGGAAATTAAACAATTTGGAGAAATTAGAAAGGAATTTTTTAAAAATCTTGAAACAAATGAAAATGAATACACCACATGTAAAAACTGATAGAATACAAAAAATGTAGAATTTATTAAGAGGGAAATTTATAGGGATAAGTACTTACATTTAAAAAAAAAGATTTCAAACACTCTAATCATGTAGCTCAAAGAGTTAGAAAAACAAAAACAAACCAAACCCAAAATTAGTAGGAGGCAAGAAATCATGAGAATCACAACAGAAATAAATGCAATTGAAACTAAATATAATGATACAATAGATCAACACAGTACAAAACCTTTTTTGTGAAAAGATAAATGAATACACAATATTTTGACCAGAATAACAAAGATTAAAAACTCAAGTGAATGAAGCTAGAACTGAAAAAAGAAGGCATTATAACTAATACCAGAGAAATACAAAGGATAATAAAAACTACTATGTTTAACCATATACTAAGGAACTGGAAGACCTTGAAGAAAGAAATAAATCCCTGCATACATATAATTTGCCAAGATTAAATCAAGAAGATATGCAAAATTAAATAGACCGACAATAAGTAATGAGATTGAAGCAGTAATTAAATGTCTCCCATCAAAGAAAAATCCAGGAAATGATGTCTTTATTGCTGAATTCTGTAAAACATTATAAGAGTAACTACCCTGAATAATTTGCAAACTATTCCAAAATATTGAACAGGATGGAACTCTGCCAAACTCTTTCTACGAGGCCAACATCACTCCAATACCAAAACCCAACAAAGAAACCACACAAAGAAAACCACAGACCAGTATCTTTGATGAACATAAATGCAAAAATTCTCTGTAAAATATTAGCAAAATGAGTTTATCATGAAATAAAAAATATCATACATCATAAAAAGTGAGATTTATCTCAAGATGAAAAGGAGGCTCAACATTTGCAAATCAACAAACTTCATAAATCACAACAAAACGAACAAAAATATAATCATCTCAACAGATGCATAGAATGCATTTGATAAGATTCAAATTCTCTTCATGATAAAAATCTCAAAAAATTGGATATATAGATAGATAGAATCTCAAAATTACAAAGACTATATATGACAACACAAGAGCCAATATCATACTGAAAAGGAAAAAAAACCTGAAAGCATTTCTCCTCAGATATGAAACAAGACAAGTGTATCCACTTTATCATTCTTGTTCAAAATATCATTGGAAGAATTAGCAAGAACAGTTGGGGAATATAAAGAAATAAATTGCACTGAAATGAGAAATACAAAATTGAAAATATCTATGTTTATAGATGATGTGATGCTGTACTTGGAAAAACCTTAACTCTCCACACACACACACATACACACAAACCTGTTAGAACTGATAAACCAATTTAGCAAAGTCACAGCAAACAAAACCAATATAGAAAAGCAGCTGTATTTTTATATACCAATAATGGTCTCCCTGAAAAAGAAATCAAGAAACACCATTCACAATAACCACAAAAAATCAAATATTTAAAAACAAATTTAACCTTAGAAGTAAAAGACATTTACAACAAATATTATCAAACATTGATGAAGGAAATCATCATAGACAGCAAAAATGGAAAGATATCCATTGCTTATGAATTAGAAGAACTATTAGTATTAAATTGTCTATATTATCTAAAGCGTTCTATACATTAAATGCAATGTCTAGCAAAATACCGTCGACATTCTTTACATAATTATAAAAATTATCCTAAAATTCACATTGAATCACAAAAGACCCAGAATAGCCAAAGTGATCATGAACAAAATAAATCAAACAGTAAGCATCACAACACCTGATTTCAAAGAATACTACAAAGCTACAGTAACTAAAACAGCATGAATCTGGCATACAAACTGGAACTTAGATCAACGGAACAGAATAGCGAATCCAGAAATTGATCCAGTTAATGTACAGCCAACTGATTTTTGTCAAAAGTGCCAAGAACATACATTAGAGAAAGCACGATTTTTTCAATAAATGGTGCTGGCAAAACTGAGCATATATATGTAGAAGAAGGAAAGTAGACCTGCAACTCTTGCCATATACAAAAATCAATTTAAGATGCATAGAAGGCCAGCGCTGCGGCTCAATAGGCTAATCCTCCACCTAGTGGTGCCGGCACACCGGGTTCTAGTCCCGGTCGGGGCACCGGATTCTGTCCCGGTTGCCCCTCTTCCAGGCCAGCTCTCTGCTGTGGCCCGGGAAGGCAGTGGAGGATGGCCCAAGTGCTTGGGCCCTGCACCGCATGGGAGACCAGGAGAAGCACCTGGCTCCTGCCATCGGATCAGCGCGGTGAGCTGGCTGCAGCGCACTGGCCGTGGCGGCCACTGGAGTGTGAACCAACGGCAAAAGGAAGACCTTTCTCTCTGTCTCTCTCTCTCTCACTATCCACTCTGCCTGTAAAAAAAAAAAAAAAAAGGCGGGGGGCTATTTTGGCTTAGTGGTTAAAGCTGCTGCCTGTGGTGCCGGCATCCCATATGAGCACCGATATGAGTCCCAGCTGTTCCACTTCTAATCCGGCTCTCTGCTATGGCCTGGTGAAGCAGTGGAAAATGGTCCAAGTCCTTGGGCCCCTGCACCCACATGGGAGACCTGGAGGAATCTCCTGGCTCCTGGCTTAGGATTGGCACAGCTGGAACCATTGTGGCTGTTTGGGGAGTGAACCAGCAGATGGAAGACTTCTCTCTCTCTCTCTCTCTTTCATTCTCTCTCTCTCTCTCTCTCTGCCTCTGTCTTTCTGTGACTCTGCCTTTCAAACAAATAAATACAAATCTTCAAAAAAAAAAAAAAAGAAAAAGATGCACAGAAGAGCTAAATATCAAATCAGAAACTACAAAACAGCTAGAAGAAAACATAGGGGAAACACTTCAAGACATGGCTGTAAGTGATGACTTTATGTGAAAGACCCCAAAGTACAGAGATCAAAAGCAAATTATATCAAACTCAGAAACTTCTGCACAGCAAAGGAAACAATCAAGATACTTGAGACATATGATGGGATGTGTGAAAATATGTGTAAGCTACTCATTTGACCAAGGATTAATATCCAAAATATATTTAAAAGCTGAGCAACAATAACAACAAAAAGCAATCTCATTTTTAAAAAGTGGGCAAAGAACCTGAATAGACATTTCTCAAAGGAAGAAATATAAATTGATAAGAAATATGTGAAAAAGTGCTCAATATCACCAGCCATCACAGAAATGCAAATCAAATCCACAATGAGATACAGCATACCCTTGTTTGGATATCTATGATCAAAAAATAAAGTGTTAGAAATGCTGGTGATGATGGGCAGAAAGGGAAACTCATGTACACTGTTGGTGAAATAAAAATTAGCTCTGCTATTGTGGAAAACACTATGGAGATTTCTTTAAAAACTATAAATGGAACCACCATATGATTTAGCAATTGAACTACTGGTACAATACCCAAAAAACATAAGCTCATTTTATCAAAGACATACCTGATACACCATGTTACTGCAGCACTATTCACTATAGCCAAGATAGGGAATCAACCAAGGAATCCATTAGCAGATTAATGGATAAAGAAAATTTGGTATATATATGTGATTGATTACTGTTCCTTATAAAAGAATAAAATCCTCTCATTTGTAGCAAAATGTATGGAAGACATCATAACTGAGTGAAAACCAGATGCAGAAAGAGAAACATTGCCTGTTCTCTTTTACTTGTGGGGGACAATTTTCCAAAGCAAACAAACAAAAAAAGCCCTCAATTGGACCACAGAATGTCGATGATTGTTAGATGCTGGGAGAGTTGGAAGGGATCGAAGGAGTCTGAAAAACAAAATAAGGGAATGAGGTGTTGCTCATTAACTGACAAACATACTAATAAGAGATAATCGGAGCTTTTTTTTTAAAGGATTTATTTCATTTATTTGAATGACAAAGTTACAGAGAGGCAGAGACACTTCCATCTGCTGGTTCACTCCCCAGATGGCTGCAATGGCCGGAATTGCACCAGTCCGAAGCCAGGAGCCAGGAGCTTTCTCTAGGTCTCCCACGCGGGTAAGGGGCCCAAGGACTTGGGCCATCTTCTACTGCCCTCCCAGATCATAGAAGAGAACTGGATTGGAAGTGGAGCAGCCAGGACTTGAACCAGCGCCCATATGGGATGCTGGCACTGCAGGCCAGGGCGTTAACTCACTGGGCCAACTGGGTGAAGATTATATGAAAACCCATATAATTAATTCATAATTTTTGTTTTATAAATTAATTATAAAATATTTTTAAAATTCTGTACTAAAATGTGTAATTATCAAGGTAAAATAATAGAAAGGAAGGAGTAATGCCAGAGAAAGCTCAAGAAATCAGTATGGCACCCTCCTGAATAGTGTGAGATCCATGAGACCAAAAGAGGACATCTGTCATACAAGGGACAATCACCACAAGGATGCAAGGCAAGTAGTTTTCAGACCTCTCACAGGGCTGGGATATTTTCAGGTTCCACCCACCCAAAAGTGATGGAGCCTCGTTGAATTCCAGAGAGGCCATGCCTATGTGGTAAATCCAAACTAGTCCTAGAATAAAGGTTAATTTAGGTCGTCGTTAAAATAGGCATCAAAAGAATCAAGTTAATCTAAGGGAACTTAATCACCTACTGAAACCAAATTCAGCAATCTCTAAAGGATAAAAACATAACACACATTGAACAATGTTATGTAATCAAATTCCACATTTAATGAAAAATTACAGAGCATGTAAAGAAGTAGGGGAAGCTGCCTAACAACACAGAGGGGAAAAAACCAATTGAGACAGACCTGGAAACGTTAAGAACTGATGAAACTGCCAAATGGGGACTTTAAAACAATCAATTACTGGGGCTAAGGTTGTGGTGCAGCTGGTTAAACTGCTGCTTGTGACACCAGTATTCTATATGCTACCCTGCTTCTGATCCAGATTCCTGTTACTGCACCTGGGAATGCAGCAGATGGTGGTCCAAGTACTGCAACCCCTACTACCTATGTGAAAAATCTTGGTGGAGTCAGGGACTCCTGATTTTGGCCTAACACAGGCTCAGCAATTGCAGCCATCTGGAAGTGAAACATTGAGTAGAAGATCTGTGTGTGTGTGTGCGTGTGTGTGCGTGTGTCTGTCTGTCTCTCCATCTCTTGTTCTGTCTGTCAAATAAATACATAAATCTTTGAAACAGTTATTATAAATAGGGCCATATATTTAAAAGAGAACTTGATAATTTTAAATAGTTTTTAAAAGAAAACTTGAACCTGACATAATATAGAGATTGAATATATAGAGAACTCTACCATTAAATACTGCAGTCTGAATTTAAAAACAAAAACCTTGGAGCCAGCACTGTGGCTTAGTAGGCTAACCCTCCACCTGCAGTGCCAATATTCCATATGGGCACCAGTTCGTGTCCCAGCTGCCTCTCTTCAGATCCATCTCTCTGCTAATGGCCTAGAAAAGCCAGTGGAAGATGGCACAAATGTTTGGGTCCGTGCACCCACATGGGAGACCCAGAAAAACCTCCTGGCTTCAGATTGGCCTGGTTCCAGCCATTGTGACCAACTGAGGAGTGAATGGGTGAATAGAAGACTTCTCTCTCTGTTTCTCCCTCTCTGTGTCTATAACACTACCTCTCAAGTATATAAATAAAATCTTTTAAAAAATTAAAAAAACAACCTCAGGGATGAGATTAACAACAGAGTATACATTGCAAAAGAAAACAGCAGTGAACTTAGAAACATGACAATAGAACTTATCAAAAATGAAGCACAAAAAGAGGCTGGTAAAATAATCAAAGTCACAGTTGCATGCAGTAATATTTTTAAAACCACCACACATACACGCACAACAAATTAGGAGAGACAAATCACATCAAGACATATCATAATTAAATTGTTGAAAAGCGGCGATTAAGGAAAATCAAAACAGCCAGGAAGGAGATAGGAAATGTACATTGTACACATAAAAAATACAAGAAGATTTAATAAATTTTGCTTGGAAAAAAGTAACAAAAATAAATGAAACAAAAATAAATTAAATAGCAAGAAGATCAACTGAAATGAAATGTTACCAACCCTTACAATAAATGTAAATAACATAAAACCTTTAATTAAAAGGCAGAGGCCACAATAATGCATAATAATGCAAGCCTATATATGTATATATTTAAGAGACTCATGTTAAATATACAGAAATAGATTAGATGTACAAGACATAACATGCAATAATCCCAAGAAATCTGAAATAGCTATGTAATTATTAGAAATGTTGTTTTAGGACAAGGAATATTACCAGAAATAAAGAACATTTAATAGTTATAGATGTGCTGTCCACTCATCACAAGCACACAATAGCCTTAATGTATATGCATTGAATAATAGAGCTTCAAAATATAAGTAGCAAAATCTGAGATCTAAAATCTGGATACACCAATTCATGGCATTTCCTTTGTTTAACAATGCTAGCACAATAAGAAAAAGTGGTAAGGCTGACCTTTCAGATACTGTTCTCCTTAAGGCAGCGGAGGAGCTGATAGAGATAGAGTGAGGCAATGGTTTCCATATGTCATGCCCCTAGTGAGCTGATCAACACTTTGTTTAATCAAGAACATTGCCCAAATTTGATATTTAATGTTTGTTACACCAGCAAGCAATCTGTTACCATCTACAAAAGTGCTCCCACTGCTGGCTCTACCCACTGATTATCATGCTAAGTTTGCTGACAAACTGAATTTTACATCAAACTCTCTACCTTTCAGAACATCCAATGATATGATTTCCTCTCACTGCGGCAATTGCTGCTCACCTACTACTCTATAATTATTTTTGTCTGCATTTAGTTGTTTATTGCTCAATATTTTATTGCAATTCTAAAAAAATGAGATTCAGTAATGAACTTACACAGATTGGATCCATGGAAAGTCTGAATGAAAGATGTGAAATTAAACTTAATCATTATTTTTATCAAATGCTATGCATCAACCCAATTTGATAGTTAATTTTATGTGTAAATTAGCACATAAGTAGACCACATGATGCCCAAATATCTGGTTAGACATTATTTCTGTATGTATCTGTAACAGTGCTTCCAAAAGAGATTGGGATTTGAATTGGTGGACCAAGTAAAGCAGATGCTCCCCCTAATGTGGGTGGACATCAACCAAGCCATTTAGGATATCAGGAACAAAAAAGGCAGAAGAGGGGCTGGAGCTGTGGTGCAGCAGGTTAACGCCCTGGCCTGAAGTGCCAGTATCCCTTATGGGTGCAGGTTCAAGACCCGGCTGCTCCACTTCTGATCCCGTTCTTTGCTACAGCCTGGGAAAGCAGTAGAAGATGACCCAAGTCCTTGAGCCCCTGCACCCGTATGGGAGACCCAGAAGAAGTTCCTGGCTCCAGCCATTGCACTCAATTGAGGAGTGAACCATCAGATGGAAGACCTCTCTCTCTCTCTGCCTCTCCACTCTCTGTGTAACTCTGACTTTTGAATAAATAAATAAATCTTGGAACAAAAGGCATAAAAAGTTTGAGTTTGTTTTCTGGATATGTAAGGCTTCAATCCCTTTTGCCCTCAGCACTTCTAGTTCTGAAGCTATCAGAATCAGGCAGATTTTACTCCAATTCTCAGGCATTCAAACCACAATCTAGATCTTCAGCTTGAAAAGAACTGACTGTAGGATTCTCATCACCCATAATCACTTGAGCCAACAATTGTAATAAATATTTTTCTCGCTTTCTCAATGTATACTCTCCTGTGAGCGCTCAACCCAAGGGTCACCTAAGCAGAGGATTTTAATCAATAAGATTGAATTAACTATTCTAAAGATAGCAATCAACCTCTTTCCATGACCATCCTTGTCATTTACCAATGAGCCCTGGGGCAAATATGGAGGTTATGCTTGTACTCAGGAACATGGAGTTCTGTTTACCAAGGATGATTTGACTATGGTCGCAGTTGAGTGATCATTCTGCCAACCAAATGAACATTGTGCCCCTGACATGGCATCATGCCCCAGAGTGATCATGTAGCTACCTATTGGTAGATTGATTACAATGGTCCATTTCCATAATAAAATAGACAGCACTTTTTCCTTATTAAAATAGCTACCCTAGGTATGGATTTTCCTTACTGCACACAATACTGCCAAAAATACCATCCATGGATTTGCTGGATATCTTATCCACCACCATGTATTCCATACATTTCTCTGTCTGAGGAACTCATTTCACAGCAAAAGAAGTATGGCAGTGGCCTCATACTTACCGGTCTAATGATTTTAACCATCATCATGAAACAGCTTCTTTGAGAGATTGGTGGAATTTCCTTTTGAAGACTCAGTTAGGGTTCCAGCTAGCTGCAGTGATGGGGCAAATTTCTCTAAAAGACGGAATAGGCTGTAAATGCTCAGAATCATCGTCCAGTATATAGTGCTGTATCTCACAAAGGCAGGATTCAGTAGTCCAGGAATAAATGGTTTAAGTAAGAATAGTCCCCACTCACAGTGACACATAGTAAGTCCCTAGCAAATTTTTGCTTCCTGTTTCTGTGAATGTGTGCTCTTCTGGCCTAGACGTCTTAGTTCCAAAAATAGGAATGTTTTCACCAAGAGACATAACCAGCATCCCACTGAACTCAAGTTAAGATTGCCCCTGGCCTCTCTGAGCTTCTCATGCCTCTAAATTCTCAGTCAAAGAAGGGAATTTATCTTTACAACCAAGGGAAAGTCACACAATGGAGAAAAAAGGAATATATCTGGAACACAAAAGATTCCATAGGGTTTCCTTTGGTATTACCATGCCCTGTGATTAAGGTTGATGGAAAACTACAACAACTCCATCCAGACAGGACTACAAATGATCCAGACCCTCAGGAGTGAAAATTTGGGTCACCCCACCAGACAAAGAATCATGACTAACTGTGGTGCTTGTTGAAGGCAAAAGAAGTAAGAATGGGTGTTAAAAGAAGGAAGTTACATATGCCAGCCTCAAGGACCATAGATACCCATAAGAATTTCCTCCTTAGTTTGTTATGCATATATTTGTGTGTGTGTCAAATATGCTTGTTTTCATCCCTCTATTATCCTCGTATCATGTCACAGAAGATAATATTGACTTTCTGTCATGGCATCTAAGTACTCTGAATTCACAGTATTTAGGTTATTGGATTTCAAGTAGAAAAGTTAACGTCACACAATGACTTTACTTCTCCTTCTGAGAACAGGATTACTGTGGTTTCAGTTGTATGCAGGATAATTACATCATGTTAGGCAGAATTAAGATTTTTTTGTTGTCATTATTTAGAGATTAAATACCATTCAAGGAGATGCACATAGGTACCAAGTTCACAAAGGGTAGGCCTGTGATTACTTACTTTATGTCACTGGTTGGGGCAACGGGATGCCAATATATCTTGTTAAACATTATTTCTGAGTGTGGGGAGGTATATCTATTTTCAGGCCATTGAGAATGTTACTAGAACAACAAGGGAAAAGGAGGCTGACTTTGCATTTCGCCTGGCTTTTGGAGATGAGACATCAATTTTTCCCCAACTAATGTGGTTCTGGCTTACAAGATTTTCCAGGTCTCCAGTCATCAGATAACAGATTGTGGGGTGTCTCAGCCTTCATAGTGGTATGAGTCAAGTCAGTCTCTCTCTCCCCCCGACCCACTATGCTTTCTCTAAAACAAGGTCCTTAATTTCTCTTCCTTCAGAATGTGGTCTTTCTAAGTTTCTTGGGTCCTCAAAAATTACACCCTTGTAAGCACTGTCTTCATCACTCCTTCATGTGCTTGGAGCCCTGCTGAAGTTCAAGCCACGGAAGCTGCTATAGCTGCCATTCCCCCTGAGGACACGTGGAGTAGGTTTCAGGCACTCTTGGACTTCCAAGATGAATAAAATGTGGTCTCTGATCTCAAGGAGCTTGCGAGGTACTTTACCCAAATTCTCCAAATTTCCAGGATATGTTCATATCATAAAGGTCACGAAAGGTGTGTGCAGCATTAATTTTTCCCATAATTCAACTAAGTATGGCAAAAAGACAAATGGAAATCAGTAGAGGGTAAGCTTCTTTCCTTTTAATAGATATTTGTTCAGCATTCTAAAACTCTGAATTTTGAAGAAGCTGATAAACTGTTCACATTAAAACAAATTAAAGGGCATGGTAGCCTATAAGATATTTTCCCTCATAGTAGAGAAGATGAACAATGGATGGGAGATAATGATCCCACACTTTTTTTTATATTTATATGCCACTGACTCTGAGATTGTTATTCGCCTTATGTATAAAAATGTCAACAATTGATAACGCTCTAAAACTCCCCAAACACGCATCAGAAAAGAGTGATATCTATTTAAAAAAACATTGGTGGTTACATTTAACAATAATGTGTATTGGATGAATATTGGCACTGACACTAATATTAGGTTATAAACCCATCTGCTGGGATTGGTTTCCCACTTCAGGAATGGATAAGGGCTTGATACATAGTGCTGCGACTTCTAAAAGAGTTTATTTTTCTCCCTTTGAAAGGAAATGTATCTCTAATCCAGAATAAAGAAATGTCTATTCTCTTCCTCTGCTAATCTTAGAAACAAGACTTTCAGAGACAATGCATGTTGACAACAACTGAATATTTACGAAGATAAACATAAAGCCCAAAGAATAAAAGCTGCCTTTTATTTTCCTTTGAAACAATAAATTGTTTTAAAGTTATTGCACTGTCTTTCTTTCTTTCAAGCCTCTATGTGCTGTATTTATACCATGAGTCATTGTTTATATAATTTAATTAACATTGGCTAGTGCCGGCAAACTAAAACACTGTCTTAAAGCATTTGCTTGAAAAGTCTCCTTGTCCCTGAGCTGTCATTTCTTAACATGATGGATAATGGATAGAAATAATTACCCTGAACAAGACTAGACAGCTTAAATGATTAGAGTTTCAAAGAATTAGCAGTCTTAGCTAAACATCTTATTTTTCAAGATGCATTATTAAAGGAAAATACCATACAGACTATGATGCATCTGAAAACCCTTTTAAAACAGTTCCATTGTCTATGACAGATAAGTTTACACCACATGTATTTGCAGACAGTAATTTAAATCAGCTTCCCATCCATTCCCTCAATCAAAGTGCTTTGAGATGGCTTTGAATGTCCAGTGTTAAGGCAAGACACACACAAATGGAAATACTTAGTACAAAATATTTATTTTGTAATTGATATGGCCTTCATTCATCACTCAGATAGCATTTTTGTGTGTCTTATGAATATTAGAATATGCAAGAATTTTCTGTTTGCTTTGTTTAAAATAAGATTCAATATTATCCTATAAGTAGGACTGTATTTCCTGACTTTGGTCCATTCACTTGGCTTCCATGGAATGCCTTCTACGCTGCCACTTGGAAGGATTTACCACCTTTATTTTATTAGAGCATTTTTATTGTTCAATAAATTTTTTTTTTTACTTTTATGTCCAATATTGCAAATGGTGAGGAGATGATGGAAAACTTTGAGGGCAATCAAATATCTAAAGAAGCAATCAAGTCAATTTAATTAAAGCTGTATTCTGTTCAGAACTACTCTTTCTCAGACACACAGTGGGCAGAGCTACGAAAGGACTGTTGTGCTGATATTATGTAAATTCTTCTAGGGGGACAAAGAAAACGCTCAGTTCCTGCCTATGATCAAAAATATGTCATTTTATCTCTACTATTAACATTTACTTTTAATCTCATTTTACGGGGGAAGCCCAGATTTGTAAGAGGAATTTGAGATTAAAGATGGAGGTCATTTTAAAAAGTTGTTAGCCATGGATTGCCGTGTGGGGTCTGGTTACAGGCATGGATCCTATGGTGACTGCAGGTCAGTGATCATCCTGCTGGAGCTCAGGTTTCATCTGTGAAGTGTTTGTTTCACACTGGTAGTGTTTAAAGTTCTAATTAACATATTAAAATACATAGTGCAGTGTTTAACAAACTGTAAACAAAGTAAAGAGGTGAAGGCTACCCCAAGGATTCCAGCAGGCAGACAGAATTTAGGTGCAATACTCTCTGTGTCTTCCTCCCGTGCCCCTAAACTCCAAAGCACTCATAAGAACTATTACTATCCTCATAATTCTTCCACATGATAAACCCTTCTTGAAAATCAGAATCAGGTTTTACCCACAATAATAATATCCAGTATTTCAAAATTACTCTTTGCCAATTAAATTTTATATAATTAAGCTCTCCTACACTTCGAACAATGGTACTCTAATTTGACTGCACATAGGAACTAACTGGGATTTTTTTTTTAAATTAAAACAACAACAATAATAACCCTGAATCCAGAACCCAATTCAACAGATGTTAATGAATTTAGTCTGGTACCTGTTGCCTGTCCACCAAATTTTCTAAAAGTCTAATGTTCAAGAACCAGTATTGCGACATCGTAGGTAAATCTGCTGCCTGTGACACCAGCATCCTGTATGGGAACCAGTTTGAGTCCCAGCCATTCCACTTCTGATTCAGCTCCCTGCTAATGTGACTGGGAATGCAGCAGAAGATGGCCCAATCAAAATGGCCAATGAATCTAAACAGACACTTCTCAAAGGAAGATTTACAAACGGCCAACATGTTCCTTAAATGCTCAGCCTTACTAATCATCAGAGAAATTCAAATCAAAACCTCAATGAGATGTCAACTCACTACAGCAAGATTAGTATTAGTAAAGAGAAAAAAGATGACAAGTGTTGGAGAGGATGTGGAAATAATGAAGTCCTTGTGTGCTATTGGCAGAAGTGCAAATTAATACAACCATTGTGGAAACCTGTATGGAATTTCTTCAAAAAAACTAAAAATGGAACTAGTGTATAATCCAGCAATCCTACTTCTGAGGATTTCTTCAGGAGATACAAAATTCATGTCTCAAAAAGACATCTGAACTTCATCTTTATTGCACAGATTATTGAACAGATAAAGCAAATGTGGTATCTATACATGATGAGATATTACTCAGCCTTGAAAAGGATGAAATCTTGTTTTCTGCAGCTTGTCCTGCAAGGCTGCACTGTCAAGGAGGGTGGGGCACTCTTGTGGAAGAGTGTTCTTCCACAAGAAGCAGCCGGAACAGGCTTGGGTGAACATGTTTGTCCTTATTCGAAGCCATCTATACTTTTAAAGAGCAGGAAGAAGGGGAATAACTAATTCAGGGCAGCACTAACTCCATAGGACAGTATGCCTCTCTAATCAGCTTGAAGGTCATGTAGATAGGGTAGCTTTCCAGGTGGGCCTGGGTCACACCCAGTAGCAGTTTACCTGATTGGCTGAAGGCAGGAGTAGGGGAAATGTGCCTGGGGGTCCCGCCCCCTGCTGGCAGTCAGGCTAACTGCATGGACAAAGCAGGTATTGCCAGCAGTTTTCAACAACATGGGTGGAAATGGAAGTCTCTATTCTCAGAAAAATAAATATCACACGATCTCTTATGTGGAGTCTAAAAAATAAGTGAGCTCATACAAGTTAAAAATATAATGATGGATACCGAGTGCTTGGGAGGGAAAAGGGAAGGAGGGATAGAGAAAGGTCATTTACACGTACTAGGTTATAGCTGGAAGGGTGGAATAAGTTTTGTGGTTCTGGTGCACAGTAGAGTAACTATAGATAATGTGTTCTGTATTTCTCTATTAAAGAAAAAACCTAGAAGACAGGATTTTGGATGAATTTACCATAAAGAAATATTAAATTCTTGAAAGGATAAACATATTTTCTCTGATTGGACATTACCAAATGTATACAAGTACTTGGCCCTTCATCTGTTGCCTTCCCAGGCAATTTAGGAGGCAGCTAGATTAGAAGTAGAGCTGGGACTCTAAAGAGCATTCAGATATAGGATGCAGTGTTGCAGGTGGCGGCTTAACCCACTGTGCCACAGTACCTGCTCAAGTACTGATTTACTTCTGTTAAATGATTAACCATATATTAACTCATTCCTACAATATATAACAATGGTGTTTATGATCAGTAAAGCTCTTAATTACTTAATTTCAACTTAAAATATTTCTCATATATGTTGGACTTCTCACAAAATCTGAATGTCTCTCATTATTTAAAACAATCTTAGTGAACATTGCTTCTAGGTTTGTTTTGGAGTAATTATTGCTTTTCCCCTTTTCCACTCACAAATTAGTCTAATGAACATGGAAATCAAATTCTACCACATTGTCCTAATTAAATTCTAGCATGATCACCTTAAATATTTATGTATGAAAGACATCAGACACATATATTTTTTCTCCAGGGCTTCCAGTTACTGCAATGATGCCTCTTCATTTTAGCATTCTATTTTAACGTCCTCTACTCTAGTAAAGAATGATGGATTTTCCATGTGTCTTGCAGAGAGCTGCTTTATTGCTACTGTAATAGCATAAAACTGAATGGGCAGTGATATTTCAAGAGAGGGATGTGGAAGAAAGCTGTTTGCACAATGCAGTGCAGCTTGGAAAAATCCACTCCTGTCTCCCTCCCTAGTGTCCCTTTAGCTATGAAGTACTGGGAAGTTAGACATTCTAGGAGCATTTTAAATCTGTGTTTGTTAGCGGGGTAGCTGATCAACATGAAATGTAGAGCAAAAATGAAGCCAGCCACAAACCCAAGGATGAATAAAATACAACTCCCCCTTGGGCCAGATTTGCTTTCCTTTCCTCCCTCCCTCTCTCAACCCCCCTTTCTCTCTCTTTCTTGATTTCTTCTTTCCTTTCCTTGCTTCCTTCCTTAATTTCTAATTTATAAAGTATTTATTGAATGTAACCCAATAGGAAAAAGACTGGACATGGTGTCAATCAAATCTAGATTGTATTCGCAGCTCTCTTACAAACTGAAAAGCAGTGTGTTTGGACAGCTCATGTAGTTTCTCTTGTGCTGCAGTTTCCTCATCTGTAAAACGGGAATATTTTGAGTGATTGGGAAAACAAGATGGATGAATATCTATTTAAAATCTTAGTGTAATATCTGACGCATGACTGAATACATGGATGTCTTATTCCTCTCTGTTCCTTTTACACAGCTGAACTATGGTTTTCGTCAGCATAAAAGATTTCCTCTGATCTTTTCAGAGGTTTACAAAGATGAGTGACCAACACAACCTTCTCCCTAACACATAGTCTCTCACATTACTGGGTGACTCCTGGAATTTGGGGATCTGAAAATTATAAGAGATCAATTTGCTCAAGAGGATGAAGTTAATGAACAATTTTGTTGGGGATTCCCAATAAACATGAAGGTACTTCAAAATTCATGGAAAATTAATTTAAAACATAAATTAATTAGGGGGCCAAATTTTTGAAATTCATGCATATAAGGGATCTTCAATGAGTTTATGAAAATGTGTATTAGAAAAAAATTTACAAAAATTTTTCACCAAAATAAGTCTTTTAATTCCACTTTTCATGAACTCTTTGAAGGACCCTTACCCACTTTCTACTTTTTATTGTATAATAACTTGAACTGGCTGGAAAAATGAAAAAAAAATTCAGACCACCGATAATATCTTGTATTTGCATCCTACTTTTTTTCTTTTTCATTCAGGTATCCTGATCCTCTTAGATTTTCTTTTTCCCTTTTGTCTCAAAATGTGAAGCATGCATTTCACATAGCGGAAATAAGGCAAGTAACATGTCCAGAGAAAATGATAAAATGTGCATTTAAGTAGATACAGTCTTTGTCAGCCAGAAATTGAAAAGCTGATTATGAAACCTAGAAGACTATAGGGTTTTATATTTTGAGACTAAGGCTTGATCTTAAATTATCCCCAAGTGCAAATAGCTTTCTGTGTTAGAAAGAACATGGATTTTATTATCAAGTCTGGCCACATAATTTTGAAGCAAGTTTCTCAAAGTCGCCCAAATTTTACTTTGCAGTAATACTTATTCACAGGTTGTTGTGAGGGCTGAATTAAATGATAGAGATATAGTGCTTAGTAGGTGGAAGGTAGTTAACAGTTGGAAATCATGATTATTGGAAACCATAACTTGTATCCGAATTTTTTATCTATTACTAAATCCCACACTTTGACCTTTAAAAAAAGTAGAGTTTAACTCAAATATGTAAGCTACAAATAAGTTGCCATTAGTCAATTTCATCCCACATAGAGTTGAAGATAGGAAATTAATGCTCAGAAATTCACCCAGACTCTATTCTCTGGCCCTGTTTTTCTTTATCTGTAACCTGAGAGAAGTGTGCCTGATGATTCTGATAGTCACGTTTCTTGCCTTTGTAGGATTTATAATACATCTCACAATTATAATGGATTGTTTGCCTATTCCACTAATGCCTACATCTCACATCAGATGGCAAATCTCCATGAAAGACTCATTGTTTTGTTCCTCCTAACAACCTCCCTTCCCTGCTAGGCTATAATATAATAACCGCCAACTAAATATACTTAATAATTTTTATAGAATGAATTAATACAAATGACACTGATAATATCAATGAATAAGATGCAGTATTAATTGATCATTTTTTTCAGTGCTCTGCCATTCATACACTATGTAATTTCTTAACATTTATTTATTTATTTATTTGAAAGGCAGAGTTACAGAGAGACAGAGGCAGTGGCCGAGAGAGAAGTCCCCCATTCTCTAGTGCACTCCCTAAATGGCCATAACATCCGGAGCTGGGTTGATTCAAAGCCAGGAGGCAGGAGATTCTGGGTCTCCCATGTAGGTACAGGAGTCCAAGAATCTGGGCTATCTCCTCCTGCCTTTACAGCCCATGACAGATAGCTGGATGGGAAATGGGGCAGCCAGGACTCAAACCTGCACCAATATGGGATGGCAACACTGCAGGCCACAGCTTTACCAGCTATGTATTTTTAAATGTTTAATATACACAAAAGCATATTTTTGTGGTTATCAAGGCCTAGATTAGTACATTTGGTCTTCACAAAATGCTATGTGGAGACGTTTCCATTGGGCCCATTTTGCATATTAGGAAAGTGGAAGTCAAGGGCATTAAGGAATTTTTCTGTGCTCATACAAGTCTCAGTGAAAATATGAGCCAACTAATGTATATTTTAATTTTAAAGTTTTGTAAACAATTATATGCTTTATGTATATTAATTTAAGCCTTAGCCAAAAAAAAAAGACTTTGAGGCAGTTATTGTTATTTTCATAAGTCATCAGTGAGAAAAAAGGTGAATTCCCAGAGGATGAAAAAATAAATGGGGGATTAAGCAATTTGTGAACTCAAATTACGAATAGTTGAGGAAGAATTTGAATACTGGCAGTATGATTTCAGCATACATGTTCTTGGTTACAGAAACCCACATACAATTACAAAAACTTACCAAATGTCTTCAAGTTGCTTTTGATTGAGACACCTGAGTTGGTGAGGAATGACTTAAAAATGGAGCATATGGAAACTGACCCATGTATGTAGTTTATTAAATTATTTAAGGGTTTTTATCTTTCCTTTATGTCTACATTAACACAATGCTGCACTACACTTGGTATATTCTCACAACATTTTTACTGACATTATGATTGAAGTACATAAAAAGAATCCTCATATAAGTCATTCAAAATAAAACATAAATCAAAGCAACTGCTAATTAATCACATGAACAGATGTCCTTTTTCGTGTAATTAAATTTATTTATTGTTATTTTTTTGAAAGGTAGAAAAACAGAGAAAAAGAGAGAGAGAGACAGGGAGAGAGATCTTCTATCTATTGGCTCAATCCCCAGATACCAGCAACAGCCAGGGCTGAACCAGGCCAAAGCCAGGAGCCGGCAACTCCATCTGGATCTCCAAGTGGTTGGAGGGAACTAAATACTTGAGCCATCATCTGCTACCTTCAATGGTACTCACTGGTCAAAAGCTAGATCAGAGTGGAGGTGGGTCTGGTTCACAGGCACTCTAATATAGGATGAAGTAAACTTGCCCTGCATTTTCTTTCTGTTGCAAGATATTTGTTTATTTGAAAGGTAGAGAGAACACTGACATCTTCTGACCCATTCCCCAAATGCCTACACTGGCAAAGGCAGGATTAAGGCAGAAGCAGGAAGCCAGGAACGCAACTCTTTCCACACAGGAGTCCAACTACTTGAGCCATGATCACTGCCTCCCAATGTACGCACTGGGAAGAAGCTGGAGTTAGGAGCTGGAGATGATATCTGATCCCACATACTCCAGTGTAGAATTCAGGTATCTTAACCACTGAACACCCACTTCTCACCTCTTTTCTTAGCATAATATATAATATTTAAGAGTTCAAACAAGATTTGACTTGGAATATATTCCAGTACCATCAGTTCAGACCAGTTTTATCTCAGTATAGTAAATTTGTTCATTTCTTAACCTAAGTATCAATCCAAATTACATGGAATTTGAGCTTTTAAAATGGTAATTCACTACGTAAAATTGTTTTTGATATAAGGCAAGAGCTCATTCTTGAAACGTTGGCAAATGGGCAGAATTTGGAGAAGGACCTTTAAATCCAAAAGCAGTGTCTAATGGATCCTAGTTTCATGTTCCAGTTTAAGATGCTGGTAAGAGAAAGGAAGGAGGGAAGGAACTAAAGAAGGAAAGAAGGAAGGAAGGAAATAAAAAGGAAGGAAGGAAGGGAGTTAGGGAGGGAGGGAAGGAGGGAGAAGGAAAGGTGAGAGTAGAAGAGTGGGACAGGAGGGAACAGTAGGATGAAGGAAGAAAATATCATTATATTCTTATAATTGTATCTATGAACTGCATTGAATCTGTTCTCTTTGTATTAATATTGCATTAACACGAAAAATAAAATATCAGATAAAAAGATGCTATTCTTCATTTATAAACACTTAGCCATCAAAATGCCCCAAAATATGGTGACAGAACTTCACAATTTAATGTCTGACAAACTGAGAAATTGATTATTCTCTTAAGAAATCAACAGGCTATGGGAGCCAAGATGGCGGAATAGTGAGGGTGTGCACCGATAGTCCAGGAAAAAATAGTTTAATAAAAGTGGAGTTACTGTAGCCTCAGGAAAAGGCTCAGGAAAAAATTGCAGAGGAAACTCTTCCAGATCTAGTGGATGTGACACGGAGGACCTATGGGGAGAGCAAGGTCGTCCACCACGTGGAAGCCGAGCCACGGAGCCGAGCCGCAGAGTCTGCACGCCAGCACTGGAAGGGGAAGTGAGAAAAAAAAAACCTCAGTAACCTGAGACATTGGTGGGGAAAGGCAGAAAGAGCCTACAGGGAACGAGGCCTGAAGCCCCACTGGGGAAAGTTCACCAGGCTGACTGGAGGAGAGAAATAAAACGAATAAATAAGGGGAACTGGCACGGACATTAGCCTCTCTCTCCACTCACCTTACAAAGCCAAGCAAGACAAAGAGCAGGCACCATTTTACTTATGTAAAGTGGCGCCCGCTATTAGCCAAGCAGAAAAACCTGAGTGGTGGAGAGAAATAACAGGAGGTTAAGACCTAGTGAAAGTGTGGAGCTAACGAACTGAGACTGTGAAAATCTGAGGGGGTGCGAGAGAACTCACTGAGTACATAAACTCAGTAACCTGGGCAACCTAGTGAGAGACTGCGGAGAAATTTGAGACCATACTGAGGGCTGCATAAACTTTTTGTGTGGTCCCAGGGGTAAGCAGACGAATACCCACAGGGGCCAGATTTCATACATCAACTACCCTCAATTCCACATTCCACTCAGCTATGTGGAATTACTTCCCAACTGAGTCAAAAAAAAAAAAAAAAGAAAAGAAAAAGAAAAGAAAAGAAAAGAAAAGAAAAGAAAAGAAAAGAAAAGAGAGCAAGCGAGTGAGAGAACAATCTGGGTGAGTCACCTTTGGCACACCCTTAACCCTGAAGAACCAAACAGAGCTCTCTGGAAACACCCATCACAACCTCTAAGGGTCCATCAAAAGCAGACAGTCCACTTAATCTAGAGTCACAGTATAATGAGAAAAAATACCACACCGAAGAAAACAAAGAATATCTCCAATATGCCAAACAACAAACGCAGAAACCAAGGTAACAAGAACAAGGAAGACACTATGATGCCCCCAAATGAAATAGACACCCAATTCAAGATTATGAAGATGATGAGATAGAAGTAATGCAAGAAGCAGATCTCAAAAAATTGATAAGAACATTAAGAAGTTCTCAAAAACAAATTCTTGAACTACAGAAATCCTTAATGGACAAGATAGAAAATCTCTCTCGTGAAAATGAAATATTAAGGAGGAATCAAAATGAAACAAAACAACTAGTACAACAGGAAACTGTGATAGTGATGAGAAATCATAATGAAATGAAGAATTCAATAGATCAAATGACAAACACATTAGAGAGCCTTAAAAACAGAATGGGTGAAGCAGAAGAGAGAATATCCGACCTAGAAGACAGAGAACAGGAAAGGATACAGTCAGACCAAAGAAAAGAAGAGGAAATTAGAAATCTAAAAAATATTGTCAGGAATCTTCAGGATACTATTAAAAACCCCAACATTTGGGTTCTAGGAGTTCCTGAAGGCACAGAGAGGGAGAAAGGATTAGAAGGCCTTTTTAGTGAGATACTAGCAGAGAACTTTCCAGGTTTGGAGAAGGACAGAGACATCCTAGTACAGGAAGCTCATAGAACACCTAATAAACATGACCAAAAGAGATCCTCATCACAACATGTTGTATTTAAACTCACCGCAGTGAAACATAAAGAAAAGATCCTAAAATGTGCAAGAGAGAAACATCAGATTACTCTCAGAGGATCTCCAATTAGACTCACAGCTGACTTCTCATCAGAAACCCTACAAGCTAGGAGGTAATGGCGAGATACAGCCCAGGTACTAAGAGAGAAAAACTGCCAGCCCAGAATATTATATCCTGCAAAGCTCTCATTTGTGTATGAAGGTGAAATAAAGACCTTTCACAGCAAACAGAAATTGAAAGAATTTGTCACCACTAGTCCAGCCCTGCAAAAGATGCTTAAAGATATGTTACACACAGAAACACAGAAACATGGTCATCAATATGAAAGAAGGTAAAAGAAGGAAACCTCACAGAAAAAGATCACAGGAAGTTCAAAACATATATTAGAAAATATCTTTGGCAAATGGCAGGACAAAGTTACTACTTATCAATAGTCACATTGAACGTTAATGGCCTGAACTGTCCAGTTAAAAGACACTGATTGGCTGATTGGCTTAAGGAACAAAACCCATCTATTTGCTGCTTACAAGAAACATATCTTTCCAACAAAGATGCATAGAGACTGAAAGTCTGGAAAGGCTGGAAAAAGATATACCATACCAACAGAAATGAAAAAAGAGCAGGCATAGCAATCTTAATATCGGACAACATAAACTTTTCCACAAAAACTGTTAGGAGAGACAAAGAGGGGCACTATATAATGATTAAGGGATCAATTCAACAGGAAGATATAATGATTATCAATGTATATGCACCTAATTACAGGGCACTGGTTTATTTAAAAGATTTGTTAAGGGACTTAAAGGGAAACTTAGACCCCAATACAATAGTACTGGGGGACTTCAATACTCCACTCTCAGAAATATACAGATCAACAGGACAGAAGATCAACAAGGAGACAGTAGATTTGAATGACACTATAGCCCAAATGGATCTAACAGATATCTATAGAACTTTTCATCCTACACAGAAAGCATTTACATTCTTCTCAGCAGTACATGGAACCTTCTCTAGGACTGACCACATACTAGGACATAAAGCAAGTCTCGGCAAATTCAAAAGAAGTAGAATCATACCATGCAGCTTCTCAGACCATAAAGGAATGAAGTTGGAAATTAGCAACTCAGGAATCCCTAGAGCATACGCAAACACATGGAGATTGAACAACATGCTCCTGAATGAACACTGGGTCATAGAAGAAATTAAAAGAGAAATCAAAAATTTTCTGGAAGTAAATGAGGATAACAGCACAACATACCAAAACTTATGGGACGCAGCAAAAGCAGTGTTAAGAGGAAAGTTTATATCAATAGGGGCCTACATCAAGAAATTGGAAAGGCACCAAATAGATGAGCTTTCAATTCATCACAAGGATCTAGAAAATCTGCAGCAAACCAGACCCAAATCTAGTAGGAGAAGAAAAATAATTAAAATCAGAGAAGAAATCAATAGGATCGAATCCAAAAAAAAATTACAAAAAATCAGCCAAACGAGGAGCTGGTTTTTTGAAAAAATAAACAAAATTGACACCCCATTGGCCCAACCAACTAAAAAAAGAAGAGAAAAGACCCAAATCAATAAAATCAGAGAAGAAAAAGGAAACATAACAAGAGACACCACAGAAATAAAAAGAATCATCAGAAATTACTGCAAGGACTTATATGCCAGCAAACAGGGAAACCTATCAGAAATGGATAGATTCCTGGACACATGCAACCTACCTAAATTGAACCAGGAAGACATAGAAAACCTAAACAGAACCATAACTGAGACAGAAGTTGAAACAGTAATAAAGGCCTTTCCAACAAAGAAAAGCCCAGGACCAGGTGGATTTACTGCTGAATTCTACCAGACATTTAAAGAAGAACTAACTCCAATTATTCTCAAACTATTCAGAACAATCGAAAAAGAGGGAATCCTCCCAAATTCTTTCTATGAAGCCAGCATCACCTTAATTCCTAAGCCGGAAAAAGATGCAGCATTGAAAGAGAATTACAGACTAATATCCCTGATGAACATAGATGCAAAAATCCTCAATAAAATTCTCGCCAATAGAATGCAACAATACATCAGAAAAATCATCCACCTAGACCAAGTGGGATTTATCCCTGGTATGCAGGGATGGTTCAACATTCGCAAATCAATCAATGTGATACACCACATTAACAGACTGCAGAAGAAAAACCATATGATTATCTCAATAGATGCCGAGAAAGCATTTGATAAAATACAACACCCGTTCATGATGAAAATTCTAAGCAAACTGGGTTTGGAAGGAACATTCCTCAATACAATCAAAGCAATCTATGAAAAACTCACAGCCAACATCCTATTGAATGGGGAAAAGTTGGAAGCGTTTCCACTGAGATCTGGTACCAGACAGGGATGCCCACTCTCACCACTGCTATTCAATATAGTTCTGGAAGTCTAATCAGAGCTATTAGGCAAGAAAAAGAAATTAAAGGGATAAAAATTGGGAAGGAAGAACTCAAACTATCCCTCTTTGCAGATAATATGATTCTTTATTTAGGGGACCCAAAGAACTCTACTAAGAGACTATTGGAACTCATAGAAGAGTTTGGCTACTTAGCAGGATATAAAATCAATGCACAAAAATCAACAGCCTTTGTATACACAGGCAATGCCACGGCTGAGGAAGAACTTCTAAGATCAATCCCATTCACAATAACTACAAAAACAATCAAATACCTTGGAATAAACTTAACCAAGGATGTTAAAGATCTCTATGATGAGAATTACAAAACCTTAAAGAAAGAAATAGAAGAGGATACCAAAAAATGGAAAAATCTTCTATGCTCATGGATTGGAAGAATCAACATCATCAAAATGTCCATTCTCCCAAAAGCAATTTATACATTCAGTGCAATACCAATCAAGATACCGAAGACCTTCTTCTCAGATCTGGAAAAAATGATGCTGAAATTCATATGGAGGGACAAGAGACTTCGAATAGCTAAAGCAACCTTGTACAACAAAAACAAAGCCGGAGGCATCACAATACCAGATTTTAGGACATACTACAGGGCAGTTGTTATGAAAACAGCATGGTACTGGTACAGAAACAGATGGATAGACCAATGGAACAGAACAGAAACACCAGAAATCAATCCACACATCTACAGCCAAATTATATTTGATCAAGGATCCAAAACCAATCCCTGGAGCAAGGACAGTCTCTTCAATAAATGGAGCTGGGAAAATTGGATTTCCATGTGCAGAATCATGAAGGAAGACCCCTACCTTTCACCTTACACAAAAATCCACTCAACATGGATTAAAGACTTAAATCTACGATCTGACACCCTCAAATTATTAGAGAGCATTGGAAAAACCCTGCAAGATATAGGTACTGGCAAAGACTTCTTGGAAAATACCCAGAAGCACAGGCAGTCAAAGCCAAAATTAACATTTGGGATTGCATCAAATTGAGAAGTTTCTGAACTTCAAAAGAAACAGTCAGGAAAGTGAAGAGGCAACCAACAGAATGGGAAAAAATAATTGCAAACCATTCAACTGATAAAGGGTTAATAATCAGAATCTACAAAGTGATCAAGAAACTCCACAACAACAAAACAACCCACTTAAGACATGGGCCAAGGACCTCAATAGACATTTTTCAAAAGAGGAAATCCAAATGGCCAACAGGCACATGAAAAAATGTTCAAGGTCATTAGCAATCAGGGAAATGCAAATCAAAACCACAATGAGGTTTCACCTCACCCCGGTTAGAATGGCTCACATACAGAAATCTACCAACAATAGATGCTGGCGAGGATGTGGGGAAAAAGGGACACTAACCCACTGTTGGTGGGAATGCAAACTGGTTAAGCCACTATGGAAGTCAGTCTGGAGATTCCTCAGAAACCTGAAGATAACCCTACCATTCAACCCAGCCATCACACTCCTTGGAATTTACCCAAAGGAAATGAAATTGGCAAACAAACAAGCTGTCTGCACATTAATGTTTATTGCAGCTCAATTCACAATAGCTAAGACCTGGAACCAACCCAAATCCCCATCAACAATAAACTGGATAATGAAATTATGGGACATGTACTCTATAGAATACTATACAGCAGTCAAAAACAATGAAACCCAGTCATTTGCAACAAGATGGAGGAATCTGAAAAACATCATGCTGAGTGAACTAAGCCAATCCCAAAGGGACAAATATCATATGTTCTCCCTGATTGGCAACAAGTAACTGAGCACCAAAGGTGAAACTTGTTGAAGTGAAATGGACACTATGAGAAATAGTGACTTAATCAGCTCTTGGCCTGACTGTTGATGTACAATTTAATATTTTATCCATTTTAGTATTTTTTTGTTCTAGTACTATTGGTTGAACTCTGTAATTAACACACAATTATTCTTATGTGTTTAAATTTTAACTGAAAAGTGATCCCTGTTAGGAATTTGGAAAACATTATGCTGAGTGAAATAAGCCAGTCGCAAAGGGACAAATATCATATGTTCTCCCTGAGCAGTGACAACTGAGCACAAAAAAGGAAACCTGTTAAAGTGAAATGTCACTATGAGAAACGTTGACTTGATCAGCCCTTGCCCTGACTGTTGTTGAACAACTTAATACGTTATCCCTCTTAGTATTTTTTATGTTTGTTCTACTTAATACTTTTGGTTGAATACTGTAATCAATACACAGTTATTCTTAAGTGTTGAAGCTTAACTGAAAAGTGATCCCTGTTAAATATAAGAGTAGGAATAAGAGAGGGAAGAGATGTGCAATTCGGGACATGTTCAAGCTGACTTGCCCCAAACGGTAGAGTTAGATACATACCAGGGGTTGCAATTCAATCCCATTAAGGTTGCATGTACCAATGCCATCTCACTAGTCCAAGTGATCAATTTCTGTTCACAATTGATCATAATGATAGGACTAAGAGCCAAAGGGATCACATAAACAAGACAAGTGTCTGCAAATACTAACTGATAGAATAAAAAAGGGAGAGAACGATCCAACATGGGAAGCGAGATACACAGCAGACTCATAGAATGGCAGATGTCCTAAACAGCACTCTGGCCTCAGAATCAGCCCTTAAGGCATGCGGATCCGGCTGAAAAGCCCATGAGAGTATATCAGGCATGGAAAGCCAAGACACTCTGGGGGGAAAAAATGACCTAAATGAAAGATCTCCACGAGTGAGACCCCAGTGGAAAGAATGGGTCATCAAAGAAGGAGGTACCTTTCTCTGAAGGGAGGAAAGAACTTCCACTATGATTACGACCTTGTCTAAAAATGATCAGAGTCGGTGAACTCAAAAGGCTTCCATAGCCTTGGCAACTCATGACAAGAGCCTAGGGTGATTACTGATGCCATAAACAAGAGTGTCAATTTGTTAAGTCAACAACAGGAGTCACTGTGCACTTACTCCTCATGTAGGATCTCTGTCCTTAATGTGCTATACATTGTGATTTAATGCTATAACTAGTACTCAAACAGTATTTTTCACTTTATTTTTCTGTGTGGGTGCAAACTGTTGAAATCTTTACTTAATATATGCTAAACTGATCTTCTATATTTAAAGAGAATTGAAAATGAATCTTGATGTCAATAGAAGGGGGGAGGGAGTGGTAAAGGGGAGGGTTGTGGGTGGGAGCGAAGTTATGGGGGGAAACCATTGTAATCCATAAGCTGTACTTTGGAAATTTATATTCATTAAATAAAAGTTTAAAAATGAAAAAAAAAAGAAATCAACAGGCTATAAAATCCTCCAACTGTTTTCAATTCTAAGTAAAAGCAATACAAGATTAAACCAAGGAAAATCTCAGAAGTAAGGGTGAAAATAGTTGTACTATTAGGAAATTTAACTTCTTAGACCTACTTTAGATACAGGCAAATATATTCAAACAACACTGGTCATTGCCCATCTGGTTACATTCAAATAAAATCACCTCTTTTGTTTGTTAAAGTAACTTTGAGACCAACTAGACTACCTCTGGAAAATTTGTCAATGAATCATGACAAATTTTGAATCATGACAAGTGCAGTGTATCAAAATAATCATAAAGACAGACAGAATGGAGGAATTTTACATGATAAAGATCAGTAGGAGTTGTTGACAGACTGGGCAAGGATATGGAGTGCTAACAGAAGCCAAGTTTTGAGGCTTGCTGCATTGATGGATGATGATTTCATTCACGAAATCCTGAACATTGGAATGCTAGATCCTCAAGGCTTAGAAGTTAGAAAGGTAAACATATTCACTCATTGGTGGAGACCCATCAATCACCATCTGCTTTAATTCAGACAAGAGATTACCTGCTTACTGGGAAATATTTTGGGAATAAGTGAGAAAACAAGAACCACACATCAATTTAAAATTGGGGGTTGGGGGACTGGCGCTGTGGTGCAGCAGGTTAAAGCTCGGACTTGCAGTGCCAGCATACCGTATGAGTTCAAGTCCTGGCTGCTCCACCTCCAATCCAGCTCTCTGCTAAGGCATGGGAAAGCAGTAGAGGATGACCCAAGTCCTTGGCCCCTGAACCAACATGGAAGACCCAGAGGAAGCTCCTGGCTCCTGGCTTCTGATAGGCCTGATCGGCCCAGCTCTAGCCATTGCAGCCATTTGGGAAGTGAATTCGCAGATGAAAGATCTCTCTCTCTCTCTCTCTCTCTCTGTGTGTGTGTGTGTGTGTGTAACTTTGTCTTTCAAATATATAAAATAAATCTTTCAAAAAATGAAATAAAATCAGTTTTGGTCTACAGACAAGTATAAACTGATCATTCACAGAAAATGAGATCTATCCAACTCAGAAGATAGATGAAGCAATCATAGATTCTATAGATCAAAGAATCCTAGAATAGCATGAGACAGAATATAATGATTCTCATACATGCAATAAAACTAAACTCTGTGGCCGGCACGTGGCTCTATAGGCTAATCCTCCGCCTGTGGCGCCAGCACCCCAGGTTCTAGTCCAGGTTGGGGCTCTGAATTCTGTCCTGGTTGCTCCTCTTCCAGTCCAGCTCTCTGCTGTGGCCGGAAGTACAGTGGAGGATGGCCCAGGTCCTTGGGCCCTGCACCAGCATGGGAGACCAGGAGAGGCACCTGGCTCACTCCTGGCTTTGGATCAGCACGGTGTGCGGATTGGGGGATGAACCAACAGAAACAAAGGAAGACCTTTCTCCCTGTCTCTCTCTCTCACTGTCCACTCTGCCTGTCAAAATAAATAAAAAAATAAATAAAATTTTTTTAAAAAATTAAACTCTGAAATTCCTCTGAGAAGTTTTAAGTTGAGTGAAATAATCAAGACTACAGCTTGTGACTGGGCACCAAAGTTGGTTCCAACTTTTATGTATTCTTTTTTACTTGGTTGGTTTTTTGTTTGGTTTTTATATTATAGTATTGGATTTTATTGTAAAATGAATTTTAAAATAACATCTAGGTAGAAAAAATGGAAGCCCTTTCTTTTTTAGTCATTGTTTGACATTCAATGTGGCTGAGATAAATTCTATTCCATCTGTATCAAGAAATTATTGTGGCTTATGGGCAGCTATTCATGTGGTTACATTTATCTAAAATGCTTTTTGACAGTATTATAAAAAGAGATATTTTTAAAAATATTTATGTACAAATATTATAATATATATTGTAAAAGAAATATTTAAATCAGCCATAAAGATATAAAATGAAAAGACAAAGTTCTTAGCAATTCAACTCCCTAAAGTTATGCGATAACTGGCTTATTAAGTGTCTGTTGCTTCTTAAAAAAGAATACATAACTTCTTTCCTTTAATTTTATTTAAGCTATACAAGTCTCATATATTTCATACATACAGATTCAGGAACATAATGATACTTCCCTCCTTGCCCTCCCTCCCACCCAACCTCCAACCCTGACTCCTCCTCCCTCTCACATCCCCACTCTTAATTTTTACAAAGATCTATTTTCAGGTCACTTAATGATTATACAGTTAACATTACACTAGGTAAAAGATTTTAACAAATAGTACAAAGGGGGAAAAAAAAACCTGTCCTCAATGGAAGAGACAAGGGCTGTAAAAAAAGCATCAAATCTCAAAATACCCATTTCACTCCTAAACATCACATTTTACATACTCAATTAGTACCTTGGATCAGGGAAAACATATGACATCTGTCTTTTTGGGACTGGTTCATTTCACGAAGTATAATGGTTTCCAGTTTCATCCATCCTGTTGCAAAAAAAAAACAGGATGTCAATTTTTTACAGATGAATATTACTCCATAATGTATATATACCATAATTTCTTTATACACTCCACAGTTGATGAACATCTGGGTTCATTCCATATCTCAGGTATGGTGACTTGTACTGCAATGAACATGGGAGTACAGATAACTCTTTCAGATGCAATGCTGATTTCTTTTGGTCTGGGTAAATTCTCAGGAGTGGGATGGCTGGATCATAAGTAGGTCTATATTCAGATTCCTGAGGTGTCTTCATACTGTCTTCCACAGTGGCTACACCAGTTTTCATTCCCACTACCTGTGGATTAAGGTACCTTTTTCCTCACATCCTCACAAGCATTTGTTGTTTGTTGATTTCTGTATGAGAGCCATTCTAACTAAAGTGAGGTGAAACCTCACTGTGATTTTCATTTGCATTTCGCTGATGGCTACTGATCCTAAACATTTTTTCAAGTGTCTCAGGGCCACTTAACTTTCCTTTCTTGAAAAATGGCTGTTCAAGTCCTTTTTCCATTTCTTAAAGGGATTGTTTGTTTTGTGTTGTTGAATTTCTTGAGGTCTTTGTAGATTCTGGATGTTAACCCTTTATCAGTTGTGTAGTTTGCAAATATTTTCTACCATCCTGTCTGTTGCCTCTTTACTCTACTGACTGTTTCTTTTGCAGTGCAGAAGCTTCTCAGCTTGATGTAATCCCATTTGACAATTCTGGCTTAGATTTTCTGTGCTTCTGGGGTCTTTTCCAAGAATTCTTTGCCTATGCCAGTGTCTTGCAGAGTGTCCCCAATGTTCTCTAGTAATTCAATGGTATTGGGTCATAGATGGTCTTAAATCTATTTTGACTGGATTTTTGTGTAAAGTTTAAGATATGGGTCTAGTTTTATGCTTCTGAATGCAAAGATCCAGTTTCCCCAGCACCATTTTTGAATATATGGTCCTTGATACAGGGATTGTTTTTAGCTCCATTCATTGTCAAAGATATGTTGGTTGTAGATGTGTGGATTGATTTCTGGAGTTTCGATTCTGTTCCATTAACCGACACATCTGTTTTTCTGTCTGTGAATATTGACTTTGGTATCTTGATTGGGATTGCATTGAATCTGTAAATTGATTTTGATAGTATGGACATTTTGATGTTGTTGATTCTTCCAATCCATGAACATGGAAGATTTTTAAATTTTTGAATGTCTTCTTCTATTTCTTTCTTCAGTGTTTTCTAATTTTCATTATAGATATCTTTAACATCATTGGTTAAATATATTCCAAGGTATTTAATTATTTTTGGAGCTATTGTGAATGGGACTCATCTTAAAAGTTCTTTCTCAGCCATGGCATTGTCTGTATATACAAAGCCTATTGATTTTTCTGTGTTGATTTTATATCCTGACACTTTACCAAACTCCTTTATGAATTTTAATAGTCTCTCAGTGGAGTATTTTGTATAACCTATATATAGAATCATGCCATCTGCAAATAGGGATAGTCTGAATTCCTCCTTTCCAATTTGTTTTTTTTTTTTTTTTGACAGGCAGAGTGGACAGTGAGAGAGAGAGACAGAGAGACAGAGAGAAAGGTCTTCCTTTGCCGTTGGTTCACCCTCCAATGGCCGCCGTGGCTGGCGTGCTGCGGCCAGCGCACCATGCTGATCCGATGGCAGGAGCCAGGTACTTATCCTGGTCTCCCATGGGGTGCAGGGCCCAAGTACTTGGGCCATCCTCCACTGCACTCCCTGGCCCCTCCTTTCCAATTTGTATCCCTTTGACTTTTTTTCTTGCCTAATGACTCTTGCTGAAACTTCCAGGACAATATCAAATAGCAATGTTGTCAGTGGACATCATTGCCTGGTTCAAGATCTTAGGACAATATTAAATAGCAATGTTGTCAGTGGACATCAATGCCTGGTTCAAGATCTTAGAGGGGATGCTTTCAGCTCTTCCTCATTAAATAAGATGCTGGCTATGGATCATAAATTGCCTTCATTGTGTTGAGGAAATGTCTTTTTATACCCAATTTACTTAGAGTTTTCATCATGAAAGTATATTGCATTTTATCAAATGTTTTCTCTGCATCTATTAAGGTTAACAAATGATTTTTGTTTTTCAGCTTGTTAATGTGATGTATCACATTTATTGATTTCCAAATGTTGAAACATCCTGCATTCTAAGGGTAAATCTCACTTGGTCCATGTGAATGATCTTTCTGAAGTGTTATTGGATTAGATTAGCTAATATTTTATTGAAGATTCTTACAGCTATGCCCATCAGGAACATTGGTCTATAGTTCTCTTTCTCTGTTGTATCTTTTCCTGGTTTCAGAATTAAAGTGATGCAGGCTCCAAAGTAGTTTGGGATTCCCTTCCTTTTAATTGCTTTGAGTAGCTTGAGAAGAATTGGAATTAGTTCTTCTTTAAGTGTCTGATAAAATTCAGCAGTAAAGTCATCTAGTCCTGGGCTTTTCTTTGTTCCTGGGAGAGTGTTTATTGCTGGTTCAAATTCTGCCTGGATTATTGGTCTATTTAAGTTTTCTATGTCTTCATGACTCAATTTTGGTATATTGTGTGTATCTAGGAATCTATCCATTTCTTCCGTGTATCTAGATTTGTTGGCATACAGCTCTTTGGAGTAAATCCTGATGATTGTTTCTATTTCTGTGATATCTGTTGTTATGATTCCTTTTTCATCTCTGATTTTATTGATTTAAGTCTTTTCCCTCTTTTTTGGTTAGTTGTGCCAATACTGTATCAATTTTTTTTGTTTTTTCAAAAAACCACCTCTTCATTTCACTGAACTTTTGCATTTTTTTGTTTGTTTCAATTTTGTAAAATTCTTCTCTAAGTTTAATTATTTATTTCCTCCTACTAATTTGGAGTTTGGTTTGTTGTTGTTTTTCTAGACACTTGAGATGCATTGATAGCATAATTATTTGGTACCTTTCCATTTTCTTCGTGTAGGCACTGATTGCTATAAACTTCCCTTTTCCCTCTTAACACTGCTTTTGCTGTATCCCATAAGTTTTGATATGATGTATTGTCATCTTCATTTGTTTCCAGAAATATTTGCTTTCTTTTTTGATTTCTTCTATGATGCACTGTTTATTCAGGAACATGTTATTCAGTCTCCATGTGTTCACATATGATCTAGAGATTCTTGGGTTGCTGATTTCAGCTTCATCCCATTGTGGTAAGTAAAGATGCATGGTCTGATTTTGATTTCTTAAAATTTGATGAAACTTGCTTAATGGCCTAGCATAAATCTATTCTAGAGAAAGTTCTAAGCACTGATGAGAAGAATGTGTATTGTGTAACTGTAGGATGAAAAGTTCTGTAGATATCAGTTATGTCCATTTGTTCCGTAGTGTCAATTAGCTCTTTTGGTTTTTTGTTGATTTTCTGTCCAATTAATCTGTCCATTGAGGAAAGTAGGATTTTGAAGTCACCTGTTACTATTGTGTTGGAGTCTATGTCTCCTTTTAGATCCCTTAGCATTTCTTTTAAATAGCCAGGTGCCCTGTAGTTGGGTTCATATACATTTACAATAGTCACATCTTCCTGTTGAGTTGATCATTTTGTCATTACATACTGTTCTTCTTTCCCTCTTTTAACAGTTTTTGTTTTAAAGTCTACTTTGTCTGTTATTCAGATGGCTATACCAGCTCTTTTTTGATTTCTGTTAGCATGGAATATCTTTTTTCATTCTTTCACTTTCAGTCTGGGTCCATCTTCCTGGGTGAGATGTGTTTCTTGTAGGCAGCAAATAGATGGGTTTGTTTTTTAACCCATTTAGCCAGTCTATATCTTTAAACTGGAGAGTTGAGGTATTTACATTCAAAGTCACTATTGATAACTAATAACAGTCCTGTCGTTTTTCCATAAATATTTATATTGTTTACGATGGATTTCTTTTGTGCTTTCACTGGAGGATCTTCTACCTTCAGATTCTTTTGTAATGATGACTATCTTTCTGTATTTCTGTGTGTAGCACATCTTTAAGCATATTTTGTAAAGCTGGACAAGTAGTGACAAATTCTTTCAATTTCTGTTTGTTATGAAAGGCCTTTATTTCATCTTCATTCATAAGTGAGAGCTTTGCAGGGCACAGTGTTCTGAGTTGACAGTTTTTTCTTTTAAGACTTGGACCGTATTTTGCCATTCACTTCTAGCCTGTAGGGTTTCAGATGAGAAGTCAGTTGTGAGTCTAATTGGAGAATCTCTGAACGTAATCTGGCATTTCTCTGATGCACATTGTAGAATCTTTTCTTGAAGTTTTACTGTGGAAAGCTTGACTACAACGTGTCATGGTGATAATTTTTCTAGTCATGTTTATTAGGAGTTCTATATGCTTCCTCTACTAGGACATCCCTTTCTTTCTCCAAATTGGGGAAGTTTTCTGTAATTAGCTAAATAGGTCTTCTAGTCCATTCTCTTTTTCTACACCTTCATGAACTCCTAAAACCCATATGTTGGGTCATTTGATGGTATCCCATAAATCTCCTACACTATTTTATAAGTTTTCTAATTTTTTCTATTTTTTATTGGTCTGACTAAAAGATTTCCAAAGATTTGTCTTCTAGTTCTGATATTCTTTCTTCTGCCTCACTAAGTCTGCTGTTACAGATTCCACCACATTTTTTATTTGATCTATTGAATTCTTCATTTCTAATGTTTCATTTTGATTTCTCTTTAAAATTTCAATTTCATGGGAAAAATTTTCATTCATGTCATGTATGGTTTACTTTAGATCATGGATTTGCTTCTAATTGCTTTTTTGCTATGACTAATTTCTTGAATTCCATTTCTGAAATTTCCTCAATCTCTTCATCTTCACATTCTCATAT
The DNA here is from genome assembly GCF_051225735.1 of Oryctolagus cuniculus. Taxonomy (NCBI): domain Eukaryota; kingdom Metazoa; phylum Chordata; class Mammalia; order Lagomorpha; family Leporidae; genus Oryctolagus; species Oryctolagus cuniculus. Next base: position 113,457,370 of record NC_142873.1, read on the forward strand.
TGAAACGTTGTTATGTCCCTTTGGGTGGGGTCAGGTCATGGTGTCTTCCTTATCCTTGTTTCTTGAATTTCTGCATTTACTTTTAAGCACGTATGGAGTTAATTGTTGTTGTTTTTCCTGATGGCTTTTATCTTTGAGCTATTCCTCTGTGGCTTAGTAGAATGTCTGCACTTACAATGAATACTAAGAGGTGTGTGGTAGGTGTGGCCAAGGAACTCTGCTCAGTGCTTCAAGGTAGGGTGTGAATCCAGGGTAAAACCCATGTTAGGGGTGGTAGCTCTCTTGTTTACAGAAAGAGGGGAATGGTCACATCTATTAGTGTGATCACCCCCTCACCTCCTCTCTCCAAGCTGAATAATGCCTGGGTGTTAACCCCTACTGTGTTCAACATTCATCCACACCACTGTATGAACCACACAAATGATCTTTGCATTCCTCACTGTGAGCCAAGTTTCCACTGCCATGACATGCCCCAGGCAACCAAGAAGCTACAAGTGCAATTGCCCAGAGACTCAGCTACACCCTACATCTTCTCATGCAACTACTGAGTCCCCACAGACTCAGCTCACAGGCTCCCACTGTTGCTGGGTGCAGAGTTTTCTCTCTATCCCACCAGTCTCTTGAGTCAACAGATGTTGATGTTTCCCAAGCCAGCTCTTCCTAGGCCTCTTGATCATGGGAGGCTGGAAGCACTTTACAGTCCTACCTGGGTTCCCAGTCACCTCCCAGTCAGGCCCAAAGTTAGAGGCTGTGGATTTTTCCCTCCATTAGAATTTCTGGATCACACGCCTAAAAAACAGCCACTGCCGAATGTTGCCATCTCCCTGCCACTGCTGCCAACACTGTTGAGAAGGCATCATCCTATCTTAGCCATTTGCTGTGCATGCACCCAAAGGCTTCCAAAGCCACTGCCCAAACCCAAAATGATATCTTCTTTTTCTCAGCCAGGCTGCAGGTGCTGGAGCCACCGAGGCTCCAGTCCAGACCTATGCCACACTCTCCCTCCAGCTAAATCACCATTGTTTGCTACAGTCCAGTCTCACCTCCACCTCCAAGCTGCTGCCAAGCCCCCTCACACTCTCAGCTCTGCAGTCTGGTGTTATGTTCGTGTTTGTGCCAGACATCTGCACCCTCTACACAGGTCCAGAGTGTTCCTCTTCCTCTTGTAGGATTTCCAGTGCAACTTCTCTCCTATTCTCCCCTTAGCGTGCACTTCCTACACTTTTTTTTTTTTACTATTTATACCTACTCTAGTGCAGTATGTCGTTATGTCATTCCCTAACCTCCATCTTGGAATCCTCAGAATATATATCTTCTGGATTCTAAATAATCCTGAAATGAACATCAAAAGGAGTGGAGTTATGAATCATGGGGAAGATAATTCCAAAAACTTTCATACATCAGTCAATTTACTACCCTCTAGTGGTGTTTGAATGTGCCTCTCTGAAATACCACCCAACACCCTGAATTTTGATAAGGAAAAGTTGGGAATAGAGTAGTAGCTTCTAGTATTTGTTTTGGCTTTTTTAAAATTTGATTGCTTGTTTCATTAAAAAAGTTTCATTAAACTTTTTTATTTATATAAATGGAACAAATTTCATGTATTTCATAGATACTCTTTTAAGAGCATGAGGATATTATGACCCTAAGACTTTCAGTGGTCTGCAGTACCGTAAGTGGTCCATGAACCACCTCTCCTGTTTATTACTCTTATTTCACTAGTCTTCCCCCTTGCAGATGCTCCTTCAGCCATACTGGAATCCTTGCTATAACTTGGACGAATCAAGCACACCCATGTCTCAGGGCCTTTGTGCTTGTTATTCCCTCCATGGTCCTAATTTTCTACCTGGTAATTCTTCACATCAGGGGCAGCCCTTAAGGGAACAGTACTCTCATCTCCCTCCCAGGATAATGCATTAATCTATTTTGATGGATAACTTAAAGATAAGCAAATTAATACATTATATAGGGTTGTTGGATGATGTCATTAGCAGGAACAAATATGTGGAGTACTTGATGCATGTCAGGTCCTGAGATAGACAACTTGAGAGCCTATTCTAGCAAGGATCAAGTCTATCTTGTTTATGGTAAAAATCCCTAGCATACAACACAGCACATAGCAGAAAACATGCATTTCATAAAAAAATTATTGAAATAAATGAAGAAATAAGAATCGGGCTACTATCCTCCAGTAACTTAGACTAATAAGACAATTAATACTCATAGCACTAGACGTTGCTAATTTCTTTCAAAAGGTTTATCACACTTGTAACTATTTGTGTGTGGTTGTCTTCCTATGATGGCAGAGGCTGTGTCTCTCTTGTTGATGACTATATTTCCATTGTCTCACACATGTCCTCCAGCAACACAGGGGCTCCATAAATATCTCTGGCATGACTGAGGAATGCATACTCTCAGAATTCCCAATCAAGCTGTAAGAGGTCCAGGAATTTAGGGAGACAAAATGAACATCTTGATTAAGGGAAACTACAAAATACAAGAAAAGGCACAAGCATTCAACCATGACTTGAAATAATAGACAGGGTTTATTAAAGTATGATAGAAAAGTGTCATTTTAGGTAAAAGAGTAGAAGTAGTGGTGGTATAAGATGTGTTGTTCCTGGTTTTTGTGACTTGGTGCCTTTAGGGAAGTTAATCTTATTTAAAGAAAAGTTTAATTGTAGGGACCCACAGCTGGTACCTTAAGTGCCAGATGCTGGTTTTGTTTCATAGTTAACAGTGGCAACACCACTTAATTGTATATTTACAAGCAAACACATGTTGTTTCATGAAAACTACTTGATAATTACACAGCGACTACTGGAACCCCTGATAATTACACAGTTACATGTGTTACTGCTACCAAGTTATCTCCTGATAGCCGAGTAATTAACTTGTCAACTCAGCAAATGGGGCTGGAAAGGAAGCTTCTAAAGCTTATTCCATTTCTTACAGATTTCTGTGGGTTCAACAGCACTTGTTGAACTGGGTACCACTCTCCTCTCTCACTGTCTTGGCACTGAACCAGGGGCATGAAATGCTTCCTGTGTCCTGAAACCTCTTTGCCATACTTGTGATGTATTAAAATAGTTGACTATTGACTTTTCTTGGAATTTCAGTTGTATCTGTCCATCAATACACCACAATACATTCTCAGCTCCTCTTATGTGTCAGGCACTATCTGAGAATTATTGCTGCTGCTTCATAAAGCAGTGTGCTACACCAGAAAGAACCGGCTCTGGTTTCAAATTCTGGAACTGCTCTTCTTCACATTTGTGATTTTGTGACAGTTTCCTAATCTATAAATGGACTTAATGCCTAAGAGGGTGGTCGTTAGGATAAAAGTTCATTAAAAGACTTGGCATGAAACTAACAGTCGAAAAACCTTACCCAATCACCACCCAACTTCAGACCCCAATTAGTATTAACTGTTTTGTCTCTTCAGCAAAACTGATCCCAGAATAACCTCTATTTGTGATTGTAAAAAATATTGAATAGCATGGAAATTAAAATAAATATATTATCCTCAAAATTCAGATAGATTAGGTCAACTACCCTTTTAAAAATACATTGAAATAAACACATTTGCTAAATTGTGCCCCCAAATACCTGAAATAAAATACATAACTCTTAGCTTCTTACTTTTTAATAAAACCAATGACAAAATCAAAAAATTGAGTCACAGTCTTCAGGAGTCCTGTGATCTCCTTATCATTTGGACTTATTATTCCCTGTTCTAATGTCTCCGGTCATAAAGCTTTCATTCACAAGGAAACAGCTCTCAGCCCAGAGAACAGGGTGCCAGACACTGTGCAGAGACACAAAAAAAATAAATGGTGATAATAACATCTGCCTCTGGAATTAAATAAGATATTATTGAGGCTGAGGCAGATTAAATGACTTGTCTACATTAATGAAAGTAGGGGGTGATAGAGCTATAATTCAAACTCATCATTCAGACCCCCAATCCATACCAGCTCTACAGTATCACTCTGCCTCAAGTCAGCTGACACAGTGTCTTGAAAAGCTTTCCACCTAGTATTTAATTATTTGTCTATACTTATTAAGTGCCTATGATATGATGATAAAATAGTATGCCTTGGAGAAATAAAAATAATTGCAGTTAACACTTATCCAATGCCCGCTGTGTGACAGGTACACATTTTCTGTACACACTAGCTCACTGAATCATCTTAAGAACAATGCAGGAAAGGCACTGTTATCATTTTCACTGTTTACCTGACTGAACTGAGGCACTGAAAGGCTAAATAAATTTATTCAAGACCATACCCCCATTAGAGGTACAAATGAGGCTTGAACTTAAGCTGACTATCTCCAAAGTCCTCACTGTTAGCCACCAGACTTTCTCTGCCCTGTGCTTCTCCTATAGCTACCATGCATAAAACAGGACAGGAACAAAAGCAAATGTGCTCCTTACATCCTAGACACAAAGACTCATAGTCTAACAGTGAAATATGACATGGAAAGAAATAGCATTCAATATGATGAGGATTATAATGCATGGTTATGATGGAGCCAGGATTCCAAATCCCTTCTGAGTCAGTTAATACTCCTGAGAAAACACAATATAAAATACCATCCACATGTGTTTTGGTTATTGCCTGCCAGGCTTTGTGTCTTAATCCATGCTTATGCTGGAGAGCTGGAATAGACCTTATGTGGAATAAATGGATCAGAAGTAAACTTTAGGGAAGAACTATCAAACTAAGCTTAGAACCTGTGTCAAGTAAAGAGTGTTCCCTTATTCATTGCTTCATGGCTCCCACCTGGTTTCATTCGACTCTCTCCATCTTGATGACTCCCTTGCAAAAAGAATATCAAGTCTAAATGTTATATTCCTACCACAGAGGAAAGTGTCCTATAGACAGTAGCTATTTTAGCCTCTTTGTTCCTCCAGCAATTGGTCTTTCAAAAATCTCCAAAACTCTCCCTCTAGCTAAAGAAAGAACTGTAGCAACAGAGCAGTGGCCTCATGTATTACTCAGCTTTCCATTACTACAATAACATACCTAAAATAAGCTAGTTAGGAAGAAAGGAGGTTTATTTTGGCTCATGGTTGGGAGGTTCACAGTCCAAGATCTTAAGACATCTGGTGATGCTGTTCCTGCTGGCAGAATCCCAAAGTGATATGAAGCATCACAAGGCAAGAAGAAATCTGTGTGTCTTTGTCTCCTCTTAAAAATCCAACAGGATTTATCGTCAGACTCCACCCTAACCATGTAACCCAATCAATCAATCACCAAAGTCCTCATCTCTAACACCATAATTGGATTAATTTTCTGCCATCTTAATACCCTTAACATAATAGTTTGGAGACCAAGCCTTTAACACATGAACCTTTGGGGGCCACCCAAACTTAATATCCAAACCACAGCGGCCAGCAGAAAGCGAAACCCAGAGTGAAAACAACACGCACTTTGCCTTAAAAGAGGAAGAGTGGCTTTCCAGAAGCAGGAATGCTGGACTCAGATCTTGAAGGGTGAGCAGAAATTTCCAAACACTGGGGAAGAAGAGAATTCTTGATAGCAGGAATATATAGTCACTGAGTGGGGGATGTCAGAAATTCAACGTGTACCTGACCACCTGTACAGATAATTGCAAATGATAATTCATATGACTATAAAGTGATTGAGATAGATTAAAAGGAATTTTGTTCATCTGATTTAAAGTTCTAGTTTTCTTGACTCATGGGAAATCTTAAAAGGTGGACTGAAGTGATTTATTTTAATAACATCAGGGACAACAAGTCATGAGCCTATTTGTAATGTTTTAGAGCAGAAGAGGTTGTGAATAACCAATATGCTGAATACAAGGATTATTTATGAATAATAAACCTCTCAGATATTGGGAGGGAGGTGGTGAGGAGAGAAAGGCATACCTCAAAACCTTCAATAGGAGGAAAATTACCATAGAGAAACACAAACAGTAAAATCCTTTAAGTCTATTCTAAAAGTCTAAAGAATTATAATTGTAAAGTTGCAAAAATATGGAACAAATTAAGTTTCAGAATACTGTTCCTCTTATAGGTAGATGGTAGAGGAAGAGGCAAAGAGATTGGACTTGACTTTCAGGCAGAGCTCTTCCATCTGACCTAATGATACCCCCATTGCAGACAATAGAGACCACTGCGGATAGGTAGACAATTTTGGGAGAAATAAACCCTCCTAAACTAGAATGCCCCACCAATGGCTTCTGACTTACCTTTATCCACTCTGAATACCAGAATCTTAGCTTTTGGTTGTATCTACCCAGCCAAGGTATTCACCAACTAAAATGTCGGAATCTAATCTTTGCTTCAAGGCATTATGAAAACAAAAGTACTGTTGATGATGGCTGAACTCATCCGCTAAAACTGCAACAGTTTCAATAATAACTCTGCTTTGCTGAGAGCTTTCTTTGTTCCCAACCCTGTGCAAAGGGATTTTATGTAGACTACTAATGCAATCTTTCTGTAATATATATTTGAATTTGGGTGCTCATTCACCTCCCAAATTCTCTCCCTATAATTCCCCCAAAGATTACCAACCACCATGGGAGCAAACATAGGTCCATTGCTTATTTGGGCCAAAACATAATAGGACATTTACGACTGAAGTGGGATGCAGTGTGGTATAATTGGAAACGTTTGGGGCTTTGAAGCTACAGAGAACTGGCTTCAGTTCAGATCAGTTCAGTTCAGTGCAGTGCAACAAAGAGACATTGATTCTCTACTACAATTGTAATAAATGTGTACTTCTTGTAATATAAGCACTGTGAATATGATATATAGAGAATGAAGACATGCATAGAATTTGCTTTTAAGGATCTTCAAGTGATTGGAAAGAGGAGGCATACAAATAGACATTTTCAAAGTAGAGTAGATACTATTGAGATAGAGGTAAAGATGGTGCTACAAGGCCACATAAGAGGAACATTTAACCAGCCTAGATGATTCCTGACCTAAATCTTAAGGGATATGGAAGACATCCAGACAGGAATGATGACCTTTGAATTCCAGACATAGAGAACATTATGAGTAAAGACACAGAGGAAGGGCACATCATAGATGCATGAAAAATTATAAACAACAGAAAGTGAAAAGCAGGACATAATGACTGTGTGAGCCTGGGAAAATTCCTTTACCTTCTCAGCCCCATCTCCTCGACACAAAATGATTATAAATAATATTTATGTCATTGAATGGTTACAAAGATTAAAGGTGAATTCCAATGAAGTACCCAGAACAGTGTTTATAAATCATAAATTTCAAAGTGTGCAAGATGTTTCACAAAACACTTATTCTTTTGAATGCTGATGTATGTTGTAAGGTCTATGATTATTTATTATTTGGAAGTATGAGGTTGAACAAAATACTATCTTTGAAAATATTTCCTGAAACCAGAACTTTTATTAACCTTTAATATGCTAATATACTGTGGATTTTAAGTGTGTAAGACAGAGTTTACTCAATATTTCCAAAACTTTATTCCCCCATCCCTGCCAACTTGAATCCCCAAGAAACTCAATTCCATAATCATACTGGGAAATATTGGCCCAGGATGGACTAGCAAATGGGATGAACTGTATAACTTCAATCTATCTGATTCTTACCTTTAGGGAAATTGTTGCTTTATCAACTCAACACTGTATTTGAAGGCCAAGATTTTTGTAGCCTATGACAAAAGTATGTCACAATGATCCATAGTAATGTCATGGAAGAGTTTCCTTTTAGTCCATAAATAGCAAGTGTGATAAGACTGTGCTTTAATCCTTGGTCACCTAAGTAATTTATTTACTATCAGGATCATAGTACATTGCCTTATAAATAAGGAATCAACCTAATGTGGTAGCTCTGAGCCACTCATAGATGGGAAAAATCACTTAGATTCTCTTCTAGGTCTCAGTTTCCACATCTAACAAGTGAATGTGTTGTCTTCCTAATCTATCAGTGCCCTAAATTTGGTAAGGCAGGAAACTGTGGCTTAGGTAGCAGAATTGGATTCCATATTCAATGATTCATGGAAATGACACAAGGGGCCCCAGTAAGAATGGATGAACCTAGTGGAAGAACAGTGTCTCCATCTTACCCAAGGTTCTTGAAGGAATATAGAACCTAACAGCACATGTCAAATGGAGCTGATAAAGGGCAGTTGTCTAGAGAAATACAAGAAAAAAGTTTATTTGGTTGAGTACAATCCAACAAGTGCAAGTGACTTCTGAATCTCCACCCAGAGTTCTTCCAAAGGTATCCACTCACCTTTCAAAGCTAAATTCCAGGAAACAAGATAACCCAACTATCCAACAGACAGCTTCAACTCAATGTGTTTAACACAAAACTTGTGTTTTTCCTCTTCTATGTCTCTGAATCAAGACAGTTCCAGGAGATGCCACAGGTCTAGGGAGGCATTTCCTGCAACAAATTCAGCAGTCCTGATGGCATTCATCAAAGCAGAACAGGAGAGAATAACCAGGGACTTCACGTTTCCTTTGTCTTTCATGCTTCTGCTCATGCTATCACTAATAATTGTCACTATCCCCATTTTTATAAATGATGAAAGTAAAACCCTGAAGGGTAAATGATTGCTCAAGTTCAAACAACTAATAAGTCCAGGAGTTGGAATACTTACTTATACTTGGCCTCAAGGCCTGCATTCCTTTGACGAGGCCGATTTTCCCCCCAGGAATGTCAGAGTTGGTGCAATGAAGCAGTAGCCTAGGCTTGGTGAACTCTGGGTGTGGGAGAGGCTGTTTCTCAGAAATGTTTACTAGAAGGCCATAGAATGATAAGGTAGGGGAAGAGATGTTAAAATGCATGTTCAGCAACTGCCTACTGCCTTATGTCATACATTAGGGCATTTTACTTCCTATACATGTCACCTGAGCATCATCACACACACCTGTGGCACTCCCTCTCTCTCTCTGTCTTTGCCACCCCCCCAACACTTCCCTCTTTTTCTTTCTCTCTCTCTGACCACACTACAGCTCTTTGTTTCTTTCTCTCCCTCTGTCCCTCTATCACATTCTGAGTCCCTCTTCTGAGTTTCTCTTGTCAGTGGAAAAATGTGCAGGATTTATTTTAAACTTAAAATAGTTTAAAAATAGATAGCAGCTGTTCCCAGCTCACATTTATTGATGACCAGTCTCATTTATTGAGCACCTATTATGGGCTTGTGTTCTGCAAATCAACCTAATTTGATTCTCACAGTACTCTTCTTCAGAATATATATTTGTTTCAATATATTATTGCAATAGCATATAAGTATGGTATTCATATGAATAAATATGATATTTATTTCAATATAATAATACATATTTCAACGTGTATGATCAGTGATGGTTTAGAGATGAGGAAACTGAGGCACACAAAGTTAAACTGTTTGAGATTACCAGGTAGTAAGGATGTGGGAGTGGAGGAATGAATACTGGGACACAAACTCAGGTCTGAAGCCCAGGATATTGCCAAACCCAAAATTTTCTCTCTGCCTTGCCAGACCCCCTCAGTGAGGTGGTGGATGGGCAAGTTCACCAAGAGGGCTCCAGGAAAGAAAATATTCTTGAAAGCAACTGTCCTTTCTATTGGCTGAAACTTCACACACACACACATACACACACACACGTATTCCTTCTCTCCAGAACATGAAAAGAAAAAAAAAAAAAAACCTTTAATGAATGCTTGTTCATCCTTGGTTGCCTGCGAGGTCTGTGAGGAAGGCACCAAGCACTTCCTGCTGCCAAAGACAGTTCCAGAGTCCTTCCACCTGTGCTGCAAGGCTGACACCATGTGGCCAAGGCGCCTCCCCAGATTTTCCTACAGACTCTGCTTGGAGGCCCCACAGCCCTCAGACTCTCAGGAAGCTGACTGTGAGGGCGGGGCTATCGAAAGAGAGCCACTCACCAGGTTTGGTAGCTACTGCTAGGATCCATTTTGCTCTCTATAGAAGGCAAACACTGATGCAAATGACCAACCACAAAGCTAATTTGTGGCATGGGAAAATTGGACTTTTTTCCTAACTTTTGCATGTGTATTAATTTATTAGATATTAAAAACTAATAAATTAACTTGTTCCAAATATACCTATAGGCAACCAAAAAACAAAAAAAAAGATGCAGTAAATTTCTGTTAGGTAACCTGTCTTACAATGTAGCAGACAAGATGAAGCAAAAAGAAATAGCAGTAGATCCCAAAATGATCTTTCTGATGTGTTGTTGCATTCTATTGGCGAGAATTTTATTGAGGATTTTTGCATCTACGTTCATCAGGGATATTGGTCTGTAATTCTCTTTCAATTTGCATCTTTTTCCGGCTTAGGAATTAAGGTGATGCTGGCTTCATAGAAAGAATTTGGGAGGACTCCCTCTTTTTCGATTGTTCTGAATAGTTTGAGAAGAATTGGAGTCAGTTCTTCTTTAAATGTCTGGTAGAATTCAGCAGTGAATCCATCTGGTCCTGGGCTTTTCTTTGTTGGGAGGACCTTTATTACTGTTTCAATTTCTGTCTCAGTTATGGGTCTGTTTAGGTTTTCTATGTCTTCCTGGTTCAATTTAGGTAGGTTGCATGTGTCCAGGAATCTATCCATTTCTGATAGGTTTCCCTGTTTGCTGGCATATAAGTCCTTGCAGTAATTTCTGATGATTCTTTTTATTTCTGTGGTGTCTGTTGTTACGTTTCCTTTTTCATCTCTGATTTTATTGATTTGGGTCTTTTCTCTTCTTTTTTTAGTTAGTTGGGCCAATGGGGTGTCAATTTTGTTTATTTTTTCAAAAAACCAGCTCCTCATTTGGCTGATTTTTTGTAATTTTTTTTTTTTTTGGATTCAATCCTGTTGATTTCTTCTCTGATTTTAATTATTTTTCTTCTCCTACTAGATTTGGGTCTGGTTTGCTGTAGATTTTCTAGATCCTTGAGGTGAATTGAAAGCTCATCTATTTGGTGCCTTTCCAATTTCTTGATGTAGGCCCCTATTGATATAAACTTTCCTCTTAACACTGCTTTTGCTGCGTCCCATAAGTTTTGGTATGTTGTGCTGTTATCCTCATTTACTTCCAGAAAATTTTTGATTTCTCTTTTAATTTCTTCTATGACCCAGTGTTCATTCAGGAGCATGTTGTTCAATCTCCATGTGTTTGCATATGCTCTAGGGATTCCTGAGTTGCTAATTTCCAACTTCATTCCTTTATGGTCTGAGAAGCTGCATGGTATGATTCTACTTCTTTTGAATTTGCTGAGACTTGCTTTATGTCCTAGTATGTGGTCAATCCTAGAGAAGGTTCCATGTACTGCTGAGAAGAATGTAAAATCTTTAGCTGTGTGGGAGCAAACTGTTGAAATCTTTACTTAATGTCTGATAAACTGATCTTCTGTATATAGAGAGAATCGAAAATGAATCTTGATGTGAATAGAAGGGGAGAAGGAGTGGGAAAGGGGAGGTTTGCGGGTTGGAGGGACGTTATGGGGGCGAAGCCATTGTAATCCATAAGCTGTACTTTAGAAATTTATATTCATTAAATAAAAGTTAAAAAAAAGATTTATTCATTTGAGATGATCTCAAGAATATCTACCAGGAAGATAAGAAAAGAATAGTATAACAGTAGAGACTTATACAGTATATTTTTAGTATTTGATATTTCAGTTAAACATGAATTTTTTAGTTTTTGAGAGTATTATCAATTCATAGATCTTTGTACCAGAAATATGTGCACATGCATCTACACATAGAACTCATATTGACTTCATGGGTTAAAATACCTCTTTTTTAAAAAGATTGATTTATTTGAGAGTCAGAGTTACAGGTAGAGAGAGAGGGAGAAACAGAAAAAGAAAAAAAGAAATAGCAGTAGATCCCGAAATGAAACAATTTAAAACGTGCATGACTACAATAACAATATAAGGATATGAGTAGGATATAGATTTACTTTTGCATCTTCCGTAACCCAAGGAAAGCCTGGAGGCCTCATTGGATATCATCTGTGAGATGAAAACAAACCATGAGCCAAGAGGAAGAGCGCAACTACTTCCAATAATAAGAGCAGAAAAGCAGATAGCCTGATGTTCTCATACAGGAGACAAGATACAAAGGTCATGGACAATGTCAGTGCTCACTTGAGCATAACCAGGCAGATGATCTTTCCAGCTAAGCAAATCAGAAAGCACCAACACCCTGACTCAGCCCTCCACCTTTTCATGCTGAAAATAATACAAGTCCCTGTTTTTCATTATTGGTGTGATTTTATTTGTGTATTTAAGATGTCTTGTTCTTCCCCTTTAAATGATTGCCACCAATTAGCTTTGTTTGTCTGAAATGCAGTAAGATTCCATTTTAAGAAGTCGATGCTAGGCTTTTACTGAGGAACACAATAAATTAATCATTAAATCAATTGTATTGATTGAACCTTGCAAGACATGAAAAATTGCAGTGCAAGGAATATTTCCATCAGGGGATAGAAAAAGACCTCAAGATCCTGGGAGAAGGTGAGTGGATGTTCTCTGATAATATGGTATCATTTCTTTCTGCACTGTTGGCTTCTTCTATGAACTCTGTAATAAAAATCATGGCCATTTAATTTCAAACATCTACCCTAAATAATTGCTTCTGTTTCTTAACTGCTCACTAAGCATTCTGCACTACTGTTAGTTCTTTCAAACATCATCTCACATAATTATGACAACAACTTTGGGAGAAACATGTTCCTATACCCATTTTGTGGAAGACAACACTGAGGCTGATGGACTTAAGAAACTTACTTAGTGTAACCAATCTAATGAAAAGAGATGTTTAGATTTGAACGTAGTTGTGAATGAATCTAAAACCTGTGGTATTGACACTGAACTATACCTTCAGTTAATAAAAGAATATGGAGGTGGATTTGAAAGTCCACAGCACACATCTCTGCCTATTGTAGGCTTTTGATGTTTCCTCACAGGAGCCAACACAAATGCCAAGTTTTTTACTTGGAAGAAAAAGCGCTATTGGTAACCAAAATCAGGATAATGAGTGGAGGTCCAGGTTAAGAACTGAAATCCCAAGCAGACCCCATTGAGAAGCCCTGAAGTGAGAGCTGCTGAATTCAGACCGCAGGAAACTAAGAGACCCTGGTAGAGATAGAGGGCATGTTATTTCTTAATGATACCAAGTACCTTTAGCAGAAACTTCCAGGACTTTGAGGACACAGAGATGTGGTTTTCAACTTTAAAATCCATAATATGTACCTTGAACATGTCTTTGAATATTGCTAAGCCTCAATTTCCCCATCTGCAAAATGGGCTCAGTCACACCGCCCTCAAAGTGCAGCTATGAAGATTACGTGTTAAAATATATGTGCCAGGGCTGGCATTGTGGTGCAGTGGGTATTCCACCCGCAGTACTGGCATCCCATATGGGCACCAGTTCAAGTCTCAGTGGCTCCACTTCCTATCCAGCTCTCTGCTATGGCCTGTGAAAGCAGTAGAAGATGGCTCAAATCCTTGGGCCCCTGCACCCACATGGGATACCTGGAAGGCCCTTCTGGCTCCTGACTTTGAATGGGCACAGCTCTGGCTGTTGTGGCCATCTTTAGAGTGAACCAGCAGATGGAAGACTCCTCTCTCTCTCTCTCTCTCTCTCTCTCTCTCTTGTTCTCTCTCTCTCTCTCTCTCTATCTCTGCCTCTGTAAATTGCCTTTAAAATAAACAAATAAATAAATAAATCTTTTATGTTATATAGATATAGATATATATAGATATGTGCCACTGCAAAGGAACAGCTGGTACAGAGTAAGTGATCCACACAGGAGGAATTCTCTCTCCCTGCCTTCAATTTCCCACGACAGAGGGTCTTCTGAAGGACCTCTGTCCTGGGCCTTGGGGCACAGTTTACTTATTCCAACTTTCCCCAATGGTCCTAGTTGACTTATGTCTTCACCCTCTCGTCAGCATGGCATTGACCCCCAAGGAGGGCTCCCTTGGCCTGTCCTCCCAAGCCAGTACAGAAGCAGTCTGCTAGATGCTACCTAAGGATGAGAACTGATGGACACAGTGCTGATGCTGACCAGAGGGCGTCCGTGCCGTGAAGATGTCTGTCTCAGAAGACCACCTTGATTCCCCTCCTGCCACCTTCCTTGCCCTAAACAGGACGCACACGCTTAGTGCCACCTGTAGCCTTCATTTTGGGATCATGCACACAGGAAGGCTCATTTGAAAGGAGCAGGAGACCCTGTTACTGAACAGCACACTAGCCACAAAAAAAAAAAAAAGAAAAGAAAAAAAGAAAAAAAGAAAAGTAATCAAGTAAGGCTTTATTTTGCCGGTCAAGTTCTTTCGACAACGGCTTACGTGGTTTAAAATCAAGGTGGTTATTTATTCAACACACCACTTCTTGAAGAGGCCAAAACTAAAAAAAAAAAAAAAAAATTAAGAAAAAAGTCTCGATTACAGTTGCAGGAACAGTTAAAGGTTAGCTGAGCACTCAGCAGAGATTTGAGCATGAAAATCTGGTACCAGACACAGTTGAGGATTCTAGGGAGGAGCAGGAAATGGCTTAGCTCAGAGTATTCCTTTTCACTTCTTGAGTCCATTTATTTTATGGTTCTGACCACGTGCCAAAGCCATTTGGAGTCTTCAAGAGTTTAAATAGCAATGTCCAATTAATAAGGCATAAAACCCCGCCACTTCCTCACCCCCGTGCATTTAGCCAGCCCTTCTCTATTCTGAATGTCTAATTGATAGGAAACACTTGCAGGCCTGTGTTTCTGCACCAGCGCTGAGGATGGGAGCAGTTAGAGTGGCCTCCAGCGTGGGTTCATGTGTATGGAACCATTTCCCAAGCCAACAGGGAGCAGTCATGTTGAGAAGAATTACAGTTCCTTGTGGTCATTTTGTCTATGGTTGGAGTAGGATGAAAGTTCTGGTAGTTTTATTTCCTTCTGAGACATTCTGGAACATTTTAGCAGTGAACAATTTGGACTACGAACTCCCCACATATTATTTCAATAATAAGGACTTGAGCAGAGAAACGAGTGAGATAGCATTCTAGTCTTCAAACTGACAATTAAAGCTGTTTTTTTTTTTTCTTAGTGCTGCATTCATCTCCTTTGAAATGATTGTTTCTATAAAGCTCTGGTTTAGATTTTAGATTTAACCTTTACTTGAATAGAGTCAGACTGTAAACAATTTGATTCCAGGAATATTCAACTATATTTAATGAGAGAGTCCACTAAATCTTTCCTCTTCAGGTCTTCAGGTTTTTTTTTTTTTTTTCAATTTTTATTTTGGTTTTGCTGTTTTTTTCTAAATACTGGTTTTAGGTGATAGCAGATATTCAATACCCAATTTAGAAAGGATAAAACATTTTCCTTCTGGGCTGTGGGTTTTTAGTTTAGGGAGAGGGAGGAGGGAAAATCTTCCATTGTTTCCCTCAGTAATTTGTAGATTACCCAAACCCTTGTGCTTTTAATATATGGTTCCTTGCTAGGTAGCACAACAGAATTAAATAATTTTCTTCTATTAACCTTGAGAGACAGGGCCAATTTCCCACAGCAGCACCGTCATATCAAACTGCTTTAGAGGCAATGTGAAACACAGGGTTTATGGGAAATCTTTGGAGTTCTAAAAGATGGGGTCCTTTGTTATGGATGGCTCTGGGGCTGCACTAATAGGTGCACCGATGAATGATGGCTAAAGACATTGCAGATGGAAGAGTTGGCTAACAGCAGTGCCATAAATACCTGATGAATATACAAGCCTGTTGGAGTGAATTATGGTCTTCGCTCTGATTTACACTTTTAGTACGTATTTAAAAGAATGCTACATTCGCAAAATGGGTACATTAATAAAAATATACAATTTTAGATTTGTGGGGAGAGGTTAAAGGGACCCTCTACTATTCGACATCGTCATTATTGTGTTTTCCTCACATGGGCCTTCTGTCTTTCCAGTCTTGAAAGGGGACATCACTGCTTCCCTAAACTGGTGTGGGCTTTTATTGTTCCAGTGATGATAAACTGTATTCTTCTAGATTGAGTCTGAGCAATTTCACTTGATGAAAAAGCTGTAGTGTGCAGCAATAAAGCTGACCTATGAGTTTCAGACTGTTTTTACAAGCTGCTTCATTGGTGTCACACTGCAGGTAGCAGTGTTGTACCTATTACCTATTAGCTAGCTATCAAATATTTGTTCATCTAAGCCTCCATTTTCTCATCTGTAAAATGGGAGCTAACAATAAGTATACTTTAGGGATTCTTCTCCTATATACCAGGAGTCTCTATGCCTTATTTCATCCAGGCCATTTGGTTCAAGAAACCTACTTGTACAAGTATAAGATGAAAGGAAAATGAAATACACACACCAACAATATCAGAAAGTCATATGTAGCACTTACAAGCTTGAACTCTGAAGTCAAGCTAACCTGAGTTCAAATCCCTTCTCAGACACTTGCTAACTCAGTGACCTTGAGAAATTACTTAACCCATCTTGGCTTCCAATAGTTAATCTGTGAGATGGAATATTAATACTGCCTACCTCATAGGGTTATTAGGAAGATTAAACAAGATGATGCATTTAAAACTCTAAAGAAATTACCTGCATATGATACTCAATAAATTTCTATCAGCAACTTGGCTGAACTTAATGAAGCCTGGTGCCTCAAATGAACTCGTCAATACTTTTGCCTGCTCAAATCATACCTAGGACAATATTTTTATTTTTGGACATCACAATTTAAATGTATGTTGGCAGTTCTAAAAATAAACAATTCCTGAGAAAATGAAAGCTTTTGAAAATAAGTCATATGAAAAAAATGGTCAAATGATCTAAAAATACTTTCATTTAACAAAAAAACATCATTAATATACATTTATTTGAAGAAGAATTCAATCCTGAGAATTTTTAAGGGCAAAACTGGGACCATTTGAAAGTGAGGTAGACATTACTATTATGTAGAAGATAGCTTTCTGATGCTTAAAACTTTCTGAAAATGGTGTTTTCTTTTTCACACAAAAATTAATCCCTTGCCACTAAATCTGAGACAGCAGACATTCTCTCTGAGTGAATCCAAGAGTAAGGTAGAAAACTGGACCTTCTTCAACCTTAAAGATTTCATGATTCTGTGTAAGTATTAGTGGTCTGACTCCAATGTCCCATATTAGATAGCAAAAGTCCAGGGAGATTCTGACTGTCCAGCCCCTTAATGGCAACTGTATGCTGAAAATTCATTCTGCTAATTCCGTTCCATTTATAGAAAGTCATCACTTTACTGTGAGCTTCCCCAGGTGTCCTTCCTCACACACAAGACCAATCCTTTCACGTCCCTTCTCAATTCTGTTTTCTCCCACGTTCTAGAAGCATAGATCTTAAATCATTCCCCCAAAATTGTTTGCCATCTCTTACTTAAAAACATCCTCAGAACTCTTCTGAGTTCTCCTCTATCCAACAGTCCATTTTTCATGTGTTATCACAGCCAATGACGTGTTTTTGTTATATCTGGTTGCTCAGCTGCCATTTGCTCCTCAGTGCACCAACATCCACAACCTTCAACTGAAATGATTCCCGCATCCGTTTCTAAGAACTCCCTGGTTGCCACATCTAGTCGATAGCTTCTTGGCCTTTGCATATGGTGCTTCTCTTACCCTTATCTTTTCTTTTCTTTTTTTTTTTAAGATTTATTTATTTTACTTGAAAGTCAGAGTTAACACAGAGAGAGGAGAGGCAAAGAAAGGGAGACAGAGGTCTTCCATCCAATAGTTCACTCCCCAATTGGCCGCAATGGCCGGAGCTGCACGGATCCTAAGCCAGGGTCTCCCACGCAGGTGCAGGGGCTCAAGGACTTGGGTCATCTTCTATTTCTTTCCCAGGCCACAGCAGAGAGCTAGATTGGAAGTGGAGCAGCTGGGTCTCGAACTGGTGCCCATATGGAATGCCGATGCTTAAGGCTAGGGCTTTAACATCCGCTGCGCCACAGCACCGGCCCTACCCTTATCTTTTCAAACCTGTTTGTCTCTACTCATAACCACTGCACATTTAGATGGGCTGCGGGAATGAGCAGAGATTCTCGAGACGTAGGGGAAAAGTCATCAGTACTACAGATGCAGGACAGTTTGAGAACAAATAAGAAAAATGATGAGTGGTTCATTTCGGTTCACTTTCACCTAAGTATAAAGTTGAGGGAGGGGTACATAATAGAATTTGGAAAATCCATAAATTCCAGGCTAAGGAATCTGAAAATGAACAGTCTCTACAAGACCTGATTTCTTGTTTCTTAATAGAAATTGTCAAGATTTTAATTATGTTATATTGGATGGGAAACTTGTGGTGTAGAGACCATTTAGGAGGTTAGCACAACTGTCTCAATTCATTGATTTTCTTTACTGCATGAGTAGTAAATTGTGTTGTGTCACTTGAGGAAATGATACGTAAGGTGAGCACTTACTTGATTTCAGAATGGAAGCTCATATTACAACTGCTGTTAGCCAAGGAGTTTCCCAGCATGTGGGCATGGAGATTGGTGGCTCTGAGCATGGTTTGGGAAGGGCAGAGGTAAGAGAAGGGGCACGAAATAGTAGAACAATGGTTTCAATGATCTTTCAATCCTTTTGATTATACCAAGGAGAAGAAACATCATTTTGGAGCTCTAGGCCTTAGTACTTCTCTAAAACTTGTTAATCTTCATTTTAACAAAGAAAGTATGCCTCAGGCACAGTCTTCCAGACACTAGATTCTATAGCAAGAACTGAAAAGCACTATTTTAATTTCATTTATATCTTTTATTGCCATCTGTTTATGGCATGTAAAATTTCTTTTCCATTTATAGTAGCATTTATAGGTCTTCATTTTAAAATGCATTCATGTAAGTAAAATTTAAGGAGAAGGACAGTCAAGTTACAAGAAAATATTAAAGGAAAGAAAAGCAAGTGCTATGGAGATATGGTGAAAATGCAGATGGGAACCTTAATGAAGAGTATTTGGAAAACCATAGTTTGGAAGGAAGTATGGAATTTGGAGTCAGAAAAATATTGCTTTAATCCCAAGGCCCACTGCATAATGTAAGACAATTCACTTAAATTATTATAATCTTAGCATCTTCATTGAAAAATGAAAGAAATAATACTTAATAGGAATGTTGGGAAGAATTAGAAGAGGAGACAGTGTCTATCATAAAGTAGGCCTAACATGCACTTCAGTCCCCTCTTTCCTTTTCCCTCGTGCTGGCTACTGAGGTTGGTCACAGCTCCTTGCTCCTCTGGTACCCCTTTCACCTGTGGGCAGGCTCTGTGGGCAGGTTCTTTTGTCTAACAGCTGCTGAATGAGATCTCTCCTTGCCAGTTTCTGCGGCTGACAGCCTGGCATCAGGTCTGCCGCTCAACTTCCAGGAAGAGTGAAATGACTGGCGGCAGGTGGCAGAGGCTCCCAGACAAGCTTTCCCTGCCATCATCCCTCCTCCTTCCTCTTTGTCAAGGAGTAGAGTCACTTATTCCTCCTCCTTTCCCCTTCTGTGGGCTAGGCAGAAAATACAATCTGTTCTTTATTTAGGCCCCTATAGAGAAGTTCAGGATCCCAAATTAGTTGAGCCCCAACAGTTAGAACCCCTGATTTCTGGTTCCTTAAAAATTCTTCACCAGATAAGAAATCAAACTCTGTTGTACTTATAATATTGGGAAACACTCTATCTGCAAAATGTGACTGATATGGGCTAGTGTTGTAGCACAACAGGTTACACAACATCATATCCCACATAGGTATTTGTTCAAGTCCTGGCTGTTCTACTTCTGATCCAGATCCCCGGGAAAGCAGCAGAAGATGGTCCAAGTACTTAGATCCTTGTACCCACATGAGAAACCCAGATGGTGTTGTGGACTCCTGGGTTTGGCCTGGCCCAGCCCCAGCCCTTGCAGCCACTTGGGTAGTGAACCAGTGGAAGGAAGATCTGTCTGTGTCTCTGTCTCTCCCTCTCTCATTGTAATTCTGCTTTTCAAATACATAAATAAAATCTTTTTAAAAAATGCAATTGTTAAGGCTCTCTTTTTAGGTCCTTGTGAGCCTCCAAGGACTACTAGCATAACAAGTAGCACTGATATGAAGCTGCTCCACAGATACTGCTCCTTCCTCTGAGCATGGATAGAACTTTTGGAAGTCAAAAAGAATTTGAAAGCTGATAAACCCTTTCTCCCGTCAGAAGGAAGAATCCCCTCTATCAATTAACTTAAAATTTTTGCTCTCCTGCTTGAGGCTCTCAACCTTGAAACTACCTTGGTTTCATTGCTTGAAAAATTACTTTTGAAATAGATTTGATTCTAATATTGAGTCTAAATTTGCCTCCATTCTCATCTGTTGTTCTTTTTAGAGCAAGACTCAGTAAGTCAAAGATTTAATGACTTATTCTGTGTCATTAATCTCTTTCCAGGTGGCTTCTGATCTGTTATTTCTCCAATGTCTCTGGTTCCTGTGGAGGATTTTCCTGCTGCCTTTGGTTTCTCTGCACCAGATGGTTTTTCCTTAACCTCCAGTTAGTCCCACAAGCTTCATTATGATCATTCTGACAGTAGTAGATGCAGAAAAGACCATAAAGCCATCAGACCAATATGTTTTCATTATTCTTAGATTTTTAGCTGGGATACAAGAGTAGTTAATAGACTATCAATTAAATGGAAAAAACAAGTTCAGGTATCAAAACCTAAAGTCATTGAATAATTAAGGAAGTAAAAACATCTACTTAGTGGTGTGGGGAATAAACTGTGCAGAGAAGAATGAATTCAGAATAAAATGCCCAGCAGGACATGAAGGAATCAAAATCATATGCACTCAGAGGTAGAAAATTCCTTGTATTTATACTAGATAGTTCTTTCTAATATTATGAGTGGAAAAGTTGGAATCTGTCATGGAAAAATGATATGTACTGCCACACAAAATACCTGAGTCAGGTTCTGATTCTCTGACCGCTAGCCATCCATCTACACTCCATTGTCTTCCATCTGCCTACCACCACTCTCCATTCTGATAACTTGCCCCAGCCTCCAAGCTGCTTTAGACAATGGTCTGGGGACCCATTTTTAGTTCTACAGAATTAGACCTCAAACAAGACTTCTAATGTCTTCAATCCTTAGGATCAAGGGATACAAAACTCTCAGATCTAGGGAAGAGAACTGAAATAATTTACTACAAATCTAGAGAGAGAAAGAGAGAGAGAGAGAAACACCCTAAGGTTACTTTACCCAGGTTACACATCTCATTATTAGCAAAGCTGAGATGCAAGTAATAGCAATATGTAACTTGATAGAATGGTTATTATACATCATGTATAGTGTGCTATGATCTTTACAATCATTGTCTCATTTATTACTCTCAACAACTCTATGAGGTGTGCACCATTTTGCTGGCCTTCTTCAGATGAGACAATGAAAGCATGAAGCATTTATCTCTCTCATTCAAGTAGTGAGTACCTGAGTGGCAGGGCTAAGATGTAAAGCTAGCCTGTGTTTTAACCATTACTCCAAACTCTCTTTGTTCAGCACTTTTGTTAATCAAACTTCCTGGAAAACAATAGAGGACATCATTGTCATCATATGAAACACATCCATTCTTGTGAATTTAAAGTCTAATAGAGAATAAAATAATTTTAGAAAATCAAAAAGTTGGGGTAAAAAAGTCCTAAGTTTCACATCACTAGATCAACATCAGGAAATTTCAACCTTGTACTAGAGAGGTTACATTTGAAAAGAGCATTTTCAGACATTCTTAAAGATATTAAAATCTATCTGGGAGACATATTATTAAGCCTTAAGTTAAAAAAAAAACAGAATCCTACTGTGCTGTTGTAAATTTTAACTCCAAACTGAAAGCATGGGACTTCAATTTGCTCAGCTCTACTGTGCCAAAGTATCCATAGTCAGCAGGTGCTACAAGAAGGCAAATTGGTTTAGTGCAGAATACGCAGGCTTTGGTGTCATCTGTAGTTTAATCAAATATATTTATTGAGCATCTGCTACATGTACAGAAGACATTTACAGTCCCTGCTCCTTTATCTGAATCACAATATGATAAACACTATCTAGAGAATTTTTGTCAATTGATTAATATTGGTCACCACTTATATAATAGACTCTGTGTCCAATGTCAAAAATTCCAAGATAAATAAGAAAAAATTGCCTTTGCATCAAAGGTACTCAAAATAGTGGGACAGGGAAAGCTATAAATTTCAATTGGTTGTCATCAGTGCTCTTACAGGGGTTAGTACCTAAAATCGACAGCAACAATAAATAGTATCTAATTCTACCCAACTGAATGACACCAGGGGAGGAATGGGGGGAAAAGGGTGTGAAACATTTACTATTTCTAAACACTTACTTAATAGTATTTCTTGAAAGTCTCTCTAGATAGACTTTCTATTTATATTTCTTTATTTACGCCTATGGTAAAAATCATATGATGGTAAAAGGTCATACTCTGAACATAATAAAAATACAGAAAAATATAAAATATAATTTTAAAAATACAATCATTGTTAATATTTGCTTGTGTTTTATGATCCTTTTGATAGAGTTTTTGTGGGGAGCAACCCGGACTGGACTGAGTTACTGGAATTAAGACTTATTCTATGCATCTGCTCTCCCACAATATGGCGCTGGGAGAGGAGAAAACAGCTTCTACGCAGCTGCCTCCAGTTCAACCAATAAACTGTAGGACCTGCTCCTGATTGGAGGAGAGCAGCGTACTCGGCGTGTGGGTAGCAGAGTTGGGATTGGTGGAAGAGGACTATAAAGGAGGAGAGAGACAACATGCACCAGGAACATCTAAGAGGAACACCTGTGCAGCCCCCGAGAGAGCCGGCCGGCGGTGTGCCGCTCCCCCGCGGAAGTGGGGAATGTGGCAGGGGGAACCGCCCTTCCACGGAGGTGGAAGGGACGGTAGCCAACCCGGGAAGGACCAGCAGCCAACCCGGGAAGAACCAGCAGCAAACCCGGGGAGGGCCGAGCAGACAAAAGAACAACGCAGGGTCCTGTGTCGTTCCTCCACGAAGACGGGGAGCGACAAGTTTTTGCATTTCGTTTTTCTGTTCTTTCACACAAGTCAACAAACTCAACTAACATTTGTTGAGTATCTTCCATGTACAAGACATTGGAGATATAGAGATGATTTATGATCCTGCCATCCTCCATACAGTATTGTCACAATGAGAAACAGTGAGTCTTAGACATTGTGATGATTATAGTAATAACAATAATGTGGGGGCCGGTGCCGTGGCATGGTAGGTTAATCCTCTGCCTGTGATGCTGGCATCCCATATGGGCACTAGTTCTAGTCCCGGCTGCTCCTCTTCCATTCCAGCTCTCTGCTGCGGCCTGGGAAATCAGTAGAAGATGATGCAAGTCCTTGGACCTCTGTACCCCATAGGAGACCCAGATGAATCTCCTGGCTCCTGGCTTCGTCGAATCAGCACAGCTCCAGCTGTTGCAGCCATTTGGAGAGTGAACCAAGAGATGGAAGACCTTTATCTCTGTCTCTCCTTCACACTGTCTGTAACTCTACTTCTCAAATAAATGAATAAAATCTTTTTTTAAAAAAAAGAATAATGCACATTGGCATGTGGTACAGTCCATAAGACCCCACTTGGGATGCCTGGTTTGAATCTTGGTTCCTCCGCATCTGATCCAGTTTCCTGCTAATGCATACTGTGGGAAGCAGCAGTAATTGATTAAGTACTTGAATTCCTGCCACCTTCGTGGGAGATCTGGGATGAGTTCCAGGTCCCAGGTCTGCAGCCTGGCCCAGCCCTAGCTATTGCAGACATTTGGGAAGTGAACTGAAGATAGAAGATTCTCTCTCTCTCTCAAGTAAAATGAAAATAAATAATGAAAATCATTTTAAAAAGAAAAGAATAATGGATAAAGGTAGCTTAAGGAACAGAGCAACAACTTCCCTGTAGCATGCCATGCATACGACTTTGTATACCATAACTGTTCTACTTAATATCATAGAAAATACATTTTCCATGTGGTGAGAATTGCTTTTGTAGGATTCTCATAATTTCCCATCAAATCAATGAACTATCCTTGATTTAAACACTTCAACTCTTTTATGATATCCACTATTATAAACAGCTCAAGTAAGTATATTTGAATGTTAACCATTTTTTTCTTTTTTGTTTGACCTCAAAATATAATTAGTGGTTCATTTTGTTACAGTTACTTTTCCAAAAGCCATTTCTTCATTTTACATATAAGATATCAATAGTATCCAAGCACATTAAATGGGTTGACCAAGTTAAAATAATTACTAACAAGTTGTTCTGAGTCTGGAATCTAGACCATACAATTCCCAGAGTGATGTCTGAAGGCTGTAAAAGAAAATCAATCTTCTAGGTAAGGCTTTCTCAACCATAGTATTATTGATATTTCAGATGATAATTACTTCTGTGTGTGAGAATCCAAGGATTGCTGGATATGTAGCAACATCCCTTGCATCTACCCAATAAAAGCCAATATCACCCGCCAACATGGAAACACTAGTTAGTCCCATCAAATCTATCTGCAAACATTGCTAAACATTTCCTTGGGGGTGGTGGGCGGCAGGTGGGGGTGTGGGGACAAGGATGCCAAAAGTGCTCTTGTTCAAGATTCATTGTTCTAGAGGTTCCTACAGCAAAGACTCTCAATGGCAACAATGTCAGTAGGAAATCGAATTTTTCTGTACTGAATAGCTTTTGATTCACAACCATATATGGACAAATAGAGCAAGTGTAATCTGCATATAAAATTTTTAAAAATCAGTATAAAACACCTACAAAAGCCATGAAATTAGCCGACTTTAAAGAACAGCAGGAAATATATTATTCTGGAAGACTTTTAGGATTCATGCTGGTGTCCAAGAAAATGTGTGAACCACAAAGAAAATAAAAGGAAGAGAAAGACTTCAGAAACAGATATCTACTCTATAGCTATTATAGTGTTCCACCCACTTGTCTTCTAGGATTTCTCTGAAAATATGAGCCATATGGACAGCTCTACCATCTGGCACAAGTGTTTATGGGTTATTAGGTATTGATGTGGGGCCTTGGGAAGACTGGAAGTTAGTGGGGAGGGCAGTAAGCTGGAGGAATTACTTTCAGCTAATACAGAGGCATTTTGACTTCCTGTAACACAGAATGAAGGAAAACAAATCTTCTAATGGATCCCCATATGTGGCTACCAACTGCATCTTCTAGCCTTCTAATTTCAAGTGACTATGAGAAAACACACCAGTAACACCCCTCAGATACACACAACATAAAGAAAGTAGGCTTTTACACTTTAGTTGAGCATCTCTAGCCCCTGTATGTGAAGAAGTAAGCACCAGGCAGAAACTGGACATGAAGGCCTACTTGGAGAGGGATTGGCATTCAATGCATAAGGAGAATTGAGCCACTCTTCTTTCTCATTATCTCTGTATCCTGTATTGTTAATTTGATACTTATGTTCCTGACCAATAGCCCATAGATTTCAAGATGCAGCAAAGAGAAAGACTCTAGTGATTACTAGCTGAGTACCCTTGGGCAGGTTTCTTAATCATCTGAGACCCAGTTTTCTTAATCAAAAACTTCTCCACGTTGCTTCAGAATTTAGTGAAAGAATATATAACTTGCCCAGTATAGTATTTTCTATATGGTTAACATGCCATAAATTAAGCTCTTTTTCCTTCACACATCTATAGTCAAACTATGAACAAAGGAGCATTCTTTCCTTGAAAATCTTTTGACATTTTGCTAGAAAATATTAATTAAAAACCATGTTAAAGTTGGATGGTGGCCGGCGCCGCGGCTCACTAGGCTAATCCTCCGCCTTGCGGCGCCGGCACAAGGGGTTCTAGTCCCGGTCGGGGCGCCGGATTCTGTCCCGGTTGCCCCTCTTCCAGGCCAGCTCTCTGCTGTGGCCAGGGAGTGCAGTGGAGGATGGCCCAAGTACTTGGGCCCTGCACCCCATGGGAGACCAGGAGAAGCACCTGGCTCCTGCCATCGGATCAGTACGGTGTGCCGGCCGCAGCGCGCCAGCTGCAGCGGCCATTGGAGGGTGAACCAATGGCAAAGGAAGACCTTTCTCTCTGTCTCTCTCTCCCACTGTCCACTCTGCCTGTCAAAAAAAAAAAAAAAAAGTTGGATGGTAATATCCATGAGAGAAGGAATCATTCTTGTTTGCTGTTTTATTAATGATACCTTAGTGCTTGGTGTGTATTAAATGGTCAAGAAATGTTTGTTGAGGACAGGCTTTGTGGTGTAGGGTGTTAATCCATGGCTTAGGACAACCATGTCTCATACTGGGGCACTGACATGAGTCCTGAGTTCTCTATTTACACTCCAGCTTTCCACTAAATCATCCTGGAAGAGAGTGGATGATGGTTCAGGAATTGGATTCCTGCTGCCCATGTGGGAGACTGGATAGAGTTCCAGACACCTGGCTTAAGCATAGCTCACCGTTGACTGTTGTGGCTCCTTGGAGTAAACCAGCAGATGGGATGGAAGATCTGTATGTGTGTGTTTTTCAAGTAAATGAAAATAAATAAATAAATATTTTAAATAGAAATTTTAGCTGAAAGAATGAATATGTTAATGAGTAAGTTGATCAGAAAATGAAGTCCTTGCAATGGGAAAGGAAAAAAATTACATTTATTGCATTCCTAGGCTGTGCTAATATATTGATATACACTCTGCTTGTGAATTTATTCAGTTTTCCCAAATTTTAGTCTTATATTTTTGAAGATAAAACTACAGGCTTAAGTAACTTGACTAAAGTCAATTGACCAATAAGTGAGTTGGCTGAGATTGAAAACCAAGTTTGTGTAACTCCTAAGCCTGCTACTGGAAACCACAGAATTAGCTCTCCACAGCAAGCAGCAATTGTTAACAATGTTTGTATCCTATTGTAGTTAAATTGTGTCTCCCAAAAATAAATGATGAAGTTCTAACACCCAGTACCTTGAAATATGCCTTATTTGGAAGTAGGATAATTACAGATATAATTAATCAAAATAAGATCATATTGGAGTGGGGTGGGCCCTTCATCCACCATGACTGGTATCTCCCTAAGAAAAGAAAAAAGATACAAAGGAAGAGTATGATCATTAGTTGAAGAAGGCAAGTTTAGAGGAATGCATCTACAAGCCAACAAATGCCAAAGACAAATGGCAAACAAGAGAAGCAAGATGCAAGGAAGGATACTTTTTCCCCTACAGGTTTCAGAAGCCCTTGATTTCAAACTTCTGGCCTCCAGAATGGTGACACAATAAATTTCTGTTGTTTTAACCCACCGAGTTCATGATATTGTGTTACGGCAGCCTAAGAAGGTATATCTATTTTTGTACACACTAGAGGACCCCAATGGAAATCTGTTGAGGTTCTGAAGAGCTCAAACACAACTAGAAAGATTACTCTATTAAATGTTATTAAGGAATTTGCAGCATTTTTAAGGATCCCACCTATACCAGATCCTATCTTCTTTTTTTTTTAAGATTTATTTATTTATTTAAAATGCAGAGTTACAGAGAGGCAGAGGCAGAGAGAGAGAGAAAGATCTTCCATCTGATGGTTCACTCCCCAAATGACTGCAACTGTCGAAACTGGGCCTATCCAAAGACAGGAGCCAGGAGTTTCTTCCAGGTCTCCCACACGGGTTCAGGGGTCCAGGCATTTGGATCCTGGTGGTGGCGGGCAGCAGGTGGGGGACAGGGATGCTTTCCTGGAATGCAGCAAAGAGCTAGATCAGAAGTGGAGCAGCTGTTACTCAAACTAGCATCCATACTGTATGACGGCACCGCAGGCAGTGGATTTACCCACTATGCTACAGCATCAGCCCTGATCCTACGATCTTCAGATTGAATAAGTTTGAAGAGAAATGTTTCAGGATCTACATAATTGCATTTGCAAGTAACTCTGGATAGTATCCCAGTATAATTTTATACATTTACCTAATCTTGTAAATTGTAGGCATTTAAACAGTACTCTGGCCTCAGAATCAGCCCTTGAGGCATTCGGATCTGGCTAAAAAGCCCATGAGAGTTTCACAGGCATGGAAAGCAAGACACTGTGGCAAAACAAAGATGACCTAAATGAAAGAGCTCTGTGAGTGAGATCCCAACAGAAAGAATGGGCCATCAAAGAAGGAGGTACCTTTCTCTGAAGGAAGGTGAGAACTTCCACTTTGACTATGGCAATGACTAAATAAGATCGGAGTTGGTGCACTCAAGAGGCTTCCATAGCCTTGGCAGCTCATGACAAGAGCCTCAGGTGATTACTGATGCAATAAATAAGAGTGTCAATTGTTAAATCAACAATGAGAGTCACTGTGCACCTACTCCCCATGTAGGATCTCTGTCCTTAATGTGTTGTGCTATGCAAATTAACGGTAAAACTACTACTCAAACAGTACTCTATACTTTGTGTGTCTGTGTGGGTGCAGTCTGCTGAAATCTTTACTCAGTATATACTTCTGTATATAAAGATAATTGAAAATGAATCATGATGAAGAATGGGATGGGAGAAGGAGTGGGAGATGGGATGGTTGCAGATGGGAGGGAGGTTATGAGGGGGAAAGCTGCTATAATTCAAAAGTTGTACTTTGGAAATTTATATTTATTAAATAAAAGTTGAAAAAATTGTAGGCATTAGATTTTTCTTCTAAAAAATGCTGCTCATATCTTTCCTAACAATTTATTTGCTATTCTCCCTTATGCTCATTGATCTTTGTCTATATCTTGTCATTTTTTCAGTTATGAGAAAACATGTGTCTTATATATGAAATATACCCTTTGTGTGGCCAGCACTGTGGCGTAGCAGGTAAAGCCGCTGCATGTAGTGCTGGCATCTCATATGGGCACCAATCAGTTCGAGTCCCAATTCAGCTCTTTTCTATGGCTTGGGAAAGCAGTAGAAGATGGCCCAAGTGCTTGGGTCCCTGCACCCATGTGGGAGACCTGGAAGAAGTTAATGGCTCCTGGCTTCGGATCAGCATTGCTCTGGCCATTGCGACCAATTGTTCTCTCCTTCTCTGTATAACCCTTTCAAATAAACAAACAAATATTAAAAAAAAAAACTTTGCTAATAAATAGAAGTGACTGAGACTTGCCAAATCTTCCTAACTCCTCACTTCTTTTGGGAACATATGAAGTACTAAATATCCATGACTGTGGAAACTACCAAAGCCACAAATGAGGCAAATTGTTCAGATTTAAAATTCCACCTCCTGTGTAGGTTCCTTTTTGACTATGGAGAATTCTAGCATTTTTATTGGGAAAAAAGTCTCAGGTTTTAAACTTTTTTCTTATTATTCACTTCCATTAGATATTGACTTACTATTTTCATAAAATTGTAAATGGGAGCCTAATGCCCAAGGCCAATCATAAATTATAAAGTGTATTCTGCTATTCTGTGGAGATTGTTCTTATTGGGGAGAATTTCACTGAGCTAAGTTTAACCGCATTGGATAGGTTGGCAAGGAGGTTTGATGTTCCTGGCCCCATGAAGAAGAATGAATGAATAGAAGGGAATTAACATTTGCTGAGAACCTACCAGCGGCAATGTTCTTTGAATGTTACTAAGTATGGTGCTGTTAACACAATGAAGCATAATTCAACTCAGTTTTGATAGAAGACAAAATAGAATTCAAGGGAGAAAAGAGTTCCCCAAGTCTGGTAATGGATAGAAGCTGGGATACAAACCGAAATTTGGATGCTTCCAAAGTTGAGTCTCTTTCTCCTGACTTTACCTCCTTCCTAAAGTACAATATGAATATCTCAGAGAAGGGTGGATGGGGTAGTTTATTAACATCAATCTAAACCCTGTGCTCTTCCAAGTTCTGATAGATTTGCTCCATGGAGCCATTAAGAAAAGCCACTGATCCAAGGGCTATAAATTAACACTTTGCTCATACAAAGCTATCAGCAGTTATTTAAAACCTAGGTAATATCTTCCTTAAAATAAGTATCAGTTTTCTGGGCATTTATGCTCTATCACTCTTGGATTTTCCATCCTTGACTCCATTAATAGAATTCTTCTTAATTCCTTTTTTCTTTTTACGACTTTGCAAGGGGCTAATTTGCAGACAAAATTGCTAATTTTACAGCTGCTTTCTGCTTTGTCAGCATGAGACTGACTAAGGAGTTATTAATAGAAGAATAGGATTCCCTTTTCATCCTTTTGCTCTTGACTGTTGCAGGAGGTGGGAAAAAATCCATTATTTAATAACATTTGTTCTTCTTGAAAGGTCATCATACTGGCCTTTCAGTTTCCACTAAACTGCAGCAGTATCAGCAGCAACAGCCGCCACTTTCTCTTCCTGAAAGGTTTCTGGAATTCCTCCAGGTGAAATGGTTGGTGTAAGACTGTCTTTGAGACCCACCTTGGAAACAGAGTCCAGACTGGGAAATTCTCTCGGCATTTCTGTGTGTGCTCCAAATGGTACTTTCTAGCCATAAATATTTATTTATAAGTGACCTTAGTCATCTGCATGTAGATTCCTGGAGTGGATGCTAAAAGAGAGATGCATAATTAGAAATTATATTTGGCTACTAGTTCCCTGGAATAAAAATAACAACCTCCTAAATAATACATACATGATTCTTACCAAGAGTTCAAACATGAGAGTTAATGGCAAAAGAGGACAGACCAACCAGCTGTCCATCTCTCATGGAGATCTCTCAGATGTTCCTCAACAATTTTTGTTTAGATACATAAATTACAAGGGAAGCTGGAAAACACAAGTTTTGGTTTTGTTTTGTTTTGTTAGCCAGGTACCTTGTTATATCTAAAGAAATCAATTTTCTTAGTAAGGAGAGAATATCAAAAAGGCAAATAGCAAGTCTACCACAGGGAACAAAGGGAATGTCTAAATAGATTAAACCCATAAGCCATCAAGCACCTATTTCATATCTATAATCATGGTGTAGAAAGTTTTGGTCTATCCTGTTAAGGGACGTGCCTTTTGCTCCTGTTGTCTTCTTGGCTGAGAGTGCTTTCTGCCTTGTTGCTTACCTGGAAAACTTCTATTAGTTATTCGAGACTGTTGTCAAATATTATCTGTTCTGTGATTCTCCCTGGAGTACCCTTCCTCAGGTGCCAGGAAGAAGCCATCCATTGCTCAACTCTGTCACTATCATACTTTATTCTTACCTCTATTATGACATTTATCCCTTAGAGGCAGTCTACTGCAGTGAAAGTGGCATGGGAGGTAGATAACACTGGTGTCAATAATGCTAGGGGCTGGATGTCTTTGCCCTTTAAGCTGTAGTTCCCTGTCTCTAGAATAAGGAACATTCAATCCCATTTCAAGGGCTTTTTCGAAGAGAAAAGGAGGCAATATGTGCAGAGCCTCAGATAATTCTCATGATATGTTATTTTTTTCTTACTATGCACCATCATATGTATAGTAATTGTGCTGATTTTAATTTACAAAATAAAAACCTCTTATTTAAGTTGTGAGGATTTTGCGAGTTTTTGTTTTCTCTAGTCATATTGCTGAAATTTAGCATAATAAGGTCTCTGGGGATATATTAGTCATGTACATATCCTTTAAAAACCTACTTAAATATATCTTTCATCCAAAGGAGAAAGACAACAAAAGTAAATGTTCAAAAATGGGAAGCTTTTTTTTTTTATTTTTTATTTTTTGACAGGCAGAGTGGACAGTGAGAGAGAGAGACAGAGAGAAAGGTCTTCCTTTGCCATTGGTTCACCCTCCAATGGCCGCCGCGGCCGGCGTGCTGCGGTCGGCGCACCACGCTGATCCGAAGGCAGGAGCCAGGTGCTTCTCCTGGTCTCCCATGGGGTGCAGGGCCCAAGCACTTGGGCCATCCTCCACTGCACTCCCTGGCCACAGCAGAGAGCTGGCCTGGAAGAGGGGAAACCGGGACAGAATCCGGCGCCCCAACCGGGACTAGAACCCCTTGTGCCGGCGCTGCAAGGCGGAGGATTAGCCTAGTGAGCCACGGCACCGGCCTAAAAATGGGAAGCTTTATAAGAAACTAAAAGTAAGTCTCAATAATAATAATAGTTATAGTTACAAAATAGTCTCTTGAAAATAAAGATTTTATAAAATTCACATAATAAGAAAATAACAGCCGGCGCCGCAGCTCAGTAGGCTAATCCTCTGCCTTGCGGCGCCGGCACAAGGGGTTCTAGTCCTGGTCAGGGCGCCGGATTCTGTCCCGGTTGCCCCTCTTCCAGACCAGCTCTCTGCTGTGGCCAGGAGTGCAGTGGAGGATGGCCCAAGTACTTGGGCCCTGCACCCCATGGGAGACCAGGAGAAGCACCTGGCTCCTGCCTTCGGATCAGCGTGGTGCGCTGGCCACAGCGCGCCAGCTGCGGCAGCCATTGGAGGGTGAACCAACGGCAAAGGAAGACCTTTCTCTCTGTCTCTCTCTCTCACTGTCCACTCTGCCTGTCAAAAATAAAATAAAAATAAAAATAAAAAAAAGAAAATAACAATAAATTAGCTATAGTAAATAGAAATAAAACTTCCAGACCATAAAAACAAAACCAAAAAAATTGAATGAAATCATAGAAATGAATGAAATTGAAGGTACACAATTGTCTTCATTTTCACAGGAGATATTCAATACAGAGCATTCTGTTGCTATGTTACAAAAGAGATAAAAGAGAAGAGAAGAAGAAAAGAAGAAAGCTAATGGATGTCATCACAATCCTTGATTTCAAAGCATACTATAAAGCCATAGGATTTAAAACTAGTATAAAAACTGACACACAGAACAATGGAACAGATTAGAGAGCCTAGAAATTAATCCACATAAACACAGTCAAATGACTTTTGACAAAGTTGCCAAGAACACACATTGTAGGTGCAATATTTTTAATACATGGTGCCAGAAAACAGGAAATATATGTGTAGAAAATGAAATTAAATTCCTACCTCTTACCATATACAAAAAATCAACTCAAGTTGGATGACCAAATGTAAGACCTGAAACTATCAAACACTTCAAAACATTGGTATAGGCAATGTTTTTTTTGGTACTATCACAAAAACACAGGTAACAAAAGCAAAATTAGACAAATGAAAGTCTATCAAATTCAGAAGCTTCTGTATAGCAAAAGAGACAAGAGAGTGAAGAGATATCCAACAGGATGGAAGAAAATAATTCAAGCTACTTATCTGACAGAGGATTAATATCCAAAATTTATCAGAAACTCAAAAAATAAATAAATAAACCACCACAACACAACAAAAACCAGCCAATCCAATTAAGAGATGGGCAAAGGACTTGAACAGACATTTCTCAAAAGAAGAAATACAAATTGACAACAAGCCTTTGAAAAAATGCTGGTATTACTAGTCATCTGGGTAATAGAAGTCAAGATCAGGATAATAAATCATCTCACTCCTGTTAGAACAGCTATTATAAAAAGACAGGTATAAACAAATGCTGTTGAGAATATGGAGTAAGGGAAATTCTCTTATACCTTTGGTGGGAATGTGAGTTTGTACAGAACTCTGGAAAGCAATATACAGATTTCTAAAAGAAAAAAAAAGAAAGAAAAGAAAGCTAGAAATAAAATTTCTGTATAATCCAGCATTACTACTACTGCATATAAATATCCAAAACACACAAAATCATTCTATCATGTTCCACTATGTTTATTGCAGCACTATTCACAATATGCAGATACAAAATCAATCAATGTGTTCCTTATCAGATGAGCAAATAAAGAAAATGTGGCGTATATTCCCAATGAAATATTATTCAGCTGTAAAAAAAAAGATGAAATTCTTCCATTTGGAGCAAAACAGATGTAACAGGAGGACATCATGTTGAGTGAAATACACTAGACCCAGATAGACAGATACCACATGTTCTTTCTTATTTGTGGGATATAAAATTTAAAAAATAAATAAATAAAGGAAAAAGAAATATCTCTGTGTATCAGTATTTCAATAGATCAACACTTCCCCTACAAAAATCAAAAGATCCCAAAACACTTAAAATGTACATCGTTAAAGACTTCTGAATGCAACAAAGACTAAAGAAACTGGGATTCCAGGAACAAAAGATTTGTTCTAAAGTGAACTGATTATCACTGATGTTTTCATTCCTCAAACATGGACCTTGAAATGTCTCTATTGGTGTAAAGACAAATCAAGGAGGGTTTTAATGATCACACATGGAAGTCATGACAGATTTGACAAAGAAAGATTCATAGTAGTTTACATGTTTTGCCTACAATGTACTTGCTGCACATGGGAAGCTGTGATTTGTAAGTTTGAAAGAGTAGAGTAACATCCCCAAAACTTTTAATCTTAGGAGAAAAAATTCCACTAGAGACAGAAGACATGCTGAAAACTCACAGCAAACTTTCCCTCAAGATAATTACTAGCTGTTGAAGCTTCAAGAGTGGGAAGTTAAAAATACAAGATGAAAATTTCCAAATAACAGAACTCTATCTCCTGATATTTTTAAATCAAGCAAACTGATAGCCACAGTTCTTCTCAATCAAAATCTAAGAATACAACACCTGTAAAAATAGTATGAAATACCTGAATCTACATATAGGAAATACATGAAACTTGTATACCTTAAATAAAATGATTAAAAATAAATATAAATAAATAAAAATAAATAAGTAGAATGAAATAGATATAGGGTGCCATTCACTACACTGTAATACACTCAGAATCCAGGTCAATGGATGGTTGAATTAAAGTAATCAGACATTATCCTATCCAGCAAAGTATGGAGGGAAAAGCTAGAAAAAGCATAAGAAATACGAGAGTCCTATGAGACCTACTCAATACATTTTTATTTGGGCCTTTGCAATACCAAAAGTGAAGCAGAGAGCAAAAGATAAAAAAGAAATGTTTGAAGATAAACTGGAAGAGAATTTTTTAAAACTTATCAGGTTGATGTGTTCATTAGCTTGATTTAATCATTCCATAACATATAGAGAAATCAAAACATCATATCAATCAAGCATGCACAAGAGCTATGAAGCCAAGTGAAAGACCTAAGTGCCTAGTCTCAGTATAACAAGGAAGTTATGGAAGCAGTCATCCCTCCCTCAGCTCCAAAGAGCACAGCAAGAGGCAGGAGGGTCCACAGGTTCAAAGAAAATAAGCAGACTGCATAGTTTCTTAAAGGGCAGCCACAGATAAAACAGGTTACAGACTGGAAAAAAATAGCTAATCCTTTTATGTGCAGATGGTGTTATATGACAATCAAGAATGGTGATGAGACAGAAGCCTTGCCTCCAGCTTGGGAGAGGGAGAGTGATTCAAGCCCAGACCTTAGACTTGAAATCCAGTATCAGGCCTGCCATGATAAAAGCCAGTGTTCAGCAGAGCTTCACAGCCCCTGACCACAGGCCCATTCCTGCAGACTGAGATCTTAGAACCTTCTTAGAGAGACAGGAAAAGGACCTTCCCCACCACTCCCCTCCACGCTCTGGAAGGCAGCAGAGCAAGACTCTAGCAACTTGGTAGTATGGCAGGAAAGACAACGTAGGACCTTGCCTTTGAGCTCAGAGCCAGGCTGTGAGTGTGAAATCCAGCACCAGATAAAGTCCAAAGGCCTCTACCCTTAGCGGTTGCTCACAGAGAGCCTTCAGAGTTGCCCTGGCATGTGGAATCTTCACCTTATTGGAATGGACTTGGTTTAGCACATATCATGTGGTCCTGGCATGTACCTCCCAAGAATGCACAAGGCCTGACGATGGTGAGACCCAGAGGTAACATAGCTGACTAACAGTCTGGGTAGCCAAGGGACTCCACAGGATTGTAGTTTGGGACTCAGTGCTGGCTGGTCTGGTAAAACTAAACATTGGATATATTTTAATTGTCCCCAATCCCAGGCCAATGCTGGAGGACAAAGCCTATGGACCTGCCCCCGGGCCAAGTGGCATCCCAGAACCCCAGCTAATTGTTCTGACATTCTGAATAGTTGCAGGGACTTCAAGCAGTGAGTTCATCTCAGTAGTCCACAGAACGTAACAGAGTGGACTTTGGTCTAACTCCCAACCCTGTACTTGGTCTGGGTGAACTATGGGCTCTGGGTGTGACCTACTATTATGATATTAGTGGCCACAGGACTGGGTATCAGGGCCTGGCCCAGTCCCAGGGCGAAGGCTTATAGGAATGAACTATCTCGTTATTAACATCTCTCTGGTTCAAAATGAACAGTTCACTAACTTTAGATTTGGTACAAATCTAAGCTCACAGCATCATCAAAGGGGAAGTGGACTGCGACAAACCTCAACTTAGGGTGCCACCTACTGCTAAAGTGGCAGTAGTGTCAAGAGATTCGAAGAAAAGTCAACTTCAGAGCTACTAAAAGGGCAGTTACAAAGGAGAGCAGGTTACAAAGACTGGAAAAAATATTTAATCCTACAATATACAAGCGATGTTGTATGGCAACCAGCATCAAGAACCATGGGCACACTTAACAAACAAAATACTAGGATCAGACATCGTCAAATACTGGATGAAGAACTGAAAGTAGTTGTTTTAAGAAAATTCAATGGCTTCAAGAGAACACAGAGAAGCAAATACTGTACCAGGGAGATTTGCAGATTGAAGTAATTTAAAAAAAACAGAAATCCTTCCACTGAATACTACACAAAGTAGTTCACTTCAGAAAGTGAAATTTAAAATGTGATAGAAGGCATCAACAGAATAGATCAACCAGAAGAAAGAATCAGTGAGCTCAAAGATAATTTCTTATAAAATACAGTCTGAGGGGGCCGGCACCGTAGCTCACTTGGTTAATCCTCCGCCTGCGGAGCTGGCATCCCATATGGGCACCGGGTTCTAGTCCTGGTTGCTCCTCTTCCAGTCCAGCTGTGGCCCAGGAGTGCAGTGAAGGATGGCCCAAGTGCTTGGGTCCCTGCACCTGCATGGGAGACCAAGAAGAAGCACCTGTCTCCTGGCTTCGGATCGGCACAGCTCTGGCTGTTGCAGCCATTTGGGGACGGAAGGAAGACTTTTCTCTCTGTCTCTCTCTCTCACTGTCTAACTCTGCCTGTCTAACAAAAAAAAAAAAATACAGTCTGAGAAGAAAAAAGAAAAAAAGAATTAAGTGGTATCAAGAAAGCTTATAGGACTTTAGGACATCATAAAAAAGAGCAAATACCAGAATCATTAGGATTCAATAGAGACTTGAGAATGATGAAAGGCTGGAAAGAAGATTCAAGGTTATAATAGCAGGAAACTTCCCAAATCTAGAGAAAGATATAACTATCCAGGTACAGGAAGATCAGAGATCACCAAACGGATTCATTTCAGTGAAGTCTATCTGGAGATGTATTTTCAAGCTCTCCAAGGTTAAAAACAAAGAGAGGATTCTCAGAGCTACAAGAGAAAAGAAACAAATAGCAAAGGGGCCCCAAATCAACCGACCACAGACTTACCAGCAATGTGATAGACAGGAAATACTGGGATGAGACTTTCACAGTACCTGGGGGAAAATAAACTGCCAGACAAAAACGCTGTACCCAGTAAAGCTATCCTTCAGGTCTGAGGGAGACATAAAGACAGTCCCAAACAAAAATGGAGAGAATTCATCATCACTACACTGTATTACAAGAAATGCTAAAGGGAGTTCTCCAAAATGAAAGAGATGCTGATCATAAAAAAGAAGGTAGAAAAGTCACTGGTAAGAGCAGCTAAACAGTCAAATTTGAATGCTCTAACACAGTAAACATGACGTGTGAATGACACATATCTTCAGCTGAAGACTAAAAAGCCAAACAGTTAACAATAATACATTAGTATGTTAAAAGAGAGAGATAAAATGGAACTTCAAAAATTCAAAATGTGCGAAAGAATGGAGTGCAAGTGTACAATTATTTGTACTTTAACTCCTTTTTTTCTATCTTTTCCTATGTTTATACTCAGTGTCCTGTTGATATCCTTTCAAGTAGATCGCTGCAAAAAAAAAATAATAACTTTTTGGAAGCCTCTTGTCAACCACAAAATAAAAATCTAACATAGACTTACCAAAAATAATAAATAGGGAATTAGAGCATACAACTAGAGAAAAATTACCAAAAAAATGCAAGAGATGGAGAAATTACAAATAAGTATCACAATGACAGTACAAAGGGCTGATCTATCAATAGTCCCTCTAAATGTAAATGAATTCAATTTTCTAATTAAAAGACACAATGTAGCCAAATGAATTAGAAAGCATGTGCTGCCTATGAGAAACTCACTTCATCTCTGAGGATACATATAGACTGAAAGTTAAAGGATTTGGGACCAGTGTTATTGCATAGCAGGTTAAGTTGCCACCTATGATGCAAGCATCCATTATAGGCACTGGTTTGGGTTCTTGTTTCTCTGTTTCCAATCTTGCTCCTTACTAATGGCCTGAATAAAGCAGCAGAACATGGCCTAAGAGTTTGGGCCCCTGCTACCCACATGAGGGATCGAAATGAAGCTTCTGGCTCCTGGCTTTGGCCTGGCCCAGCTCTGATCATTGCAGCCACCTGAAGAGTGAACCAGTGGATAGATGATCTCTCTCTTTGTTTCTCCCTCTCTCTCTGTAACTCTGACTTCCTTTCAAATAAATAAATCTTTAAAAAAAATCAAGCTAAAGAACTAAATAATATATTTTATACATATTTAGCCCAAAAGAAAACAAGGTAGTCATATTTATGTCAGATAAAATATATTTTAAATTGAGAGCAGTAAAAAGAGATGAGAAATGGCTCCATTTAGCAATTAAAAATAACACATATATACACCTAGTGTTAGAGCACCCAAATACTTAAAACAAATATTAATACACCTAAAAGAGAAGATAGATTCAAACACAATAATTGCAGGGGACTTAATACCTGCTTTTGGAATTGGACGGATCATCCAGAAAATCAACTAAGAACCAATAGAATTAAACTGCGCCCAAGATCAGTCATACCAGACAGACTTCTAAGAATATTCCAAGCAACAGCTTCAGAATACACGCTCTTCTCACATGGATCATTCTCCAGCATATATCATATGGTCAGTCTTAAATAAGTCTCAATAAATTTTTAAAAATAGAGATGATATCAAGTATCTTTTCTGACCATAATGCAATGACAAGACATAAACAAAGAAAAATTTTTGAAACTACATCAAAATTAAGCAACCTACTCCTGAAGAACCAATGAATCAAGCAAGAAATTAAAAGGTATATGTTTGGAAACTAACTAAAATGGAAATACAACACACCAAAGCCTTTGAGATACAGCAAAACCAGTACTGAGAGTGACGTTTATAGCATCAATGATTATATCAAAAAGTCAGAGAGGTCTCAAATAAATAACATTACTGCATATGAAGGAATTAGAAAAGTAACACATATCAAACCAAAAATTAGTAGAAGGAATTAAATAATGAAACAGAAAGCATAAAAATGAAATGGAAAAGAAAGCTCTTATACAAAAAAAATCTATGAAGTGAAGAGCTAGTTCCTTTCAAAGAAAAACAAAATTGACAAAATTTGGACTAGCTAAAAAAAAGAGGAAAGACTCAAAATAATAGAATCAGATATGGAAAGAGAGACACTACAACTGAAACTACAGAAATACAAAGATTGCTAAATATTATTATGAATTGGGCAGCAACAAACTTGAAAACTTAGAGAAATGGACAAATTCCTGGATAGATAACCCTTAACAATATTAAATCATGAAGAAACAGAACACCTAAACAGACCAACAATGAGTAGTGTGATTGAATCAATAATAAGTTTTCGATCAATGAAAAACCTAGGACCAGATGGTGCCGCTGCTGAATTCTACCAAACATTTTTCTAAAGGATATATCTTTTCATTTGAAAGTTTGAGTTTAGAGAGAGCAACAGAGAGAGAGAGGCAGAGAGAGAGAGAATCTTCCATCTACTGATTCACTCCCTAGATTGCACTGTCTACGGCTAGGCCAGATGGCAGCCAGGAGCCAGAATCAGTGCCACAATTCCAGGCTCTCTACCAAACATTTAAATAAGAATTAACACATATTCTCCTTAAGGTAGTCAAAAACAAAAAATAGAAGATAGTGGAATTCTTCCAAACTAATTTTATAGGGCCAGCATTACCTGATACAGAAAGCAGAGGAGGACAAATAAACAACAAAAAAGCTACAGGTAAATTGCAAAGCAAACCCAACAGAACTTTAAAAGTGTTATTCACCATAAGTATGGTAATCATCCCACAGACGCAAGGCTGGTTCAACAACACAAACCAGTAAGTGTCAGGGTGATCATTTGGTGCATCAGTTAACATGC
Source organism: Oryctolagus cuniculus (assembly GCF_051225735.1). NCBI lineage: Eukaryota > Metazoa > Chordata > Mammalia > Lagomorpha > Leporidae > Oryctolagus > Oryctolagus cuniculus. The sequence goes on from NC_142873.1 coordinate 113,497,571, forward strand.
CACTTGGGACTCCCACATCCCAAATTTGAGTCCTGGCTTTACTTCTGATTTCTGTTTACCAGTGATGTGCACCCTGGCAGCAGGTGATGGCTCAAGTACTTGTGTACCTCCAACTTGGAAGACCGCTTGCACGTGTGTGTGTGTGTGTGTGTGTGCATGTGTGTGTATGTGTTTCCCTGCTTTTCAAATTAAATAAAATACATAAAATTTTGAAAATAGGATCTGGTGCTGTGGTGTAGTAGACAAAGCTGCCGCCTGCAGCACCAGCATCCCATATGGGCAGCGGTTCAAGTCCACTTCTGATCCAGCTCTCTGCTAATGCACCGGGGAAAGCAGTGGAAGATGGTCCAAGTCCTTGGACCTCTACACTGAAAGTGGGAGACCTGGAAGAAGCTCCTGGCCCCTGGCTTCCAATCAGCCCAGCTATGACCATTGCGGCCATTTGGGGAGTTAACCAGCAGATGGAAGACCTCTCTCTCTCTCTTTCTCCCTCTCTGTGGGGAGCAACTCGGACTAGACTAAGTTACTGGAATTAAGACTTATTCTATGCATCTGCTCTCCCACAATATGGTGCTGAGAAGGGAGAAACAGCTTCTACACAGCTGCCTCCAGTTCAACCAATAAACAGCAGGACCTGCTCCTGATTGGAGGAGGGCAGCGTACTCGGCGTGTGGGTAGCAGAGTTGGGATTGGTGGAAGAGGACTATAAAGGAGGAGAGAGACAACATGCACCAGGAACATCTATCTGAAGGAACACCTGTGCAGCCCCCGAGAGAGCCGGCCGGCGGTGTGCCGCTCCCCCGCGGAAGTGGGGAAAGTGGCCAGGGGGAACCGCCCTTCCACGGAGGTGGAAGGGATGGTAGCCAACCCGGGAAGAACCAGCAGCAAACCCGGGAAGGGCCGAGCAGACAAAAGAACAGCGCAGGGTCCTGTGTCGTTCCTCCACGAAGACGGGGAGCGACACCTCTCTCTCTCTCTCTCTGTCTCTGTCTCTCTCCCTCTCTGTCTCTCTTCCCCCAATAACTCTGCCTTTCAAATAAGCAAAACAAATCCTTTTTAAAAACATAAATTGAAGAAATCACAAAAAAAATTGAAGGTAATCCCATGTACATGAATTGGACACATCAGTATCAAGATGCCCATCTTCAGGGCCGGCGCTGTAGCATAGCAGGTAAAGCAGCCGCCTGCAGTGCAGGCATCCCATGTGGCTGCTGGTTTGAGTCCTGGCTGCTCCACTTCCAATCCAACTCTCTTCTATGGACTGGGAAAGCATGGAAGATGGCCCAAGTTCTTGGGCCCCTGCACTCACATGGGAGACATAGAAGAAGCTCCTGGCTCCTGGCTTCGGATCGGTGCAGCTCCAGCTTTTGCAGCCAATTGGGGAATGAACCAGTGGATGGAAGACCTCCCTCTCTGCCTCTCCTTCTCTCTCTGTGTAACTCTGACTTTCAAATAAATAAATAAATGAATGAATATTAAGATGTCTGTCCTCCCCAAAGAGATTTACATATTCAAGCAGTCTCTATCAGAATGCCAATGACATTTTTCACAAAACAAGATGAATCGCTATTAAAAGTTGTGTGGAATCATAAAAGACTTCAGACAGCCAAAGCAATCCTGAGCAAAAAGAGCAAAGCAGAAAGCTTTCACACTACTTGACTTTAAAATGTACTGCAGAGCTATAGTAATTAAAACAGCATGGCACTTATATTAAAAACAGACACATAGATCAGTGTAACCGAAATAAGACCCTAGAAGTAGACCACCTATCTGCAGCCAATTGATCTTTGACAAAGGTGTTAAGAACATGCATTGGAAAAATATATAGTCTTTTCAATATATGGTGCTGGGAGAACAAGATATTCACACGCAAACAAAGGAAACTAGTTCTCTGCCTCTTAACCTTTGCAAAAATCAATCATAATAATTTGAAGATCTAATCGTAAGACCTGAAGCATTAAAACTGTTAGAAGAAAAAGACAAGGGTGATGATTCAGGGCAGTACAATGGGCAGATTTTTAAAATCAAATCCCCAAGTCACAGGAAACAAAAGAAAAAAAACACACAAATGGGAAGCCATCAAACGTAAGAGCTTCTCCATGGAAAGGAAGCAAGCAGCAGGCTGAAGAGTCAGTTTACAGAATGGGAGAAAATATTTGCAACTTGTACTTATAACAAAAGATTAATAACCAGACTATAGAATAAGCTACTCAATAGCAAAAAGAAATAATCCAATTAAAATTGGCTATAGATTTAAGCAGACATTTCTCAAAGGAAAACCTACAAATGGCCAATAGGTATGTGAGAAAAAGCTCAGAGAAATGCGAATCAAAAATCACAATGAGGTATCTCATTGATTTTGATGTCTAGTGAAATTGAGTGTGTTTTTTTAATATATTTGTTGGCCATTTGAACTTCTTTTAAAATTTGTTTATTCAGATCCTTTTCCTCAAAAGCTTTCACACAGCAAAGGAAACACTCAATAGGGTGAAGAGGCATCTAATAGAAATGGGAATATATTTGCAAGCCACTTATCTGACAAAGGATTCGTATCTAGAATATACCAGCAACTCAAAAAGCTCAACAGAAAATACCTTCTGGTGTTCTGTTGCAGGTAAATGCCAGGAGAGGGCCTTGGAGGCCTTGAGGGAGTGTCCCATCCTCACAGCTCTTCATCAGACACACTGCAGTGCCTCGCTGGAAGGAGCAGAAGTCAGGAGGATTTTTCTAAATACTTAGGTCTGAAACCTTGTGGCCAACATACAAGGAACTTAGTGTCTACAGAACTTGACCAGAGCTGTTTTGTGTCTTCTCTACACTGCTGAATCACCACTTCAAACATCAGCTCACTGTCTTCTCTGAATTGCAGTGCTCTGCTATCCCCAAATAAATACTATTACTCTTTGGAGAATTTCAGTCTTACTGTTATTTGGGTCGACATTATGGCAGCCACATTTAACAGCTACTTTTTACAACTTCTTCATTTTCTTTCTTTTAGGACTTATTTATTTATGTTAAAGGCAGATCATGAGATTATGAGAAAGAGAGAGAGAGAGAGAGAGAGAGAGAGAGAGAGAGAGAGAGACAGCGACAGAGAGATCTTCCATCTGCTGGTTCACTACCCAAATGGCCGTAACAGCTTGGGCTGGGTCAAGCCAAATTCAGGAGCCAGGAATTCCAACTGGGTCTCCAACACAAGTGGCAGGTACTCAAGTAGTTGAGCTATCATCTGTGGCTTCCCAGGTGCATTGATAGCAAACTGGATTGGAAGCAGAGTAGCTGGGAGTTGAACTGGCATCATAGTAAGGGATGTGGGTGTCACCAGCAGTGGCTTAACCCACTGTGCCACAATGCCCACTCTCCTTCCCTATTTTTAAGAGGAGAAAATTGTAATTCAGTGAAAGTAAGCTTTTTGCCCATAGTCCAATAGTTAACTGAGAATATTAACAGAGATTTGAATATGTCTCCAAGACTATGGTGCCTCCACAGCCCCATGCTGTCGCTGGAGAACATGTGACTCATTGCTATCAGTCTCTGACAAGTCAACATTCTTGCCTGCTCTCATTCCAGCTTCTTGAAAAAAGGTATAGGGTCTTTGCCTCTGCAACATATATGGTGATTCCCACTTGACAGTGATCAATGTGGGTGTTTGATCTATCCCTGCCACACGCTGGAAAATAAAAGTGGGTGCCAGGAATGGTATAGTCACACTTGTTAAGCATATATGATGCCAGCCCTGAAAGATGAGTTTAAAATGAAAAATTAGAACTGCACACTCTGTAAATCATTCCAATAAGTATAAAACTGGCAAGGCTGGGCAAGGGGTCATAGGTACCCACAGAAGACGCCAAGCACATGCAGCTGTGAACCAATGTACTTCCTCTGGCTTTCAGCATTTGCACTGCAGCTCCAGGGTGGTGTGGTTTTGTGGGTACACATGTTTTTCATGAGAGGAGAGGGAGAACCGTGCCATTTTTGGGGTATCAAAGGCATAAGAAATAGGAAGTGGTTTGGGAGGAGCAGAGAAAGTGAGCAGCCCACTTCTGCTGCTAAGTCTGTCTTCCTTCTCAGTGTGTGATTTGAACTTCAAGAAGCCAGGTGAGCTGGAAAGTTAAGTTTTTGTTACAGACAGGTCTGCTTTTGTTATCATGTCTTTAGCATGTTTTTCACTGGAGTAAAAATATACCTAAAATAAAATTTATTATATTAATCATTTTTCAGTTTACAGTTTGGTAGAATTCCCAATGTTGTCCATCATGATGATCTAATTCCAGGACTTTTTCTTTATCCCATCTTCATATGTTGCTTTCCCCAGATTCTATCAAGCACTAAGCTTCTTTCTATTTCTGTGGATTTTCCTATTCTGCACAGATCATATAAGTGGAATAAGATGACTGGCATCTTCTTTAACATCATGGGTTCAAAGTTCATCCGTGTTGTAGCCTGAATCAGTGCCCCATTCCTTTTTATGACTGAATAAATAGCCCACTGTAAGAATAGGTTACATTTTTTGTTTCCATTCATCAATTGATGAATATTTGGGCTGCTTCCACCTTTTGGCTATTGTATTCTACCTTTTACCTTGGAGCTTCCACCCAAATTTATTTGTTAGTTCTTGAAGAAATGTGTAAGAACCCCACATTTCTCCCAAGTGCTCTGAAGTTGCAAAGGTTGCCAGCTCTACTCTCATATGGCTGGATCAGTTTCAATTTCATCCGCCCAGAGCCCCCTCTCTTCCATCCTGAGGACCATAAATATACCTTAAATATTTATATTTAAATCTATACCTTAATATTTAAATATAAATATTATTTAAATATAAATATGTATTAAAATATAATATTTAAAATATAAAATATTATTTAAATACAGAAATTTAAATTTATACCTTAAATACCTACTTCAGTAGATTGACTAGAGTGTCCCAGTGATGAGACTGATTCAGATGCTATTAATGGTTTAACAGGACCAAATCCTTTTAAGCCAGATCTGCTTTTCTTAGAGACAGATACGCATCTAGCTCACTCCTGCTCCTCCTTGAGTCTTTGCTTCCACGGCCCCTCCTTTGCTGGGTAGACATTGTTAACAATCCTATTTCAATTTGAGGAGTAGATAAAGAAAACCTTTTTATGTTTCTATCCCTTTTTATTTATTTTTTCTCCTTAGTGCTTAAAATATACCATCTAACAAAGTTTTTTTCTATTGCCTGCCTTTCCCCCATTGAACTGTCAGTCTAGGAAGCCAGAAAATTTCATCAGTTTCTTCACTATTATAATAATAAAATACAATTAACATTTATTGTGGATACCAAATGCTCAGTTAATGTTTGGTAAATGAATACATGTAAATGATTAAATAAATGGAAAGTATTTCCCCAAGTGGAAATGAGGAATGTGGAAGACTTTCCGTGGTGATCATATTTTCAATGTCCCACTCCCTTAGAAGAATTTTCTGACCTATCTAGGTTTCAGAAAACTGCCTTCTCCTATTTGCTTCTCCTACTAGGCAGTGTGTGCTAGAATCACATGTTTTATCCCCATCCTACTATCCATAAAGCAGATGCACCAGCACCCTTTAGATTTGTTTTGTAGAGGTTTACTCAAAGCAAATGCACAAACACCCTTTAGGTTTCTTGTAGGTTTACTCAAGTAAATGTACATGTCCTGACAGAGTTTAGTTTGAAAATTTAAAAAAGTTATTAATATAGACATTTGCTTCATGTTCTGCACCTGTGTTACTGAGAATAATAGCTCACTTCTATTTCTTGTTTTAAACAGGACAAGATCCATTCTAAACACTCTCTACATGTTTGATTTTTTAAAAAGGAGATGAGCTAGAAGCTATTACTGCATTCATTTTACAGATAAGGAAACTGAGGTACGTATGAACCAGGAAGCAGATCTTGGACTTCATGATTTTAAACCATAATTCTGGACACCTTACTTATGCTTGTTTCATCTCACCCTATAACCCATTGAGAGGAAGGCGTCCTCATTTAACAAGAGAGGGACTGAGGGCTCAGTATACCAATAGCAAAGTTTTAATTAAGTCAGGTTTTCCTGATGTCAAAATTCTTTTTCTTTCCACTATGATACAATTCCTCCTCAACAAGCAATGGGAGCAAAGTACGTTTTAAAATTATAAGCACTATATTTAACTTTTAGTGATTTCTACTTAAATGGAAATAATTTCTGATTTATTAGGAACTCCATGCATCCCTTGGAATCAAGCCTACCAACTCAGCTCTGGAATGTATAATTGGAATTTTTTTATCGTTTAATCAAAGCTAAGACAGGTTTGCACCACTGCCAGTCTATAGATTTCTCACGCGCATCTAGACCAGGATGTGGGGTTCTACAACTCTTGTATATGAGTCACTAACTCTTGGCAGACCTCTGACGTTCTAGTCTTGCTCCAAACTCTCAGGAGCGTGAGGTGCACCCCTTACAAATATTCCTCTCCTGAGCTCCATCGTGCTGCCTTCCAGAGACATCTGTTGTTCCAACTTGTGCAAGTCATAGTATCTAGCATAGGCCATTTCCATCTCTTATGAGGAGATTGCCATGGTCAGTCATACTGGGGAACAGGAAATAGGCAATCTATTGTGTGCTGGACATTGTATAAGCTACATTACATTTACGTACCAGGTAGATATTATTCTATATTCTATATTATAGATAAGGATATAAATATTTGAATCAGTACTTCATATTGTTTACAACAGGCCTAAAAGTACTCTATAGGCTTCACTCTCATGGAAAGAAAATGATTTAGGAACTGTTGTTTTATTCATTTTACAGATGAGAAAATTGAGACATATACTAATTAGATGGCCTCAGATCAATAAATGTCTTTGTGGGGCCATTCAGAAGACAGGTGTTCTTATTTGAAAGAACAGAAGAATCCTGTAATGTTCTAAAATATAACAGCTTCTAACACTTCAGCCAAACAAACGACTGTTACTACAGAGCTTGGTTCTGTAACCCAGTCCTTCACACTGTACAATCTGTATACCCTAGAATTTCCTTGTCATCTCTCTAACCAACAATTATATTAAAAAAAAATTCAGCTAGTAGATAAATGGGCAGGAGAGTCAGAGTGGACTGTCTTAGTTTCCCTTCTTGTTTCACAGAATCATGTATTTGGGCTAAACAAGACAGAGTGCCTTCAGTTCAAGTTATATGCTGCATCTCAAAAAACAGCATCTCACTTCCGCAAATGCTACCCTTCACCTGCACCTGAGCTCAGTTGTCAATGGCTCCTACGTGTCTGTCAGACTGACTCTAGGTTATAGGGTCCATTGTAAGAAAAGTAAATTCGTAATCATGAGCCCATTATCACTCCTCCTTTGCTGTAAAGTGGGTGGGTCTCTTAATCAGCAGCAATTTTGTGTAGGACCTAAAGCAATGGATGATATTTTTTGTAAGTTTCTTGTTGGTAGTGACTGGTAAGGCTCTATAGGAATGGAGTTGAACTCATGGGGTATCTTTTCCAATAATAATAAATGAATTCCTCCTCCAAAATGAAAGGGTTTTGATGTAGTGCTATGCCACCAGATAGCTACCTAATATCTCTGAATAAGTGTGCATTTGTCTTTGTTGCCTCTGGGTTTGCATTTAGTAATGATAATGACTATAATAGCATTGGTGAGAGAGATTTTTTGTAGTTAAGCTCTTGTATAACCTAGATACTTGTCATTGTACTGACTCCTGACTCTACCAATTGAACAAGCACTGGTGCTATGACACGGGTATCACTGAAATCCTAAGGGTAAGATATACCATTTTCCTGAATTGACTATTCTTTGCTGGCATTAGATTTGAAACCTGGAATTCTAGACATTCTGACAATGATGCCTCATCTTTGCTGTTGTACATAAGACTAGTTTTCTTTTCAGAGCTAGGCTTCTTCTTTTTTTTTTTTTTTTTTAATCAAGGTTTGATTGAAACTTTACTCTGGGGGCTGGCACTGTTGCACAGCTGGTTAACATCATGGCCTGAAGCGCCGGCATCCCATATGGGCACTGGTTCTAGTCCCAGCTGCTCCTCTTCTGATCCAGCTCTCTGCTGTGGCCTAGGAAGGCAGTAGAGGATGACCCAAGTCCTTGGGCCCCCGCACCCCGTGTGGGAGATCCGGAAGAAGCTCCTGGCTCCTGGCTCCTGGCTCCTGGCTCCTGATCCTGGCTTCGGATTGGCACAGCTAGGGCCATTGCAGCCAATTGGGGAGTGAACCACCAGATGGAAGACCTCTCTCTCTCTCTCTCTCTCTCTCTCTCTCTCTGCCTCTCCTCTCTCTGTGTAACTCTGACTTTCAAATAAATAAATCTTTCAAAAAAAACTTTACTCTTATAATCAGTCAAGAGATAAGAGATGAGTCTTGAGATAAAAAGATTCATCTTATAAGAGCCTGATCTTGTTGAAACTATTACAATATCCAGTGAAGTGGAAACTGCTCTTCTTTGAAAAAATGAAGGTATTAATTTTACTGACCAGAAGGATTTAAGAAAGTTTGGATTTTCAAAATTCCCAGATTTGTCTATTCAACTATTACTACCCAGGCATCACTGCTCTAATTTTTTTGTTTTTGAAAAGGCCCTGATTTTGGTAGGGGAGACTTACTGGGATTATATAGGTCTTTTTAGCTCAGTCACCCTTATAATCAATTGCTGGGTCAGATTTTCATCTTAGCATGCCCTACAACTGCAAAAGATAAGGCTGCCTTTTTTTTTTTTTTTTTTTTTGATAGGCAGAGTTAGACAGTGAGAGAGAGAGAGACAGAGAAAGGTCTTCCTTCCATTGGTTCACCCTCCAAATGGCCGCTACAGCCGGCGTGCTGTGCCAATCTGAAGCCAGGAGCCAGGTACTTCCTCCTGGTCTCCCATGTGGGTGCAGGGCCCAAACACTTGGGCTATCCTCCACTGCCTTCCAGGGCCACAGTAGAGAGCTGGACTGGATGAGGAGCAACCGGGACAGAATCCAGCACCCCAACTGGGACTAGAACCTGGGGTGCCAGCGCCGCAGGCAGAGGATTAGCCTGGTGAGCTGTGACACCAGCCTGATAAGGCTGCCTTTTGAGGTTGTCATAGAATCTTCATTAGGGTTCTCCAGAGAGATATAACCAATAATTGACTGATGATGTTGATGCTAATGATGATAATAGATATAGATGATACAGAAATGATGGATAGAATATTGATAGAGTTGAGAGGGAATTTTTAGAAGAATTTGTTCATGTGATTATAAAGACTAAGAAGATCCATTATAATCTACATGCAGGCTAAAATTGTGCCATGATGGTAGCATGGCTTGTTGCACAGCCACAGTCTCAAAATGAGGAAAAGTGGTGGTATAACTCTCAGTTCAAGGTAAAAGGCCTGTGAAAACAGAGGCCTATTGATATAAGTTCTGCTGTAGAAAGGCCAGAAAGCCTGGAATTCTAATGTCCAAAAGTAAGAGCAGCAGGGTGTTATAGCTCCAGAAGAGAGATAAAGTAGGTTTGCCTTCTGCCTTTGTCTTCTGTTCAGGCACTGAGTCAATCAAATGGGACCCAATCCCCAACACTGAGAAAGGATCTGCTCCACTCAATCCACTGACTCACACACCAGTCTTCGCTAGAAGCACCTCCCAGACATGATAAGAAATCATGCTCTACTGGCCATCGAGGTATCCCTTTAGTCAGTAAGCTGACACTTAAAATTAACCACCAAGAATCCTGGTTTTCAGATTATTCCTTAAGTTTAAACTGACTCTCCTTAGGGTTTCACTTTTTAAATGGTGCTATCTAAAGCAGGCACTCCATTTTACTTCTTTTATAAATAATCTTGTCCTCAGACCAATTAAAGCCTACAACTTCTTGATCTCCTGATGTCTTGCCCTCCAACCATACTCGCCAAATCATCCACAAGTAAAACCTTAAGTGATTGCAGTGTAGGGTTTGTTATGTTAAACCCCTGTGCTCTTATTGCTTTTAGACAAGAGAGCACTGAAATTTTTAAGTCTTATTTCTAGAGTCACTTCTGGATTTAGCCAAGTCTCTATAAAGCAGAGACTGAAATGAGGATTGAAGTGATGATGACTCATTTAAAAGATGCAAGCCTAGAAATATGAAGATGAAGAACAAAAGAGAAATAAGATAATGAAATTCAAGAAGCAACACAATGCATAAAATAACATTAGTCACCTTTTCTCAACAGGCGAGGAAGACACACAGCAGCTTGTGGTCAGATGCATTTTTCTTGGCCTTCAGGACTTCTTTAAAAGGTTTACAAAGAAATTTTTCACCTCAGAAAAACACACAGAAAGATAAATGGGATGAAATTATCTGCCTAGTTCCCTTATATCTTTCATCTGTCATTGCTCTTGTCTTGCCTGATTGCACTAGATAAACTCCTGCAGCATACACAAGCCATAGCATCCTCCTTACAAAATCTCAAAAGGGACCAAATGTCCACAAGCCATATAAAATGAAGAGGGCATGACATAGAGTAGTAGACTTAACAATTGACTCTTAAGTAAGGTATTGTAAGTGACTATTATTCTATGGAGAAGAATGCATCAATAGAACAAGAAATCCATGGAGAAATTCTGTGAATATTCCTCTGATTAACCTGAAAAATGTGCTTAGATATCCTGATTATTTTTTTAAAAAAAGATTTATTTATTTTAAAGTCAGAGTTGCTGGGCAGGGTGTGGGAGAGAGACAGAGAGAGATGGAGGAACAGACAAAGAGAAGGTCTCCTTTCTGCTGGTTCACTCTCGAGATGGCAGCAACAGCCAGGGCTGGGACAGGCCAAAGCCAGGAGCGAGGAACTTCACCTGGGTCTCCCACGTGGGTGGTAAGGACAGAAATACTTGCACCATCTTCCACTGCTTTTTCCGGCCCATTAGTGGGGAGCTGGTTTCGAAGCGGAGCATCCAAGACTGGAACCAACACTCATATGGGATGCTGGAGTTGCAGACAGCAGCTATGCCACAAGGCCAACCCCATGATTATTTTAAAATTAAATATCCTATTATGTCTTGGGCAATTCTACCCTTAAAAAAGTTAATTTTCTACCACAATTGAACGGCAATGGCAGTAAAAACCAACCTACAAAACCTTAAATATTTGTTATTATTTAAGGACTTTTTAATGTTTTACTTTTAAAACAAAGTCAGCACTTCACATAAAGATAGAGGACTGTGTAGGGAGTACTAACTCTTGAGCAGCCTCTGGACACATGCTAAGTTTGTTATATTCTTACCTAAAAGTGTGACCTCAAAAATAGATAGCTCCCTCATGGATGTATACTTCTAGTCTGTTGCTATCATATAATCTAAAGATCACTGATTGCATATTCTGGTAAAGTGTGGACCGCATGTTGCAGTCACCAATGGACACAATGCATCAAACTTGGCAAGCATTCAGATACCATTTATTGAATGACACAATTAATCAATCTACTCAGAAAAATCAGATACACTCTTCAATTTATCATTTCTAATTTCTTTTGATTTGACCTATTCAATGTTCTCATACTGTATTAAGTATAAATTTATTTATTACATGATATTTGAACAGGTCTTCCCAATCTTTCTCATATAAGAGTATTCAAAAAGTTCATCAAAAAACATAAAACATATAAGGACTATGTTTGTAATTCAAAGATTTTTGTACCTAAATAAACTTATATTTTAATTCCATTTCTGAGTGAAATTTTTGAGGTACATCCATAGCTCCTCTTCAGTATAGTAAACTTGAACATTGAAAATTGTATAAATCTGTATTTGAAGCATGAGTCTTTAAAACACTTTTAGTTTATTATTTTAAAGATTTTATTTATTTATTTGAGAGATAAAGTTACAGACAGAGGGAGAGGCATAGAGAAAGGTCTTCCATCTGCAGGTTCACCTGTCAAATGACTGAAGCTGCTGGAACTGGGCCAATTTGAAGTCTTCTTCTGGGTCTTCCATGCAAGTGCAGGGACCCATGCAATTGGGCCATCTTCTACTACATTCCTAGGCCATAAGCAGAGAGCTGGCTTGGAAGTACAGCAGCCAGGATTTGAACTGGCGCCTACATGGGGTGCCGGCACAGCAGGCAAAGGCTTACTCACTACACCACAACACCATACCCAACACTTTTAGTTTATTAAACAAGTTGGACATCATTGAATTTCATTCAAGCACCGCTGAAGGACACAAGGTGTTGTATAACACCAGTGTTCACAGATTTCCAAAATATATTTGTTTTCTTTATAAATGTGTAAAAAGATAAACACAAATCAGTTACCTTGGATTCATATTTTATCTACAATGGGACAAATTTCCCAACTGATGATTTTTTCCTTTCCACCATCCTATTTTATATGCTTCAGTCCATGGTTAAGAATCATAGAAAAGTAAACCTGAACTTTAATATCCATCATGCCTGAAGTTCAGAGCACGAGTCTAGATGATTCTGTACACCAGGCAACAGAAGTGCAAATGATGAGATAATTGGCATAGACCCAAAATAATGAAAGTTCACCAAGAATCCTGTGTTAAAAACCAACCTGTTTAAGCCGGCGCCGCGACTCACTAGGCTAATCCTCCGCCTAGCGGCGCCGGCACACCAGGTTCTAGTCCCGGTCAGGGCACCGGATTCTGTCCCGGTTGCCCCTCTTCCAGGCCAGCCCTCTGCTGCGGCCAGGGAGTGCAGTGGAGGATGGCCCAGATGCTTGGGCCCTGCACCCCATGGGAGACCAGGATAAGCACCTGGCTCCTGGCTCCTGGCTCCTGCCATCGGATCAGCGCGGTGCGCTGGCCGCAGCGCACCGGGCGCGGTGGCCATTGGAGGGTGAACCAACGGCAAAAGGAAGACCTTTCTCTCTGTCTCTCTCTCTCACTGTCCACTCTGCCTGTCAAAAAAAAAAAAAAAAAAAAAAAAACCCTGTTTAATATAAATTGGCTTTGTGAATGACAACTAACTGAACACAGACTGTCAGTCTTGGTTATTACAGTCATTTGGAAAGTAAACATGGAAACTGCGTGTAGGGGGGTAGGGGGGTCTCCCTCTCTCTCTCTATCTTTCAAATAAATAAATATTTTTTAAAGATTGAAATTGTTGGCAATTATCAGAACCCAGATTCCACTTATTTGTTCCTCATTTATTTAAAAATAAAAATATTTTAAAAATTTTAAATGCTGAACGACAGAGAGACTGGGAGAGACAGATTAAAAGAGATCTTCAATCCATTAGTACACTCCCCAGATGGTTGCAATGACTAAAGCTGGGCCAGGCTGAAGCCAGGAGCCAGGAGCTCCATCCTAATCTCCCACACAAGTGGCAGAGGTACAAGTACTTGGGCCATTTTCTGCTGCCTTATCAGGTGCATTAAAGGGAACTGGACCAGAAGCAGAGCAGCTGGGACTTGAATTGGAGCTCTGATATGAGATGTCACCTGCTGCACCACAACACCGCCCCCAACACAATTTTTGTTAGTAGTAATTGTACTTAAGTATAAACCACAAACTGAAATTTCAATACATGCATATAAGGTGCCGTGATCCAATCAGAGTAATCAATATTTCCCTTTCTTTGCATTACTTTATCCTGGAGCCTTGAATCTTCACTGCTGAATTTTACCAAACTTTTAAGTAAGAACTAATCCAGGCCAGAGCCACGGCTCAATAGGCTAATCCTCTGCCTTGTGGTGCCGGCACACTGGGTTCTAGTCCCGGTTGGGGCGCCGGATTCTGTCCCGGTTGCCCCTCTTCCAGGCCAGCTCTCTGCTGTGGCCAGGGAGTGCAGTGGAGGACGGCCCAAGTGCTTGGGCCCTGCACCCCATGGGAGACCAGGAGAAACACCTGGCTCCTGGCTTCAGATCAGCGCAGTGCGCTGGCCGCAGCACGCCAGCCACGGCAGCCATTAGAGGGTGAACCAACGGTAAAAGGAAGACCTTTCTCTCTGTCTCTCTCTCACTATCCACTCTGACTGTCAAAAAAAAAAAATAAAAAATAAAAATAAAAACCTAATCCAGATTCTTCTTCAATTATTTTAAACAAGTGAAAGGAAGTGAATCCTTCCAAACTCATTCTATGAGGCTAGCATTATCTTAATTCCAAAACCAGGGACAAATGCAGCAAAAAGAAAGCTATAGACCAATATTCCTGAGAAACACAGATGCAAAAATCCTCAACAAAATACTAGCAAATCAAATACAATAACACATCAAAACGATCATCCATCTGGACCAAGTGGTTTCTCCACTGTTGAGAAATAACTCAACATACGCAAATCAATAAACCTGATACATCACATCAACAAAATGAAGGACGAAAATCATATGATTATCTCAATACATGCAGAGAAAGTGTTTGAAAGAATACAGCATCTCTTCATGATAAAAATTTTAAATCTGATATGTACAGAAAATAACAGAATCAAAGCAATATATGACAGACCCACAGTCAACATCATATTGAATGGGAAAAAGATGGAAGCATTCTACTAAAATCTGGAACCAGACAAAGATGCCCAATCATTATTATTCAATATAGTTTGGGAAGATTTAGCCAGAGTCATTATCCAGAAAGAAGAAACAAAAGGATACAAATTGGCAAAAAGAACTCAAATTATCCCTGTTTGCAGATGGCATGATCCTTTATATAGGGGAACAAAAAGACTCCACTAAGAGCCTAATGGAAATCATAAAAGAATTTAATAAAGTTGCAAGATAAAAAATCCACACACAAAAATTTATAGCATTCTTACCTAACAAAAATACTCTGAGAACGAACATGTAAGATCATTTCCATTCACAACAGCTACAAAAATGTTCAATACGTCAGGATAAATTTAGCCAAGGATGTGAAAGATCCTTCACAAAGGCAGGGCTGGCATTGTGATGTAGCGGGTAAAGCCACCACTTGCAATGCCAGCATCCTGTGTGGGCTCAGGTTAGACACCTGGCTGTTCCACTTCCAATCCAGCTCCCTGCTAATGTGCCTAGGAAAGCAGTGGAAGATTTCCCAAGTACTTGGGCCCCTGAAACCATGTGGAAGACCCAGAAGAAGATCCTGGCTCCTGGCTTCAGCTTGGCCCAGCCCTAGCCACCATTTAGGGAGTAAACCAGCAGATGGAAGATTCTCTCTCTCTCTTTTTCTTTCTCTCTCTCTCTCTTTCTCTCCCCCTCCCTCTCTGTAACTGTACCTTTCAAATAAATAAATTTAAATCTTAAAAAGATGGGCAAAGATTATGATCAGGCATTTTTCAAAGGAAGAAACACAAATAGCCAAGAGAGACATGGAAAAATACTCAGGATCACTTACCATCAGGGAAATGCAAATAAAATCCACGATGAGGTTTCATTTCACCAAGTTAGAATGACTGTCATCCCAAAACGCAAATATAACAAATGCTGGTGAGAATGTGGAGGTATCCTAATACACTGTTTTCTTTGCCATAAATGACAAGATTTCACTTTTATGGATAGATACAATTTCATTGTGTATGAATAACATGTTTAATCTAGTATTATAAAATATAATGTGTTGATTAAACTCCCTAAGATATGTTTGAAGCATAAGCATTCAGTAATATTATGTATAGTGCCAGAAAACAAAGATTGAGCCTTTACATGTTCCATGAAGCTAACCTGGAGAGATCCAAGAAAATTGATTGAGTTAAACTCCCTTTTTTACTGCATGCAGGCAAAAGCATTCCAGCAGCCTTCCATTCTCCCACATGTTTCTTCTAGTTGAATTATTTAATTCTGAGCTTTCCCTCCATGTTACTGGAGAAGTTACTGACATTCTTTCTCCCAAGGAATGAGTAATTGCAAGGGATCTTCAGCCTGGTGGCTTCCTTTTCTGTCTATGAGAACCAGGATGATATAATGATAAGGACCTGAAGGCTAAAGCCAGGACACAATCATAGCTCTGCCACTAACTCATGGTGTGACTTAAACAAGGACTTTCCTTTTCTAGGTCACAGATTTCTCAACTATGAAATGAGGAATTTCAATGAAGAATTTGTATGCTCAAGTTAAACTTAAAGGTCCTTTAAAGAGTAACTTGGAGTCTAGATTTCCTCCTACTTCTAGGCATTCCATTTTCTCCAACAAAGACTTTCTGGATATTAAGTATGGCTAATGTGTGGGTGTGGAAGGCTGTTAACTTCGTTGAAATTTCTGAACTTGTCCCAAACTTACTTGGGATACCTTTAAAGAACTCTGAAGGAATTCATTTACATATCAAATCTCAGTGGCCTGAGAAATTGGAAACATGTCTCTCAGGAGGGCAAAGCACTTCAGATTCATAAATGGATAAGTCCCTGTTTCTCCTCTCTGGGAATAGCCTTTCTGCTGAAGATATTTTAAGAAGGAAATGGGAACTCTTCGATGCTTTGTGTCTTTCATACTCTGCCTCTCAGGTCCAATGGACCTTTAGCAAGTGCCTACTCTAATAATCAAGGGATTATAGAGGCATTTTGCCAACAAGTATACATTTTAATTCAGTAAGTAGTGCTTCTCAAACTTTTATAATCTTCACCATAACTGGTTGGATGTGAATTCTTTATACATATAATTATCAAATGATTTTTTTCTTCTCTTTTAAAGGATACCCTAATATATAAAATGTAGATACATATGAAAGAGTCCCTCAAGCAGTTTAACTCTTCATATATTATTGAAAAGTGCTCCAAAGTTGGCAAAGGACAGTTTCTAGAGACCTTTGTTTGAAGGTGCTGCGAATTCTCAGCTCATGCCTGCAACACAGATACGGTTTCACTAAATCTTGCTTCTGCCACTGCTCTTATTATTCCCCATGGCAATAGCAATACTAGAACTGGCATTCTGCTTCCTGTAACTCTTTACTCTCACCACACCCTCACTGGAGTCCTCAGGGTTGAACTTAATAAATATGATGTGTTGGATGTCGTCTGTCTCTCCTTCAGCTCCATTCTTCACCATCCTGCATCCTAGGATCTGGAAGCTGATCTGGAAGCATATGGTAATGAACCAACCTACTCCCAAACTTCTATTGGTTAGGTAAATGGGGAAGGGCAGCAAGAAGTCAGAAGACAAGAGCAGAGTGAGGTTGAGTGTTTATTGCCCTGCTTCCACCCTATGGATTTGTGTGTCATTTAGTTGCCATCAACCAAAGGTCTCTTCCTCTATTAGGCAGTTCTTTGCACACAGCCGTTGCTGTTTCCAGATGTTGATAGCCACCACCTTCCTTTGCCCATCAAGCTATTGATTTCCTATTACTAACAAGAGAAGACTGTACTGCTCGTTGTGGTCTACCCACTAAACCAAACCTTTGCAAACATTCACTTTATTAAACTTTATTAAACTTTATTCAATTCATCCAGTTTAAGTATGGCATACCTTTCCTGCCTCGACCCTGCCAATACACATTATCTCTAGGTTATTAACTCCTTGATGATGACTCTGTCTGTCCTACTTCATTTATTGCAGTAACTCCAGCACCTAGAACAATGTCTGGCATTAATTAGGTACTTAAGCAATATTTGTTGAGTAAGCACCTGTTTTCTAAACATGGCTTTAGAATAGGTTTTATGGGGCTAAAGTCTGAATGGGTCTCGTGCAAATAAGGGGCCATGAAGCTTAAGCTTCTTCAACTTTAAACAGCCTTGTCTTGAATCTCAACTCAGACGTTCAAGGAATCCATCAACTGCTTTCACAAAAACATGAAGAGAACTATATGATGCAATGTAAAAAGCATATAATTGGAAATCAGATTGACATTGATGGGAAATCCACTCCTCTGCATATAAGCTGTGAACTTGGATAAAAGATTCAACCTCCAAGAGCCTTCCTTGGTCTATTTCGCCTATGAAAGAGGAGCACTAGGTCTCCTCTCAAGAACCATTGTAAGGATTAACGGAGATAACCAGGGAAAAGGCCTGGCATACAGCAGGCCTGCTCCATCTGGCAGAGGTGAGCATGTAGCCTTCCTTCCAGCCATCCCCAAGCTTGCCTAATGTCTATCAGAATCTATGATTTCCCTGGTGAATATTCTAAAAACCAGTCGAAGAAGCTACTACTTCAGAATCAGAACAAAAGACTTGTTCACACCAAGTGCTGGAGTCCATATTTGCACAACAGAATATCTTACCTCTAGCATAGATTGTTGGCTGCTAAATATCCAATCCTGCTTGCTAAGAATTCTTTTATGTCATCAGCCATAACTCAGCCAGATCTCTGAGGAGCCATTTAGATGCTCCCAGCAAATTTTTTTATTGCTTTCTCAGAGGAAAATTTTTCCCATATTTCATTTTCTCTAAGTGATCCTCTAAAACATGTCAGCGGCCTTCTACATAAACATTTTATTATAGAGTTGAATAAGCCACATTTTAGAGCTCTCTTTTTAAAAAAATTGTGTATTCTGTTATTAATACTCCATATTCCAGATACTCAAATATAAATTATACCCAAATCTTTGCTTAAACAATGCAAACTCA
Source organism: Oryctolagus cuniculus (assembly GCF_051225735.1). NCBI lineage: Eukaryota > Metazoa > Chordata > Mammalia > Lagomorpha > Leporidae > Oryctolagus > Oryctolagus cuniculus. Next base: position 113,516,018 of record NC_142873.1, read on the forward strand.
ATGAAATTGGAAATGGCATTTACTTTTCTCATACTGTACTCTCAGAACAGAACAGTACATCATACCAGATATATAACAAATACTTAGTAAATGTTTTCTATTTAATAAATGAATGATTGAGTAATGCATTTAGAATGGAAAATCAGAGGATGATCAAAGGCATACAAATCATTAGGGTAAACTCATGAAATTGGTCAAGTACAGAAAGTATTTTGTGCCACATACCCACAGAGGTTTAATATCTTGTGGAAAAGTGAGTTCTGTCTTCATGAATAGAGATACTGATGCAGAAACTAGCTAATATACAGCAGGAATGCCATAGAGAAAAGTCTTGCCTGGAATCAAAGATAGGCAGCTATTACTTTTAATTCCCAATCCAATACTAAGAGTATTTGAATTCATAATTCATATGCCTAAATGTTGAATAATGATTTTTAGCAACAAGAACCTAATTAACCTTGGGCTAATTTCAGTCCCGTTGCACTAGCTTTGATACCTTGAACAATTAATTTCTTTGGACCTCAGTTTCTGAATCTGTAGAATGGCCATAATTTTCTGACTTTATGGAATCATTGTAGATTAAGTGAAGTAATAAATTTAATAGCCCTTGAGTGTGACTCTAAATATCTATTAACCATGGGACAAAATTAGATTCTTTATGTAGACCCATCCCCCTCCAACTCATGCTCTTATTTTTAAAGTTAGAATAGTTAAGACACCATTCAAGGCTGCAGTGCACTGAAGTTACTGGTCTCTTGCACCATTACTGATCTTAATCACCTTCAGGACTTTCTTTTTGTTTTTCCAACAGGTGTTGTAAACATTTATTCATAGTAGGGTAGCAAAATAAATGGCCAAATTTTAAAAATTCCATATATTCCTATTACCCAAAGAATATCTTTATTAACATTTTAATATCCTGTACAATTGTGTAGCCAATTTTCTATGTATAAATGTGCATAAACATACACACAATCATATTTTAAATACCTTCATGACTTTTATCAAGTCATACATCATGTTTAGTTTCGCACTCTTCAGGCATAAGATGAAGGCCTTTGTTAACTAGTTCTTCAGATGCCCTCAAGTCCTGAAACAATAGTGTTACTTCATAAAATTTAATCTGCCTATCTTTTGTCACTCTTTAAATGCTCCGAGTAATATTAGGTAGGCAAATCCGCACATTTCTCTCAGGTCTTCTGACTGTTATAGGCAGGATCCCAGTGTGTGACTGGTTCTGACTTTGTCTCACAGGTGTATTATTGGGTACTTTGGGCTTTGTGAAATGCAATGAGCCATGGGTAATTCATTAGACATAATCAACCTATCTTGGCAGGTATCCTCTCTGAGGATATGACTTCACATTCATCTCTTCCACAATGACTTCATTTCTTCCTAGAAGGAGCTGAAGAATTAATATATTGTAGCTATCAGTATGAATTTCCATTTCTCAAAAGGCGATTTTTTTTAATATGGGCCTTGTATCCCTCCTGCTGTTACAAAATGGAGCCCTCCATCTCCCTCTCTGAACCCACCCTCAAAAGCCACCAAAAAAACTCATTCTTTGCTAAACATGTACTTCCTTAACCATAGCAGGAAACAGGTCATTTTGGCCTCCTCTCCAGAAACCCTACAGTGCATTTGTGTGTCTTCCTCAAATACGATTAGTTCTTTGTATAAAAAGCCTGATACCTACATTATTATATTACCACCAGCTGGGAATAATTTTCAATACTAATAAAATGAATAATAAAGCATAGCATTACAGTGGGGTGAGCTATACAGTGGAGATAAAAGAGCAAGGGTCAAAAAAAAAAAAGACTTTTGCCTCTAACTGGGAAATTAAACTGCCCTCTTAGTTTTGGTTACAAAGGAAAGAAAAAGATTTCACTCAACTGTGAAGGCAAAGGATTTGATTGATAGGGCTGTTATCCTTGGTTAGCTTTATAATGACTTCGTTTGGATAGGTTGATTCTAAGAAAAATTGGTCTCAAAAATACGTATCTGCCTCCATGGCCATATGTAAGTCACAGCCTCCCTTCCCCTACCCCAATAGCACTTTCTCACATTAGCTTCGTCATTAATGAGTAGTGTTCAGGTTCTGGATGATTTCAGGCCTCAATTTGCTGATGCACTAGCAAATCTTGGTTGTATTAATCTTTGAAGTGTTCTTACCCGGAGGTTTCAATGAGAAACATATGTTTCTGCCTTTTGCATCAACTCCAGAAACTCTCATGGTCTAAATGCTGAGACTTCTCAGGAACCCTCTACAGACTCAAACCACCCCAGCTCACTGGAGCGTGGATCCAGAAGGCACAGGGATACTGTGGACTAAAGGAATGGACAGGGGCCAGCACCTTTGTATAGCAAATAAAGCCAGCCCTGCAATGACAGCATCCCAAAAGGGCTCCAATTTGTGTCCTGAATGTTCCTCTGCCAATCCGTCTCCTTGTGAATAGCCTGGGAAAGCAATAGAAGATGGCCTAAGTGTTTGGCCTCCTGCCATGGGGAAGACCTAGATGAAGCGCCTGACTTTGGCCTGGCTCAGCCCTGGCTGTTGTGGCCATCTGGGAATGAACCAGTGGATGGAAAATCTCTGTACATCACTATCTCTCTGTAACTCTTACTTTCAAGTAAATAAATCTCTTTTTAAAGAGATGAAGATGGAGCTGAGCATCACTTTAGTCCCAGGTTGGAACACAGAAGAATTTCCTGCCCATCTGGTTAAAAAAAAATTACTACTGAGTTTTAGAACTAAATGTAAAGCATTAAAACTGCTCTCTTTTTTTGTAATGTAGTGAAACATCCAAAAATCCTATCTTCTTGTTTTCTAAAATAGAGAAATATGTAGTAAATTAAAATTATCTATCTCCCCCGCCATGTGTGCAATGGAGCCCCAGAACTTCTTACTCACATCTAGCCATGAACTGTACCTGTCAATCAGTCTTTCCCAACCCTTCCCTCCCCAACCCCTGGCAATCACCAGTATAGTTAACTTTAATGCACTTTTTTAAGACTGCATATATGAATGAGATCATGTTTTATTTCTCTTTCTGTGCTTTGCTTATTTTACTTAAATTACCTCCAGTTCCATCTATGTTGTAAATGACAAGATTTCATACTTTTATGGATAAATAATATTTCATTGTATATCTTTACCACCTTTTCTTCATCTATTCATCAGGGGATGAACACGTAGGCTGTTTCCATCTCTTGGTTATTGGGAATAGTGCTGAAATAAACATGGCAGTACAGATGTCTCTTTGACAAATGGATTTCATTTCCTTTGGCTGTATACCCAAAAGTGGGAATGCTGCATAATGTGGTAGCTCAACTTCCAGATTTTTGAGGAACCTCTGTACTATTTTCCCTCCATATTGTGTTCCCTTTTCTCCAACACTCACCAACATTTGCTATCTTTTCTTTTTGATAATAGCCAATCTAACTTGAGTGAAGTGATATCTCATTGTGGTTTTGATTTACGTTTCCTTGATGTTTACTGACATTGAGCAATTTTTTCATTTACCTGATGTCCATTTGTAAGTGTTGCTTTAAGAAATGTCTGTTTAGACAGGAAAGACAAAAGACATTAATGGTTTCTTAGCCTATTCTTTGCAACAGAATATTTCTAGCTGAGTAAAAGTATTACCTTTCCTTGTAAAGAGGATGCTGCCTTAAGAATTGCATATTGTAAAAAATCTTTAGGAAAATACAGAATATTTGTTTACCAAACATTTCTTTTACTTTTTGCATAATTTTGCAATAATTATTTATCAGCCGGTACTGCAGCTCACTTGGCTAATCCTCCATCTGTGGCACTGGCACTCCAGGTTCTAGTCCCGGTTGGGGTGCCGGTTCTGTTCCTTGCTCCTCTTCCAGTCCAGCTCTCTGCTGTGACCCGGGAGGGCAGTGGAGGATGGCCCAAGTGCTTGGGCCCTGCACCTGCATAGGAAACCAGGAGGAAGTACCTGGCTCCTGGCTTCCGATCAGCGCAGCGCTGGCCCTAGCGGCCATTTGGGGAGTGCAACAACGGAAGGAAGATCTGTCTGTCTCTCTCTCTCACTGTCTAACTCTGCCTGTCCAAAAAAAAATGAATTATTTATCAAAATTATGTGAGGTTCCAGAATATGTAAAAATAATAAAAAAGATTAACATCCTTTGTCATCTTTTTTAAAATGTCCTATACTCATCAGGAAGAATCTGTATATTTTTATAAGTAAATCTTTAAGTCTGTTCCCTCTGATTCTGTATCATACATTGCTTTTGTAGAAGTAAATGTTTCTTGTTATTTAAAAAAAACACGATGTCTGCTTAAATCTATTGCCCATTTTTTATTGGTTTGTTTTTGTTTTGCTATTAAATTTATTGAGTTCCTTAAATATTTGTACATTAACCCTTGTTGGATGTATAGTTTGCAAGAAGTGAATCATCTAAAAAAATTTAAATTGCTTTATCCCTTAACAACATTTAGAACTCCCTAAGCACATGACTACACGGAATTCATCCTGTGATAGATCCTCAGTATCTATCACAATAACTGAAGCATAAATGTTACTAAGAAATGTTTCTGACAGAGTAAATGATTAAGACAGATCAACCAGAAAAGGGGTTTAAAATACAGTTGGAAAACCATTTCTAGTTTGGGGAAGCAAAAATTTTCAGCCATGATAGAATTTTACCCACTTGTATAGTTGTATATATATTTCTCTGCTTTCTCCTGACGCCTCTTCACTTCTTAATAATTGAAGGAATAAAGTCTGCTTCCATCCATGAATATCTTTGCTATGCTAAAGTCTCAACTTTCCCTAACAAATGCTGTGAAAACTCATCCTAAAAACTTACTTCTGCTTCTTATAAAGTTCCATACTAGGAATTTTGCATAAAGTTTATCCATAGAAAGTTTAATTTTCCATATTAATATGGTATATTTTACTTTCTTTGACAATATAAGCATATGACCAACTAAAATTTCATTTTCACTTCAGTTTCTGGGAACTTCAGAGTCAAATTTTTTGTCCAATCTTAACAATTGTATAAAAATCTCTCTATATATTCCTGTGTTTATCTTATTTTATTATTGACTTAAATTCAATCAAAATTTAGAGAAAATCACGTTGTATACATACTGTTCTAGAGGCTTAAAATACATCAATTAATAAAACAAAAATAAAATTCTTCCCTCATGTCTCTTACCTAGTTTAGTTGCATAGTTTGTATCATAAGAATCAATTTAAAAATTAGTATAAGACTAAGTAGTGATCTAAAGTTGATGCTTTTTTCATTAAATACCTGGTCTCTTCTTTTATAATGCATCCAGTAAAAATGAGTCTTTCACCTACATTTCGTAAAGTCTTACTTCACACATTTGAAATCTATAAGCAAAACATAATTCACTTCTGACTTTCTTAAATAATGGTAATAGAAAGTTTATAGGCAGCTTCAGTAATCCCTAATCAGCATTTTCTAACACATTAACAGTTGGTGTCTGGAGTCTGACGTTTGCTGTGAATGAGTGCCTGACAGCTTTTATTGTAAGTTTGGGCTGATTTTGCCTAGTAATGTGCTCCCTGCTGTCTAGGGGGAGGGAACTTTACTTTCCAAGATGCCCTATACAGTGTCAATGTCAGTCTCTCAACCCACTCCAAGGCTCACCCCTCCCCACCTGATGCAAACTACCCTGAAGGATTTCTAGCTCTGGTCAGATATGACTTAGGTTGTGATTTTGAGGGCTGCTCTACAGAAACACGTGTCAGTCTTTAGAAACACCTACAGAGCATTCTTAAATAAAGGATCATACTGAGAGAGCCAAAGCATAGACTGATTTGAATTTACTTCATGGACTAAGAATACACAATTTGTGATATGGTTAATAGAAGCATAATATATATACAATTGAAAATATTCTACAATGGGAACTTGATATGTATGTCCTCTTCAATTTTCTCAAAGGATTAGGAAAAACTTTCAGAGTAAAATGGATAGATGAATGAGATTACAGCTTTCCTGTTGTCTGTGCTCTTCCCTGCCATTGAGACTCAGTTGTTTTATAATGCCTGTTCTGCCAAAGTATTTGACCAAGGGAAGCCTGAGCTGAAAATTTTCCCTTATTGTGCACAAAAATGGAAATCCATTCATTCAATCTAACCCCACCTATCCCACCTCTGTTTATTTCACTTTCATTACTATCCAGAATACACATACAAATAACTAATTCCAATATAGTTCCCTGAACAATAATTTAATTAGTTATCACTGGGAATGCAAAAATAGGCAGGAAACAACAGCAAGGACTAAAGCTGCTACTAACCATGTCACTCATGATCGTGCATTTGAAGATATCAGCACCTGTTGAACCCGGAAGTTCACAGTTTGTCTGTTTTGTGCTTCATATATTGATGAAAAGTGTGACTCTAGCACTACAGAAAAAAAAAAAAAAAAAAGCTTCACCACTCTGCGTCTGGTTCTGTCTATATTCCCAACAGGTTATTTTCTTTTCCTTTCAGGCAATTGTTAGGAAAATGTGCTCCAAAGATATTCATACAAGAGATGAGTACAAGATCACCACCTTGCAAATGCATTTTGCTAGGTGAAAGAAGCTAGTCCCAAAGGACTGTGTGCCTTGTGAATCCATAGAGAGAATATTAAAATGGCAAAACATTGGTAATAAAGAAATGGCACTTGCATTTCTGTTTAGATGGATGGAGAAAAAGTTGCGAGGAGGAGAAGAAGCCCACTTTCCTAGCAAGCAACAAAATAAGGAAATGAGCAAATTTTGGTGGGCGGGGGGGAGAGGAATTTGAACCATTCCATATCATTTTAGGGGTAGTTGCATGGGTCTATGTGCTTACCAAAACCCACCAAAGATACACAATCAGGAATAGATTTTATATAAAATAAAAAGGTGTTTACATCCATGTGCTTTGTTTGCATGGCATAATGGGAAGAACCTTGGTTCTGTATCTAACATTATGGATGTGTTCATCTACTGAAGATACTATATATTCACACCAGCATTAGCTATTAGCCTTTGGATTGATACTGTCAAAGGCAATGCTAGAATTTTGGCAAGACAGATTCAAGTATATAAACAACATGAGATCATAGAATCTGAAAGTTAAGTGATATTTAGAATAATTTCCCGTATGCATGAAAAATCATATAATCAATCATCTCAATAGTTTCAGAATATTTTTCTATCAGAAATATGGAACATCTAACTCTTATTTTTAAAAGAACTAAGCATAAAATGGAATATTTTCATCCAAATTAAAGACATCTGCAAAAGTCTCAAGCTAACATCATACTTAGAGGCAAAAGACTAAATGCTTTCTCCTAAAGTGAGGAACAAGTCAAGAATGTCTTTTCTCAACAATTCTGCTAAACTCTCTGCTGGAGGTTCTAGCCAAGGACATGCGGAAATGTTGGGAGAAATAGATGCTTCACTATCTTACTGGTGACAATTTTTTCATAGGTATATACATATACCAAAATATATATTACACACTTCAATTGGTACGGAGGTATGGTTTAGTTTATGTCAATTACATGTTTTCAACAAAGCTTAAGCACAGTCCTTCAAGTTCTTCTACCTGCAAGTAAGCAAAGCTGAATAGAGCTCTTTTTTTAAATCATTTTCAAACTTTTTATTTTCTTTTCTTCTAAAGGCAGAGACACACACACACAGAGACATCTCTCATCCACTTATTCGCTTCTGAAATGCCTACAACAGGTAGTGCTAGTCCAGGCCAAAGCCAGGAGTCAGGAATTCACTTTGGGTCCCCCACATAGGTGTAAGAGATCCAACTACTTGAGCCATCACCTGCTACCTCCCAGTGTGTGTATTAGCAGGAAGTTGGAACCAAGGGCAGATCAGGGACTGAAACCCGTGCATTCTGATACAGCGTGTGTGCTGGTGACTTACTGCGCCAAAATCATATCCCCTTTTTATTTTAATATTTTTTAAATATCTCTTTACTTGCTTGAAAGTCGAAGTTACAGAAAGTGGGAGAGCAGAGAAAGAGAGAGAGATTCCATCTGCTTGTTCACTCTCCAGGTGCTCTCGATGGTGAGGGCTCAGCCATGCCAAAGCCAGGAGCTTCATCCAAGTCTCCCATGTGGGTAGCAGGGACCCAAGTACTTGAGCCATCTTCTGCTACTTTTCCCAGGTCATTAGCAGGAAGCTATATTGGAAATGGGTGGCAGGGACCTAAGTACTTGAATTGTCATCTGCTGCCTCTTTCCCCCTCCTCCGCAACTCCTCCATGATACACATTAGCAGGAAGCTGAACTGAAAGTGGAGTAGCCAAGATTAAACCAGGCACTCTGATATTAGATGCAGGCATTCAAAGTTGCACCTTACCCCCTCTTTTTCACAGCGTTGGCCCCTATTCTTTGCTTTTTGGATTCTGATATCTGATCAATAATCAGACTGTCTCAACTGACTATGATGGTATTTTACTTATGCCTAAAATATTCACACTGGTTTTTAATCTATTCCATTCATGGAGTTTGTTGACCAGTCTGCATTTTGAGATAGGCATGGTTGCTATTTCCATTCTAATTCTTTAGATGAGGTAATCGAGACTCTGAAATGATAAAATTAGAGAATCAGCCAGAAGTGAAGCCCAGAATGAAGCTCGGGTCTCTTGTGTCCTGGTGAAAATTCTCTATAATATTTCACACCCTAGTGTGGTAGTATACCTCCCCCACCATAACAACTGTGCTGTGTTTCATGAACAGCATTAGGCTTCTCACACATATCACCTCACTTTGTTTTCAGAGCAGTCCTGTCAGCCTATTGTTACTACTCCCTTCTACAAATCGAGAACACAGGCTCAGAAGGCATGATTAGCATCTGGCACAGGTAGCAAGAGACAAAACCAGGTGCAGAATCCAAGGCTCTCTGACTCCCAACTTGCACTTAAAACTTACAGTTCTTGCTTTAAAGGGAACAGATAATCACCTCTTTCTTCACCAGATAGAATAACAAAAAGAGTTCATATTGTATGATATAGGGCAGATATTACAAATTGTTATTTGAAAATTGTTAAAAATTGAGAGATTTTATGTGACAGTGTGGATTTCTAGGCCCACCACATGTCAACACAACTGGTCACGGATACAAGGTGAACTCCTGAGTCTGTACTTTCTTGTTTGCCACAGTTTCCTGTCTGACAATTCCCTCGTGTTCCTTCTTGGCCTAGCAGTCATGAGGGTTGTTATTGACTCTTCAGAGGATATAGGCAATGGAATTTACAATCAAGGTTCCAGGTGAACATCACATTTCCTACACTTTCTGAGAGCTGATGGCACTCCTAAAACACAATCACAAGTCCTTTGCATTTCTTCCCATCTATACATGGAGCTTATTCTCTGACCTGTGGAATCTATGTGCTCTTGTGACCGTTCTGACCAATCAGTCATGGGAGAAATGGGGGCGGGGGAGGAGCAAGACACTAAAACAAAAAAATAAGACAATAACAGGCGAGTCAAAGAATCAGGAAGATGGTGGCAGAAGAGGAAATCCACAGCTATGAAAAAAAGAAAGCTACATGAAGCAAGCACTGTGGAGCACTAGTCCCAAAGATTAATTTTCTTTTATAGCCTAACACCTTTTGCCTAGTTACTGTGCTGTTAAAAATACTTTAGAAAGTAGCCAGGCCAATGACTGCAGATAGAAACAGATAAACAGGAGCACGTAACAACAAAAAAAAATCTAGACAGGAAAATATGTAAATACAGAAAATAAACTACATGCTACTATTAAAAAAAAAAGAACTAGATAAGGCAGGCCATGGAGTGCCAGAGGTGGTGGGTAGATAGTGGAGGACATGAAGTCGTGACCACCAGAAAGTACACCCGAGATAGAACCTTCTTCTGGCTGTGTGTAGTGTTACATACGTCACCAGGCTCACTCTGAAGCAAATTCTTGAGTAGTACTTTTTGTTTTTCTAAAGATTGGTGACCATTTTTTTTGTTTATTCAATGCATAGAAAGGTTAATTATACTAGTGACGGTGATTAGAAAACAATTCTTGGAAAATGCTTTGGTAACAACAGGTTGGCAGTGTACGGAAACCATCTGCTGCCTACAAATGTTAAGGTAAATGTTCAGATTTGTGAGATTAGCAATTACAGATTGTATGGTAGTTTAGCGGAGTGAAAATACATGCTGTGTTGATGTAGACTTTCTGGATCTTTTTGACACCCAGCCTAAAAGAAACACCATTTTATAAGAAAGATGCTCTTTGGGCATATCAAAACTTTGAGTAGATCATCTTTGTTTGCACGTATGAAAGCTAACAAAACACAAACATCACACAAGGGAATTTAGTATTTATACTGAATGTCTCCTAAGTAAATTAAGCCTCCCTGGTTTGCTCTTGCCTTGACCCACTAATGGGAACAGGATCATAGATGGAAGATTTGTTTCTTGTAAAAATATTCAGTTTATTATACAAAGAAACATAAAATGCTGCTCCTCTGACCCTGTGGTGTGAGCTGCTCTCAAGGGCTGCAATTGTGGTACTTCCAGCTGCTTTGTCATAGAACGGTCCACTCTCACCTCTTCTGACTGCACAGCTCCATATCTCCCCACCTCCACTCTGGTGGAAAGAAATGGAAATGGCTAATGTGCTCCCAATTTAGCAAACTCTGTCAGGGCTGCTAATCCATCACTCTAAGGGTACTTCTTAAAGAGACAGATTCTTGTGAAAACCATTCAGCTGAAGCTGAGGAGAAATATTTTAAGTAGAGTGGAATTCAAAATTATGAATGGCAATGGGGAAGGGACACAAATCATATTTGCTAATGGAAGTGAAAAATCTAATTCATCCCTTGTGGTTTCAGCTTGCATAGCAACACCTTATTATGCTTAGGCCCTAGGTGGCTTATGTCCATTACTAATTGAGTAATGGACACAAGAACATACAAATTAGAGTTTTAGGCAATCCTAGATCTATAGGTGATTAACAGCATTCTAACCCTGAGTAGCCACTGTTGATGCTGCTGCTAAGTCCTGGAAAGGTATGGAGGAAAGTGTGTAGTTAACATCAGTTCGTAGATGTGAACATTTTATGAGAGTGGTTGTGAAGGAGAGGTAAGAAGGGAAACTTTCAGAAGACTATAGGGCATGTGAAAGAACCCAGAATGTGAAATCAGAGATTTGTCTAAATAGAGACTTTTTCACTACTTAACTGATCGTGTGCTAGGTATTTCAACTCTCCAAACCACACAGTTCTCAGTATTAAAACTGGATGGATAACCACAATGCATTGCTCCTAGGACTGCCATATGTGACAGACAGCTAGCTCTCTGTGACAAATGCCTATTAGTCCTCCTTTCTTTGTTAAGCAAAATGTAATTTGGAGTTGGTGTTCATTCTCATCCAGCTCCCTGCTCATGTGCCTGGGAAAGCAGCAGAGGATGGCCCAAGTACTTGTGTTCCTGCACCCATGCAGGAGACCTGGAGGAAGCTCCTGGCTCTTGGCTTCCTCCTGCCCCAGCCCCTGTCATTGTGGCCATTTGGGGAGTGAACCAGCAGATGGCAAGATCTATGTCACTCTGTATCTCCTCTTTCTCTGAAAATCTGCCTTTCAAATAAGTAAAGTAAATCCTAAAAGAAAAGGAAAAAACTACTACTCAAATAGTATTTTATACTTTGCATATCTGTGTGGATGCAAACTGTTGAAATCTTTACTTAGTATATACTTAGTTGATCTTCTGAATATAGAGATAATTGAAAATGATCTTGATGAAGAATGGGATGAGAGAGGGAGTGGGAGATGGGATGGTTGCGGAGGGAGGGAGGTTATGGGGGGAAAAGCTGTTATAATCCAAAAGTTGTACTTTGGAAATTTATATTTATTAAATAAAAGTTGAAAAAAAAAAGGTGAGGGTGGAGGGGGAGAAATCCCACTATGTTCCTAAATCTGTATATGTGACATATATAAAACTTGGAAAACTTAAATAAAATTTAAAAAAAAGAAAAGGAAACATACAAAGAAAATCACACCTAGACATTCCATTGTAAAACTACTAAAATTCAAAAATGAAAACATTTTAAAAACAGCTAGAGGGGCAGGCACTGTGGCATAGCAGGCAAAGCCAGGGCCTGCAGTGCCCACATCCCATATGGGCACCAATTCAAGTCCTAGCTGCTCCACTTCCGATCCAGCTCTCTGCTATGGCCTGGGAAAGCAGTAGAAGATGGCCCAGGTCCTTGAGCAGGCCCCTGCACCTCTGTGGGAGACCCGGAGGAGGCTCCTGGCTCCTAGCTTCTAATTAGCAAAGCATTGCATCCATCTAGGGAGTGAACCAACAGATGAAAGACCTCTCTCTCTCTCTCTCTGCCTCTGCCTCTGTCTCTCTGTAACTCTGCCTTCAAATAAATAAATAACTAGAAAAACAGCTAGAGAAAAAAGGAAAAAAAATAACCTTCAGAGTACCAAAAAACTGATGGCTGGATTTTCAATAGAAAATTAATACTGAAGCTAAATAACTGTATCTCTAAAGTACTGAATATAAATAACCATCCACCCTCAAATTTAAAACTAATCTAAAATAGTAAAAAAATTAATGAAAGAGGAAACTTATTCTTGGTGTTCAACAGAAATAATTGCTTACACCCTCCCCAAAAATGAACAAGAATGTTAATCACGCCTTCATTTATGTCAAAAGAGAAAAACAACCCATATCTATCAAAAACAGAATAGATAAATTATTGTGGCTTGTTCATTCAGTAGGATACCCTATGGCAGTAAGGCAAAATAAATCACCACTACTCATAAAATATTAATGAATACCATTGTCTTAAAGTCAAGAGAAAGAAGACAGAAACAAAAGTACATATTGTATGGTTCCATTTATGTGAAGCTCAAAACCTGAAAAAGCTGATTCACAGAAAATGAGAGGTATTGTCAGATAAGGAATATGGGGGGCTTCCTTTTGTGCTGCATATATTCAAAACATTGACTTGGAAAGTGAAAAGGTAAAAATCCATCACACTGAATACTTAATATTTATACTTTTAGATCTGCATAAATTATTCCTCAATATTACTTGCATGAAAAGAAAGTGAAATAAAGAATTAATAAAAATATTCTCATACAAGCAAACAAACCCTTAGAATTTATTATCAATAGAACCATTCTAAGAAAACTTCAGTAAGACAGTACTTCACACAGCAAAAAAATCACCACAAACAATGAAATAAAAATGTAGGTAGTTATCAAGGGCAATATAAAAGGAAACATAAGAATAACCTGTACAAAACAGTAGTAATATCTTGTGAAATTTAATATATGTGTATTATTTGCATGACACAAACAACATCAGGGAAAGAACACATAGGATAAAAATATTCAAAATGCTAACAATTTCAGGGAAATGTTAAATGAACTTATTTTTACTGAACTTTAATTAGATAAGGATATTTGTTGTAGGTTCTAGGATGGTATGGTAATGGAGTGTATAACTAGTTAATGCAGGTGAAATAATAAAATGATAGATAGGGTAGAGGAATTTAAACACACAAATGTGCCAGCAACTATATAAACTGAGTCAGGGATCAATTCAACAGGAAGATGTGACCTTAGTAAATATATATGCATCTAATACTAGGGTGCCAGGCTATTTAAAACAAATGTTAATGGATCTGGAAGGAGACATAGACTCTAATACACTAACAATAGGGGGCTTCAACACCCCCACCCACTTTAATCAATGTAAGGATCAACTAAACAAAAAGTCAACAAAGAACCACAGAGATAATCTGTACTATGGATTAAACGGAATTGATTGATATCTACAGAACATTTCATCCCACAGCCGCAGAATACACATTTTTTTTCATCAGTGTGTGATACTTTCTCTAGGATAGACCACATGCTAGGCCATAAAGCAAGTCTCAAAAAATTCAAAAAATTGAAATCATATAATGTATCTTTTCTGAACCACAAAGGAATAAAGCTGGAAATTAACAACTTGAGAAACTCTGGAAAATATGCAGACACATGAAGACTGAACAATACACTCCTGAATGAACAGGGGGTAATAGAAGGAACCAAAATAGAAATCAAAAATTTCTGGAAACAGGGGCCAGCATTGTGTTATTGCTGGTTATTCTAACACCTGTGACACCAGCATCCAATATGGGCACCAATTCAAGACCTGGCTGTTCTACTTCTGATCCAGCTTCCTGCTAATGTACCTGGTAAATCAGCAGAAGATGGCCTAAGTCCTTGGGCTCCTGCACCCATGTGGAAGATCCTGAAGAAACTCCTGAATCTTGGCTTCAGCCTGACCCAGAGCTGGCCATTGCAGACATTTAAGGAGTGAGCCAGTGGATGGAAGATCTGTCTCTCTGTGTCTGTGTCTTTACATCTCCCTCTCCCTGTGAAGATGACAACACAAAATATCAAAATGTATAGCATACAGCAAAAGCAGTGTGAAGAAGAAAGTTTATAGCAATTGGTGAGTACATCAAGAAATTAGAAAAGCATCTAATAAACAATCTAACAATTCATCTCAAGAAATTAGAAAAACAACAACAAACAAAACCAAAAATTAGTAGGAGGAAAAATATTTAAAGTTAGAGAAGAAATAAACAAAATTAAAACAAAAAAGATACAAAAATATCAGTGAAATAAATAACTGGTTTTTTGAAAAAAATGAAATCAATACATCATTGGCCCAACTAACAAAGGAAGAACACCCAAATTGGGAAAATCAGAGATGAAAAAGAGATATAATAGTGGACACCACAGAAATAAAAAGAATCATTAAATTACTACAAGTAGCTATATGCCAAAAAAATTAAAAATCTAGAAGAAATGGATAGATTTCTGGACATATAGAATCTACCAAAATTGAGTCACAAAGACAGAAAATAACCAAGATGGAGATTGAATCAGTAATAAAGACCCTGCCAACAAAAAAAAAAGCCCAGGACTGGATGATTTCACTGTTGAATTCTACCAGACTTTTAAAGAACTGATTTCAATTCTTCTCATACTGTTCAAAACAATTGAAAGGGAGTAAATTCTCCCAAACTCCTTGTATGAGGTTAACATCACCTTAATTCCCAAACAAGAAAAAGATACAAGAAAGAGACCTATAGACCGATATTCTTTATGAACATAGATGCAAAGATCTTCAACAAAATGCTAGCTAATTGAATTCAACAACACATCAGAAAGATCATTCACCCAGACCAAGTGGGATTTATCCCTGATATATGTGGATTGTTCACCATACGAAAATCAATATGTGATACATCACATTAACAAACTGAAGAACAAAAATCATATGATTATCTCAACAGATGCAGAGAAAGCATTTGATAGTACACAACATCCTTCCATGTTAAAAAAAAAAAGTAAACATTCCTTAACAAAAGACAATATATGACAAACTCATAGCCAGCATCATATTGAAAAAAGTTGGAAGCATTTCCACTATGATCCAGAACCAAAGCAAGGATTCCACTTTCACTATTGCTATTCAGTATAGTCCTGGAAATTTTAGCCAGAGCCAATCAACAAGAACAAGAAATCAAAGGGATGCAAAATAGAAAGAAGGAAGTAAAACTATCCCTTTTGCAGATGACACTATTCTATATAAAGGGGAACCAAAAGATTCCACTAAATTACTATTTGAACACAGGAGAATTTGGTAAAGTTGCAGGATGTAAAATCAACACACAAAAACCAATAGCCTAGGTGTACACAAACAATGCTATGACTAAGAAAGAACTTGTAAGATCAGTTCCATTTACAATAGCTACAAAAAATTTAAATAACTTGGAATAAATTTAGCCAAGGAGATAAAAGATTTCTACAATAAAAATTACAAAATATTAAAGAAAGAAATAAAAGAAATAATAAATAAATAATAATAATTAATAAAATACATTAATTATAAAATTACAAAAATACTAAATTATATATTAATTATATAAAATAACAAATAATAAAGAAAGAAATAGATAATAATACAAAATAAAATAATAAAATACACAAAAGTAGAAATGTTCATTGATTGGAAGAATTAATATTATCAAAATGTACACATTATCAAAAGCATACAAATCCAATGCTATCATGATCAAAATAATAATGAAATTCTTCTCAAATCTAGAAAAAATTATGGTAAAATGCGTATGGAAACTTAAGAGACCAAGAATAGCTAAAGCAAACATAAACTATAACAACATATAACAACAAAGCTGGATACATCACAATTCCTGACTTCAAGACATACTACAGGACTATTATAATCAAAACAGACTGGTACTGCCACAAATTAAACATGGAAAATGTTTAAACAAAATGTTTAATGTTAATGTTAAACAAAATGTAATAGAACAGAAACCCCAGAAATTAACCCACACATCTACAATCTAATCTTTTATATATGAACCAAATTCATCCCTGGGTAAAGGACTGTTTTTTCAAAAAATAGTGCTGGGAAAATTGGATCTATGTGTGCAGAAATATGAAACAAGGCCCTAACCTAACACCTTATAAAAAATCAACTGAAAATTATCAAGAATCTAAATCTATGACCTGATACCATCAAATTTCTAGGGAAGAATATCGTGGACCCTCTGTAAGACATTGGCATGGGCAGACTTCTTGGAAAAAACCCCACAAGCACAGACAGAGGAGGCAAGATGGTGGAATAGGAAGGGAGCACACTGATAGTCCGGGGAGAGATAGTTTAATAAAAGTGGAGATACTGCAGGTTCAAGGAAGAGTAGGGGAGGAAACAGCAGAAGAAACTCTTACGGAACGCATGATTCACAGCGGACCTGTGTGGAGAGCGTGGGAGCCCACAGTTCGGGACACCAGCGGCAGACTCAACACACCAGCGCTGGAACGCGAGGTGAGCCGAACCTCAATAGCCTGAGACAACGGCAGGCAAGCGGAGAGAGGAGACTAGAGGGAACGACCCCCGGGGGGGAGGGGGGGAGTTCACCAGGCTAACTGGAAGAGAGAGAGAGAGAAAAAAAAAAACAGGTGACTGGTACGGACACGGGTTTCTCTCTCTCCGCTCACCTCTCAAGGGCGAGCAAGACAAAGAGCAGGCGCCATCTTGGACATACGTCATAAGCAGAGCGACCTCAGGTCTGCACCGGCCCTGAGCCTAGCAGAAAAACCTGACTCTGGGCGGGGCGAATTAACAGGAGATTAAGACCTAGTAAATTT
Source organism: Oryctolagus cuniculus (assembly GCF_051225735.1). Classification (NCBI taxonomy): domain Eukaryota; kingdom Metazoa; phylum Chordata; class Mammalia; order Lagomorpha; family Leporidae; genus Oryctolagus; species Oryctolagus cuniculus. Next base: position 113,533,224 of record NC_142873.1, read on the forward strand.
GTGGTGCTACTGAACTGAGACTGTGAAAAAAGAGACGGTGGGGGAGAGAACTCACGGAATTCACGTGAGCACTCTCCAGAGACGCTACAATTCCGTAACTTTGGCAACCCAGTGGGAGACTGAAGGAGAATTTGAGCCCACTCTGAGGGCCAAACAGATTCCCTGTGTGGTCCTTGGGAAAGAGCTTCCAATCTCTGGCTCCTGTGGGTATATCAATTACCTGCTAACTACCTCCAAATTCGTTCAGCTGTGCAGAATTACTTCCCTTTTGAATCAAAAAAAGAAAGAAAGAGAGAGAGAGAGATCTATCACGCCTAACCTGGGAGTGTCACCTTTGGCACACCAAACAGAGCTCTCAGGCCACACCCATCTCAAGCCTCTAAGGCTCCATCAAAAACAGACAGTCCACTTAATCTAGAGTCATAGTATAACAAGAAAAAGCACCACAGCGAAGAAACCAAATATCTCCAATATGCCAAATAACAAACGCAAAAACCGAGATAATAGAAACAAGGAAGTCACCATGACGCCCCCAAATGAAAAAGACACCCCAATTCAAGATTATGAAGATGATGAGATAGAAGAAATGCAAGAAGCAGATCTCAAAAAATTGATAAGAACATTAAGAAGTTCTCAAAAACAAATTCTGGAACTACACAAATCCTTAATGGACAAGATAGAAAATCTCTCTCGTGAAAATGAAATATTAAGGAGGAATCAAAATGAAACAAAACAACTAGTACAACAGGAAACTGTGATAGTGACGAGAAATCATAATGAAGTGAAGAATTCAATAGATCAAATGAAAAACACAATAGAGAGCCTTACAAACAGAATGGGTGAAGCAGAAGAGAGAATATTGGACTTAGAAGACAGAGAACAGGAAAGGATACAGTCAGACCAAAGAAAAGAAGAGGAAATTAGAAATCTAAAACATATTGTTGAGAATCTTCAGGATATTATTAAAAAAAACCAGCATTCTGGTTCTAGGAGTTCCTGAAGGCATGGAGTGGGAGAAAGGATTAGAAGGCCTTTTTAGTGAGATATTAGCAGAAAATTTCCCAGGTTTGGAGAAGGACTGAGAAATCCTAGTACAGGAAGCTCACAGAACCCCTAATAAACACGACCAAAAGAGATCCTCACCACGACACGTTGTAATTAAACTCTCCACAGTGAAACATAAAGAAAAGATCCTAAAATGTGCAAGAGAGAAACGTCAGATTACTCTCAGAGGATCTCCAATCAGACTCACAGCTGACTTCTCATCAGAAACTCTACAAGCTAGGAGGGAATGGCGAGATATAGCCCAGGTACTAAGAGAGAACAACTGCCAGCCCAGAATATTATATCCTGCAAAGCTATCATTTGTGAATGAAGGTGAAATAAAGACTTTTCATAGCAAACAGAAATTGAAAGAATTTGTTGCCACTCGTCCAGCCCTGCAAAAGATGCTTAAAGATGTGTTACACACAGAAACACAGAAACACGGTCATCAATATGAAAGAAGGTAAAGGAAGGAAACCAAGGAAGGAAACCTCACAGCAAAAGATCACAGGAAGTTCAAAACATATATTAGAACTTATCTTTACCAAATGGCAGGGCAAAGTTACCACTTATCATTAGTCACATTGAACGTGAATGGCCTGAACTGTCCAGTTAAAAGACACCAATTGGCTGATTGGGTTAAGGAACAAAACCCATCTATTTGCTGCTTACAAGAAACACATCTTTCCAACAAAGATCCATACAGACTGAAAGTGAAAGGCTGGAAAAAGATATACCATGCCAACAGAAATGAAAAAAGAGCGGGCGTAGCCATCTTAATATCGGACAACATAAACTTTACCACAAAAACTGTTAAGAGAGACAAAGAGGGGCACTATATAATGATTAAGGGATCAATACAACAAGAAGAAATAACAATTATCAATGTATATGCACCTAACTACAGGGCACCAGTTTATCTAAAAGATTTGTTAACGGACTTAAAGGGAGACTTAGACCCCAATACAATAGTACTGGGGGACTTCAATACTCCACTCTCAGAAATAGACAGATCAATAGGACAGAAGATCAACAAGGATACAGTAGATTTAAACGACACTATAGCCCAAATGGATCTAACAGATATATACAGAACTTTCAATCCTACAGCTAAAGATTTTACATTCTTCTCAGCAGTACATGGAACCTTCTCTAGGATTGACCACATACTAGGACATAAAGCAAGTCTCAGCAAATTCAAAAGAATTAGAATCATACCATGCAGCTTCTCAGACCGTAAAGGAATGAAGTTGGAAATTAGCAACTCAGGAATCCCTAGAGCATACGCAAACACATGGAGATTGAACAACATGCTCCTGAATGAACAATGGGTCATAGAAGAAATCAAAAGAGAAATCAAAAAATTTCTGGAAGTAAATGAGGATAACAGCACAACATACCAAAACTTATGGGATGCAGCAAAAGCAGTGTTAAGAGGAAAGTTTATATCAATAGGGGCCTACATCAAGAAATTGGAAAGGCACCAAATAGATGAGCTTTCAATTCACCTCAAGGATCTAGAAAACCTACAGCAAATCGGACCCAAATCTAGTAGGAGAAGAGAAATCATTAAAATCAGAGAAGAAATCAACAGGATTGAATCAAGAAAAACATTACAAAAATCAGCCAAACGAGGAGCTGGTTTTTTGAAAAAATAAACAAAATTGACACCCCATTGGCCCAACTAACTAAAAAAAGAAGAGAAAAGACCCAAATCAATAAAATCAGAGATGAAAAAGGAAATGTAACAACAGACACCACAGAAATAAAAAGAATCATCAGAAATTACTACAAGGACTTGTATGCCAGCAAACAGGGAAATCTATCAGAAATGGATAGATTCCTGGACACATGCAACCTACCTAAATTGAACCAGGAAGACATCGAAAACCTAAACAGACCCATAACTGAGACAGAAATTGAAACAGTAATAAAGGCCCTCCCAACAAAGAAAAGCCCAGGACCAGATGGATTCACTGCTGAATTCTACCAGACATTTAAAGAAGAACTAACTCCAATTCTTCTCAAACTATTCAGAACCATCGAAGAAGAGGGAATCCTCCCAAATTCTTTCTATGAAGCCAGCATCACCTTAATTCCTAAGCCAGAAAAAGATGCAGCACTGAAAGAGAATTACAGACCAATATCCCTGATGAACATAGATGCAAAAATCCTCAATAAAATTCTCGCCAATAGAATGCAACAACACATCAGAAAGATCATCCACCCAGACCAAGTGGGATTTATCCCTGGTATGCAGGGATGGTTTAATGTGCACAAGACAATCAATGTGATACACCACATTAACAGACTGCAGAAGAAAAACCATATGATTATCTCAATAGATGCCGAGAAAGCATTTGATAAAATACAACACCCGTTCATGATGAAAACTCTAAGCAAACTGGGTTTGGAAGGAACATTCCTCAATACAATCAAAGCAATCTATGAAAAACCCACAGCCAACATCCTATTGAATGGGGAAAAGTTGGAAGCATTTCCACTGAGATCTGGTACCAGACAGGGATGTCCACTCTCGCCACTGCTATTCAATATAGTTCTGGAGGTTCTAGCCAGAGCTATTAGGCAAGAAAAAGAAATTAAAGGGATACAAATTGGGAAGGAAGAACTCAAACTATCCCTCTTTGCAGATGACATGATTCTGTATTTAGGGGACCCAAAGAACTCTACTAAGAGACTATTGGAACTCATAGAAGAGCTTGGCAAAGTAGCAGGGTATAAAATCAATGCACAAAAATCAACAGCCTTTGTATACACAGACAATGCCATGGCTGAGGAAGAACTTCTAAGATCAATCCCATTCACAATAGCTACAAAAACAATCAAATACCTTGGAATAAACTTAACCAAGGATGTTAAAGATCTCTACGATGAAAATTACAAAACCTTAAAGAAAGAAATAGAAGAGGATACCAAGAAATGGAAAAATCTTCCATGCTCATGCATTGGAAGAATCAACATCATCAAAATGTCCACTCTCCCAAAAGCAATTTATACATTCAGTGCAATACCAATCAAGATACCGAAGACCTTCTTCTCAGATCTAGAAAAAATGATGCTGAAATTTATATGGAGGCACAAGAGACCTCGAATAGCTAAAGCAATTTTGTACAACAAAAACAAAGCTGGAAGCATCACAATACCAGATTTCAGGACATATTACAGGGCAGTTGTAATCAAAACAGCATGGTACTGGTACAGAAACAGATGGATAGACCAATGGAACAGAATTGAAACACCAGAAATCAACCCAAACATCTACAGCCAACTTATATTTGATCAAGGATCTAAAACTAATTCCTGGAGCAAGGACAGTCTATTCAATAAATGGTGCTGGGAAAATTGGATTTCGACATGCAGAATCATGAAGCAAGACCCCTACCTTACACCTTACACAAAAATCCACTCAACATGGATTAAAGACCTAAATCTACGACCTGACACCATCAAGTTACTAGAGAACATTGGAGAAACCCTTCAAGATATTGGCACAGGCAAAGAATTTCTGGAAAAGACCCGGGAGGCACAGGCAGTCAAAGCCAAAATCAACTATTGGGATTGCATCAAATTGAGAAGTTTCTGTACTGCAAAAGAAACAGTCAGGAGAGTGAAGAGACAACCGACAGAATGGGAAAAAATATTTGCAAACTATGAAACAGATAAAGGGTTAATAACCAGAATCTACAAAGAGATCAAGAAACTCCACAACAACAAAACAACCCACTTAAGAGATGGGCCAAGGACCTCAATAGACATTTTTCAAAAGAGGAAATCCAAATGGCCAACAGGCACATGAAAAAATGTTCAAGGTCATTAGCAATCAGGGAAATGCAAATCAAAACCACAGTGAGGTTTCACCTCACCCCGGTTAGAATGGCTCACATGCAGAAATCTACCAACAACAGATGCTGGCGAGGATGTGGGGAAAAAGGGTCACTAACCCACTGTTGGTGGGAATGCAAACTGGTCAAGCCACTATGGAAGTCAGTCTGGAGATTCCTCAGAAACCTGAAGATAACCCTACCGTTCGACCCAGCCATCCCACTCCTTGGAATTTACCCAAAGGAATTTAAATTGGCAAACAAAAAAGCGGTCTGCACCCTAATGTTTATTGCAGCTCAATTCACAATAGCGAAGACCTGGAACCAACCTAAATGCCAATCAACGGTAGACTGGATAAAGAAATTATGGGATATGTACTCTTTAGAATACTATACCGCAGTAAGAAACAACGAAATCCAGTCATTTGCAACAAAATGGAGGAATCTGGAACACATCATGTTGAGTGAAATAAGCCAGTCCCAAAGGGACAAATACCATATGTTCGCCCTGATCGGTGACAACTGACTGAACACCAAAAAGGAAACCTGTTGAAGTGAAATGGACACTATGGGAAATGGTGACTTGATCAGCATAGCCCTGACTGTTAATGAACAACTTAATACATTATCCCTCTTAGTAGTTTTTTTGTCTGTTCTACTTAATATGACTGGTTTAATTCTGTAATTAATACACAGTTATTCTTAAGTGTTGAAAATTAACTGAAATGTGATCCCTGTTAAATGTAAGAGTGGGAATAAGAGAGGGAAGAGATGTATAATTTGGGACATGCTCAAGCTGACTTGCCCCAAATGGTAGAGTTAGAAACATACCAGGGGATTCCAATTCAATCCCATCAAGGTGGCATGTACCAATGCCATCTCACTGTTCCAGGTGATCAATTTCAGTTCACAGTTGGTCATGGTGGAGGGACTGGGAGTCAAAGGGAGCACATAGACAAGTCTAGTACCTGCTAACGCTAACCGATGGAGTAAATAAAGGGGAGAGTGATCCAACATGGGAAGTGAGATACTCAGCAGACTCATAGAATGGCAGATGTCCTAAATAGCACTCTGGCCTCAGAATCAGCCCTAAAGGCATTCGGATCTGGCTGAAAAGCCCATGAGAGTATTTCAGGCATGGAAAGCCAAGACACTCTGGCAAAAGATCTCTGCGAGTGAGATCCCAGTGGAAAGAACAGGTCATCAAAGAAGGAGGTACCTTTCTCTGAAGGGAGGAGAGAACCTCCACTTTGACTATGACCTTGTCTAAACAAGATAAGAGTCGGAGAACTCAGAGGGCTTCCATAGCCTTGGAAACTCATGACTGGAGCATAGGGAGATTACTGATGCCATAGACAGGAGTGTCAGTTGGTAAAGTCAACAACAGGAGTCACTGTGCACTTACTCCTCATGTAGGATCTCTGTCCTTAATGTGCTGTGCATTGAGATTTAATGCTATAACAAGTACTCAAACAATATATTTCACTTTGTGTTTCTATGGGGGTGCAAACTGTTGAAATCTTTACTTAATGCATACTAAACTGATCTTCTATAAAAAAAAAAGAAATTATCAATTCCCAACTTGACTCTCACTGGGATTAAACATGACAATAGGTCTGATCTGATTTCATCATCATTTAAAAATCATCTATTATTTTTCACTTTATGTTTCTTTGTGGGAGCAAACTGTTGAAATCCTTACTTAATGTATACTAAGCTGATCTTCTGTATATTAAGATAATCGAAAATGAATCTTGATGTGAATGGAAGGGGAGAGGGAGTGGGAAAGGGGAGGGTTGTGGGTGGGAGGGACGGTATTGGGGGGAAGCCATTGTAATCCATAAGTCGTACTTTGGAAATTTATATTCATTAAATAAAAGTTAAAAAAAAAAAACCACAAGCACAGGCAATCAAAGCAAAAAATGAATGGGATTACATCAAGCTAAGAAGTTTCTGCACTGCAAAGGAAACACTCAACAATAGGAAGAAGTAACCAAAAGAATGAAAGAAAATATTTGTAAACTATACAACTGATAGAGGATTAGCATCCAGGATCTATAAAGAGCTCAAGAAACTCAACATTGGCCAGTGCCGTGGCTCACTAGGCTAATCCTCTGCCTGCGGCGCCAGCACCCCAGGTTCTAGTCCCGATCAGGGTGCCGGATTCTGTCCCCGGTTGCTCCTTTTCCATTCCAGCTCTCTGCTGTGGCCCAGGAGTGCAGTGGAGGATGGCCCAGGTCCTTGGGCCCTGCACCCACATGGGAGACCAGGAAGAGGCACTTGGCTCCTGGCTTTAGATTGGCGCCAGCCGTAGTGGCCACTTGAGGGGTGAACCAACGGAAAATAGAAGACCTCTCTCTCTCTCTCTCTCTCTCTCTCTCACTAACTCTGCCTGGAAAGAAAGAAAGAAAGAAAGAAAGAAAGAAAGAAAGAAAGAAAGAAAGGAAGGAAGGAAGGAAGGAAGGAAGGAAGGAAGGAAGGAAGGAAGGAAGGAAGGAAGGAAGGAAGGAAGGAAGGAAGGAAGGAAGGAAGGAAGGAAGGAAGGAAGGAAGGAAGGAAGGAAGGAAGGAAGGAAGGAAGGAAGGAAGAAAGGAGGGAAGGAAGGAAGGAAGGAAGAAAGAAACTCACCAACAACGAAACAAACAATCCCGTTAAGAAATGGGCAGAGAACATGAACAGATAATTTTCAAAGGATGAAATGCAAATAGCCAATGGATGCATTAAAAAATGCTCAAAATCACTAGGATCATCAGTGAAACGCAAATAAAATCCACAATGAGTTTCACCTCACCCCAGTTCAAATAACTATTATGCAAAATATCAAAAGATATTAAATTCTGAGGAAGATGTTGGGGAAAAAGTACCGTGGGTGGGAATGTAAACTACTACAGCCACTATGGAAGACAGTATGGAGAATCCTATGAGATCTGAAAATAGATCTACCATATGACTCAGCCATCCCATTCCTAGGAATTTTCACAGAGAAAATTGTGTGGCAGAATGAGAAGGCCATGTCAAGATGTCCGCTGGCAAGCGAGCTTCAGTTACTCAGGAATGGCTTCGAAACCCACCTGGCAACGGAGTCTCCCTGGCAACAAGCTGTGATTGGATAGCTTTGGAAACCACATGGCAACAGAGCCTGCCTCGCAACAGGCTGTGATTGGTTAGGGCATAAACCGCCCCTTGACCGGACTGGCTGCCTTGGCTATTTAAGCTGCTGTACCAACTGAAATAAATGAGTCTGCAGGCTGCTCGCCTCTGGCCTGCTTTCACCTGACTTCTGGGGTCTGTGTGGTGACTCCGTGCCTCTTGTCCCCACCCCGCTCCTCCTCTCAGGACAAATCCACCTCAACACATCTGTACCTCCATGTTTATTGCAGTTCATTTCACAATAGCTAAGATATGGAATCAACCCAGGTATCCATCTACTGATGACTAGATAAAGAAAATGTGGTACAGACACATTATGGAGTACTATTCAACCATAAAAAAGAATGAAATCCTGTCTTTTACAACAAAATGTATTCAAATGGGAATCATTATGCTTAGTGAATTAAGCCAGTTCCAAAAAGACAAATATCATGTTTTCCCTGATTTGTGGTAGTTAATATACAGAGCACAAAAAAATGTAGTTGACATTCTGAGATTTGATTATTATTTATAGCCCTTGTCTATACTCTTGAGGAGCATTGATTTTCCTACTTACTACTTGTTGAATACTTTATTGCATGGAGGGTTAAGTTCATGATTATAAAATTAACTGAAAGTATGTCATTGTAAACATTGAAAGGAAAAAATAAGAAAGGATTGAGCAAAGAGAGTGGGAACATCAGTGAGAAAGAGGACAGGGTGCAAGTATCATTATCCCCTTAAATCTGTATATATATGAAATATATGAAATTTGTTCGCTTATATATGTAAAAATTTTAATTTAAAAAAGATAAAGATTATCAGACTGGATAAACAAAAACATAGCAATATACTCCTTATTAGAGACATTGTTGGGGCCAGTGCTGTGGCATAGTGGGTAAAGCCAATGCCTGCAATGCCAGCATCCCATATGGGTACTGGTTCAAGTCCCAGCTGCTCCACTTCCAATCTAATTCTCTGCATGGCCTGGGAAAGCAGTGGAAGATGGTGCAAGTCCTTGGGCCACTGCCTCTGTGTGGGAGACCCAGAAGAAACTCCTGGCTCCTGGCTTCAGATCAACATAGCTCTGGCCATTGCAACCAACTGTGGAGTGAACCAGTGGATGGAAGGCCTCTCTTTCCCTTTTGACTCTCTTTCTCTCTATATATATAACTCTGAATTTCAAGTAAATAAAAAAATCTTTAAAAAAAAAAGAAACATTGTTTAAACAGAAAGACCTAGAAAGACCATAAGTAAAAGGATGGTTTTTCAGGCTGGATACCCAGGGAATCAGATCTTGACACAAGTGATGCCACAGTAACATGTAGAGGACTGAAAAATAAGAAAATCTTATTTTTCAACAAGGAATATAGAAAATGTTAATGAAGCTTAATTCTGGAGGAAACATAATCAAATCTTCCTACAAACTGCTGAGAAGTGGTATGAAATACATATCACAGTCATCTGAGTTGAGAGATGGCCATACTGGGGTATCAACCCTCAGGAGTGGTAAGCTATACCTGGGGGACCACTAACTTTCCCACATTTCCTGCCTGCTCCACAAGTCAATTAAGATAAAACTGTAGGCAGAGAGTCAATGGCGCCTTCAGAGTCTCAGAGGGATTCAGTAAGGTGCTTATGCTAAAAACACTTATCATGCCATCAGTAATTTTATGAAGTACTAAAGCAGCCATGTCAGTACAAGACAATTTAGGGTCAAAGGTAAGACACATTAATAGAAATAAAGAATATTTCACAGGATAAAGGAAATGTTTTGTACTTATTAATTAATATGAACCCAATTGCATAGCTTCACAATATATGAACCATAACTTGATATAATTAAAAGGAAAATAAATATTAAATATTAAATAATATTTGAAAATATTCATATATTCGTATCTCAGTAATTGATATTTTCTGACAAAATTATGAGTGAGAGATTTGAATAACACATTGCACACTGAAAATAATAGTCAAATATAGAATGTTACAAGTGAAATTAACAATAATCAAATATGCAAACTTTCAAGTGTGCTTGGACATTTATCAAAGTCAGCCATATGCTAGACCATAAAACAGGACTCAACAACTTGCAAACAATTGAAGTCACACAGAATGTGCCCTCTGACGATAGTCATTTATATTGAAATCTATAAAAAAGCACTTAAAAAGAAAATCCCTAAAACTGGAGACAATGCAAAATATTCCTACAGGGCCCTTGAGTCAAAGAATAAATCACAATGAAAATTACAAAATTTTGTATATTAAATGATTATAAAAGCATAACATGCAAAACTTGCAGGATGCTGCTGAAATAGGTTTAGAGGAAAATGTGAACATTTTGAAAGACCAAAACTCAATGTTCTAAATAATTAACTCAAAAAGTAGATTTTGTAAAAACAATAATATTCTAACAGAGATTTTTTTAAAAAGCAGAAAGTAATAAAATGAAAAGTAAACAAAGTAGATAAAAGCAAATGTGATCATTAGATAACACAATAAACACCTAGTAAGATCATTAGATAACACAATAAACACCTAGTAAGGATAGAGAGAGATGTCAGGTATGAAAAATAACATTTAAAAAAATTTATTAATACAAAGAAAACAGATTGATTTCATGAATTTCATAGATACAGTTCTAAGATAACCGTGCTTCCCTTTCTCCCTCCCTGCCTCAATCCCCCATCCTTTCTTTTTTTTCCTTTAACTTTTGCAATAATATAGTTTTAATTTACTTTGTAATCACAGGCTTAATGCACCACTAACCATTCAGGTCAACAAGTAAAAGCAGAAAGACCACAGTTACACAGGAATATAGACAGATGCTATAAACCATAATCAAATCATAAGATCTTAGCTTCATTCTTATACATTTTTTGTATTCTGTATAAACTACCACATATCAGAGAAAACATAAGATATTTGTCTTTCGGGGTTGGTTTTTGAAAAAGACAATGAGAAAATATGAACAATTTTATGCCAATAAATTAAAAATTCAAAATGAAATTTGTGAACTTTTTAAGACCAACACTTGCCTAAATGGACGATAGAATAAGTAAAAAACCTTACTAGTCTGTATCTATCTAAAAAGTTAAATCTTTAAAAAGAAAACATTCCACCAATGAATTCTCCAGGATCAAATATCCTAAGTGTTTAACTCTGCCATATATTCATGGGGGAAAGATCATCAGTCTTCAGCAATGCTTTTCCACATATGGAAAGGGGGATCAAACTCTATGCACATAGCATATCCTTGATACAATTACCTGGCTGGAATATCACAGAAAAAGAAAGAAAGAAAGAAAATCTCAGAGCAATCTCCCTCAAGAACATCAATGTTATAAATAAAATATTGACAGGTCTAATCTAGTGTTATGTAAAAAGTTTAATACATCAAAGCCAAGAAGGATTTGTTCTGTAAGTAAAAAACCCTGGTTGATTTAGTGTTCAAAGTGCAATCCAATTGCTTTAGCAATTAATACAATAAAGAATGAAATAATATAATTTCAACAGAGTAAAGCATTTAATAAAATTCAATAACTTGGGGAGTGCTTTGGCCTCATGGTTAAGATACTTGCATCCCATTTCAGTGGAAAATCAGGATTGAATTCCTGGTTCCTGGTTATGACTCAGTCCAGTGCTCCTCCAGTCATGGCTGTTGCAGAGATTGGAGAAAAAAAAAAAAAAAACTTCATTCTGAAAAGGCCTAGCAAGCTTGGAATAGAGCCAAATCTATTAATTAGATAAATAATATTTAAAAGACATTTCAAATATTATACTTAAGTATGAAATATTGAACATTTCCCTCCCTACTACTACCATTTCTGTTCAATGTTGTACTCATTTGGCTGGTAAAATAAGACATGAAAAAAATTCAAAGTGTCAGAATTGCTGTGGCAGAAATTAAAGTGCCCTAATCACAGACAACATTACTCTGCAGTCATCTAAAAGAATATGCAATTAAAACTGAAAGGAAAATTAACAAGATTAATTGAATAAATCATTTTTATATAGAAACAGAAAATAAAAATTTTTAAATATTACCATATATAATACCATCAAAGTCATTAAATATTAATATTTAAAGAGAAAAATTTAGTGAAATATATGTAAGGCCTCTATACTCACAACTGTTTTTTTAAAGATTTACTGATTTATTTGAGAGACAGAGTTACAGACAGAGGGAGAGACAGAGAAAGATCTTCAATCCTCTGCTTCACTTCCTAGATGGCTGCAATAGCAGGAGCTGGACCAGGCTGAAGCCAAGAGCCAGGGACTTCTTCCTGATATCTCACATGAGTGCAGGGGCCCAAGTAATTGGACCATCTTCTACTGCTTTCCCAGGCCATAAACAGGGTGCGGAACAGAAGAGGAGCAGCTGGGACGTGAACTGGTGCCCATATGGGAAGCTGGCGCTGCAGAACAGAGGCTTAACCTACTGTGTCACAGCCTGGCCGCAACCTACAACTATTTTTTACTTTTTTTTAAGATTTTATTTATTTATTTGAAAAGCATAGGCAGAGAGAGAAAGAAAGAGGTCTTCCATCTGCTGGTTCACTCCCCCAGATGGCCACAACAGCCAACGCTGGGCCAATCTGAAGCCAAGAGCCAGGTCCTCCATGTGGTACAGGGACCCAAGCACGTGGGCCATCTTCTACTGCTTTCCCAGGCCATAGCAGACAGCTGAATTGGAAGTGGAGCAGCCAGGAATCAAACCAGAGTCCACATGGGCAGCAGTTTTACCCATTATGCCACAGGGCTGGCCTCAACTATTTTTACTTTTACTACACTTGATCTTAGCCAAAAGGCTAAAACTAAAATAAAACATGACATTAGCACTGTGGTGTGGCAACTTAAACCACCTCCTGTGACACTGGCATCCCTTATTGGAGTGCTTTGTAAACAGATATTATGCTGTATTTTTTATGAAATAGTGATAAGAAAAGAGGTCTGTACATTCTTAGTACAATCACAGCTTTATTTCCAAATATTTTCCTTCTGTGATTGGCTGAATCCAAGAATGTATACTCCATAAGCACAGAGGACTGATTTTATTGAAAGATTTACTTATGAGACATCAAGACCTGTTGAAGTCTACATTAATTAAAGTATTATCGCATTGGTATACGGACAAATATACCCTACAAAAAGAAGAGAAAAATTTAAAAATATGCCTATACTTATAGTGTCACTTGGTTTTGACAATTATTCTTCTGAAGTAGAATTAGGAAATAATATTTTTTATAATAATTAGTACAGACTCAATTGGAAATTATTATGGAAAACACTGAATCTTGACCTCTTCCTATTATCAGCTAACCAAAACTGATTCTTAATGAAATACAATAACAACATGAAAAATATAAAACATTAAAGCTTCTAGAAGAAAAAAAAATGTCTTCATGACTTTAGGGTAAGCAACACAGATTTATTAAACAGAATATAGAATAAGTACCATACTAGAAAATATATAAATAAGGTTACATAAAAGTAATACCTCATATGCCAAGAGAGTGAAGTCAAACCACTAACTAGGAGAACATATGAACCACATATTAGAAAATCTACAACAAAGAATTAATATCCAGAATTTAAAAATGAAAACTGCAAATCAAGAAGAAAAAGATTGAAACCCAAAGAGACATAAAAGCAGAAAGTCAAATGGCCACAGCATATGAAAAGATGCTTAGCTCCATTAGGCATTAAAGAAGTACAGACTAAAACTCAAAAGCAATGCCACTGTTTACCTGGCAGAAGAGGTATGAATAAAGATTCTGACAATACCAGTTGTTAGTAAGTGAAACTTACAGAAATCTCATTTCCTACTGGGGAGAAAGTAAGTTGTTTGAGCTACTCTAAAAGAAAAAAAAAACTTTAGGTAGTGTTTAATAAAGCTAAAGTGTGCGTACTCTGTGACTCAACAGTTTGACTCCTGGCTATATAGACAACATAGTAGTGTTTCTACTTTGTGGATCAAAAGACAAGCACAAAAAATCATAGTGTCCCCAAACTAGCAACAAACCATATTTCCTTTAATAGTAGAATATATTTTTAAAAATACTACAAAGCAATAATTAAGGTCAAACTATTGGTAAATATAACCATACAGAGGAATCTCACAAACTTGCATGAAAGGAACCATACAAAAAAGAGTATGTATTATATAGTCCATTTACCAATGTTCAGAATGGGCACAAACTATTGAAACTCAGAGAAGCAGTTACCTTTGTATAAGCAGAGGCAGCACTGGAAAGATATAAGAGATGTTCTTTGTTCTTCATTTGGATGCCTGTTATATAGGGGTATATATGTTGCAAAAATTCATTGATCATGTGAGATTTGTGCTTTTCACTATATGTTGTATGCAACTAAAAATTAATTAAAACAAAACAAATAAACATACAGCAATGTGCTTTGTCAAATGAAAAACAGGCGAAATCTATATGTACATGAAAATATTCGGAAAGCGAGTGCTCGAAACAGGAGTGTAGTAGGTGCTCAAAATACATTTGGTGAGGACAGAAAGGCAGCAAAGGGGAAGAGGGAATAAAAGGGAAAGGAAAGAAAGAAGGAAGATCCAAGTTGGACTGAAAAGTGGAAAGAAAAGAATGATAGGACAAGACTGCTAGGACAGCCAGGGATGTAGAAACTTGGGTAACCTCTGTCCTGCCAGTCATCTGATTTAACCTGCAGCCACACAACATACAGCTACAGGGGTCCAATCACTCCTGAGCACCAGGCTCTGAATTTGTCTTCAATGATGTCAGGTAGGTGTGTTTATATAATTATGGGTAAGTATAATGAGGCCTCAAAAGGTTAGATAATTTTGTGCAAATTCACAGAAACACTGAAGCAAGCATTTGAAACGTGTTGTTGTGATTTCTTGATCATATTCTTAACTGCCACCCCCTACAGCTATCCTCATTAATTATCTGCTTGGATAGATGTTTTGAAGACTAAATCAATAACAACACCTGAGGAGCTCCTGCTTCCCAAACTCTTTCCCTAACATTTATCTTCTTTTACCTTTGATGAACAGTGAAGATGGCATTGAGGGGATAAAAGAGATAAGACATTGTAACACCTTGGCTTCATACAGACCAGTCTGGAATGGGGTCAGGAGATGTTTTCAGGGTTCACATTTGCAGGTGAAGACAAATGAAAGGCGGCTCAAAATCATGTTTACTGTGTGCTGAGAGCTACTCGCTAAAGCAAAACATTCCTTTGCTCTCAAAGAAAATCATGTTTCTTTCAGAAAGACCTCCTTATTCGCAGGCATTGCCTCAGGCTGATCCTCCCACTGGACTGTGGAGCCCATCCAGAAAATCCTTCACGAGATGCTCTCATACCTCCGTCTGCTGTTTTCACTAGGCATCGCTCGAGCTTCCACTCCTTCTTTTTAATTCTTTGGTATTCAGTTAGTCTCCCATGGTTATGAAATTCATATGAAAATGTTTGCTCTTCACCTACAGAGTGATTTTATGTCCTCATCCTGATTCATCTTCATTGCACATCTACAGGGTAGCTTATTGGATTCCTATCTTGCAAGGGGGGAGAGTGATGTCCAGAGATGTTAAAGGGTAAGGGGCGTGTTCAAAGTCGCACAAATATTAAGGAATAGACTCAGAATCTGTCAGATATGAGATATCTGTCTTTCCTGTCCACAAACTGCCTAAATAAGCCCCAGTCATAAGCTGACATTAATGTCCAGAATGAGGAAAACAAAAGAAGAGAGTGAGAAACCCTAAAGGTGGACTGAAACAAAAACTTAGCTCTCTGGTGCTAAATGAGGAGTCAATCTTGCATACTTCAGAGCCCCTAAAACATTAGTAATTGAATTACATAATAATTATTCAGGTTTATCTTACAATTTTTCAGGTCTACTGATACATGTATTTATTAATCAGACCTTTAGTTAACATCTATTAGATGCCAAGTAACAAGCTAAGAATCAGAAATTCAATTCTGGATGACAACAGTGACGATGATGATAATGACAATTAGGAGACTTTACTCCCTACCTTCATAGACTTTATGATCTGTCAGGAAAGAGAAACAAATGTATCAGGAACACGGTTAAATGAGTTGTCTGTTATGATAGGAAATTCTGATCTAAGTCATCAAGTAAAAATACAATCATGAGTAGAGTTCTATTATCAGGAAGACATGAAAGTATAAAATATATTTCAAATTCGGGACTGGCGCTGTGGCGTAGCCTTAAAGCCACTGCCTGCAGTACCAGCATCCCATATGGGTGCTGGTTCAAGACTCGGCTGCTCCACTTCTGATCCAGCTCTCTACTATGGCCTGGGAAAGCTGTAGAAGATGGCCCAAGTCCTTGAGGCCCTGCAACCATGTGGGAGACCTAGAAGAGGCTCCTGGCTCCTGGCTTCGAATCGGCTCAGCTCCAGCCATTACAGCCATCTGGAGAGTGAACCAGAAGATGGAAGACCTCTCTCTCTCTCTCTCTCTCTTCCACCTCTCTGTAACTCTGTCTTTCAAATAAAACAAATAAATCTTTAAAATATTATTTCAAATTTGAGTAAAGTTTTTATAGGTATGTGCTTTAATAACTATAAAAACATTTGTCAGGAATACTCTTCTGTGGACGATACAAAATAAGCAAGAAATAATCCTAATGTGATTCTTGATCTTTGTTTATAGTATAATCAAAGCTCATTAGCATCAGCTTTTAGGTCTAGTCCCACCTTATATATTTAGCAGGATATTGTGTCAAAAAGCAAGATCTTCGGAGGAGCAGACACTGCACATGAGGACATGAGTATCAAATGTGTCACTAGATTTCCAAGTTCTTCATTTTATTTTTATCAGAAAGAGTCACTCATAAGAATGCTGGGCACAAAGTTGTTAGAACTGAGTACAAATTTACAATCATTGGAAAAATCTGACTCAAATACACTTCAGATATGCTACTCCTTGACTCTGATAACTAGAAGAGTGGGGTAGATCTCAGGTCACCAGCTGCTCAGGCTAGACGAGGCACTCTGGGAGCTGCCCATCTCTTGCCTCTGGGACTTCGTTGTCTTCATGCTTCTCTGCTGTTAACAGTCTTCTTGGGGCCCACCTCATCCTGAGCAGCAACCCTGCAGGAAAAAGCAAGTTTCCCTCTCTCAACCTTTGTATACATCCATGACAGGGATTCTGACGGCCTGGCTTTCATCCTGGATGCAGTCCTTGAGCTCACTGGGTATGGGTGCTGAGGGATAAGTGAGTCTCCAAAAAACAAAGAAATAGAGGAAAGCAGGCCAAAGAATTTAACCTATGACTACGTTGTGTTTTCCACAGAGTGTGCCTGAAGTTAAGATGCATGAATCTCTCCAGACACCTCTCTAAATTCTAGCTTTGTGATTTCTCCCAGACATTTCTCTGTGCCTCATTTTCCTCATCTATAAAATAAGGCACTTAGTACATCCATCATAAGCATTAAATTAAATAATAAACCCAAGATGTTTGTACCTTGGCCACCGACTTGCTCTGTAGGTGGCAGCTATTATTAACAATGTTATCCACGTTGCCAAGTCATTGCAACAAAGGCCCAGAGAGGTTGTGAGTTGTCCTTGGCTACAATCACAGAACTCCTCAGTGGAGAGAACATAACAACAAGTGCAAGAGCTGGGAGCCCTGCAGATATCTCTCACACTCTGGGAGTTATACAAAGGATTTATCAATTATGATGTGTGTTCCTGAGGGAGGCAGAGGCTAGCCGTGCTTAAGGACATTCGTATAAAAATCATAATATCATGTGCTGCATGGTGCTTTTATTTCTCAAAGTGTTTCCCATCAATTACATCATTTTACTCTCAAAGAGCCCTATGAGTCAGGGAAGATATTATTGCCATTAGTTGTTGTTCTTTTATTGATTTTTTTAAATGCTGTACTTGTTCAGAGCAAATACAGTCCTTCCCTTTTGTAAACGGTTCCTAATATGTTTTTTTCAATGAATTCTGGTGCTTAGCTTTTTCTGACTTGGGTTTTTGTCTCCAAATTGGAAGTGGCAAATTTCTTTGACAAATTCATACTAAGATGGCTTACGAAGACAATCACTAAGATGTGAGAGAGCTGGAGAACACATTTTTAAATGCAAACACATGGAGATTAAAATCTGTATTACCCAATCCTGAATTTCTACATCAGCTCAAGTCAGGAGGACTGAGGGATCTGTGAACTAGCTAACACCACAAGTTAGCAGCTGTTCACATGAGTCCCAGGCAGTTGCCAAACGAATGCATTTCTCAATGTAAACAAAACCAATGGAAAGTCTGTGCTTCATGAACTCTTGAGATCTGCCAAATTACTCCAGCTGCATTACAATGAATTCTTGCCTTCTTTCCTCATTCTTCAGAGTAGAACATGTGCTGCAGAAAGGAGAGCTTTCAGCGAAGCAAAGGTCAGAAGCCCCAGATTCTGTCACTGGGCTCTGACACCATCTCACTTTCAGGAAGTCACACCCCTCTCTGAGCCCTAAGCACATGTGCAGAATGGAAACACTGTGAAGTTCTGAGGAAGGGCCCTGGGTGTAAATTCGGCTTCTCTGCATTCTGGCTGCACATCAAGTTATTTCACTTTCTGAGCTTTAGCTATACCATTTGATGACTAAATAATGCCAGTATGGGTGGATATTGAGCACAATGTTTAAAACAGCGCTTGAAATGTACACATTCTCCATCAAAGGGCCTAGATTAGAGTCACAACTCTGCTTTCAGTTCCACCTTCCTGCTAATGTGCAGCCTGGGCAGCAGCCAGTGATTCGCTCAATACTGCAATCTCTGCCATCCTCATGGAGACCTGGAGTGAAGTTGGCTCCTGGTTTCAACCTACCCAGCCCTGCCTGTTACGGGCATTTGGGGAGTGAATCCACAGATGAAAGATCTTTCTCTATGTGTGTGTGTGTTTGTGTGTGTGTGTCTCACTGCCTTGCAAATGATTAAAATAAAATAACACCAATATGTAAAAAGACCTACTATACTGCCTGATATACAGCTGGGGATCAGTAATTATTAGTAGCACAATACAAGCAATTGAGTCTATATACTTGGGAGAGATATAGGTACAGAGAAAACCTTGTATATAATTATAATATACATTATGTAAGTATAGTGATATTTCTTAAAAATTTCAGTTATTTTAAATGACTACAGATATATAACACATAGTTTGTAATATACATTAAACATTTTGTTCTCCAAATTATTTTGGATTCTTAAGTGAGTATTCCTTCTTCAGAAATAGTTCCATTATATAAAAGCAAGGGATAGTATCACTATTCTTTGTACAATAATTATTTAAGGACCTCCTATGTTCAAACATTTCCTTGCATACAATGAACTGCTAACAAAACAGACATGATCTCTGCCCTGCCTATAAATAAAGATAAGCCAATTATAACAAAGGACTGTTCCTCTGTGGAGAAAGTCGGGGAAGATATTTGGGGAATACATAAACGGGCCAGCAACTCAGCTGAACAGAATCTAAGGTGAAACCAGAAGGTAGAGTATTCTAGATAAAGCAAAAAGCATGCATGCACCAGCTTTGTGGAAGAAAATGAAAGGCATTTCCTGAAGCAGAATTCAGGAGGACTGATTGATAAGACATTGGATCATTGTCTAATGATATCAGATAACCAGCCACCTCATAGTGAAAGCCAATCTTTCTAAAGAGTTCCATATATTTTGTTTCTAGAATGATCAATGTGCACATCTAGAAAGAAAGAAAGAAAGAAAGAAAGAAAGAAAGAAAGAAAGAAAGAAAGGAAGGAAGGAAGGAAGGAAGGAAGGAAGGAAGGAAGGAAGGAAGGGAGAAAGAAAGAAAGAAAGAAAGAAAGAAAGAAAGAAAGAAAGAAAGAAAGAAAGAAAGAAAGAAAGAAAGAAAGAAAGAAAGAGATTAGCTACTCAACATGCTGTGGTTGCCAAACTTGAGTAAGTCTCTAAAGGGAACCCATCAGGCTCCTTAAGGGAAATTTGTTTTCCTTGTCCACCTAGACCACGCTGGGGGCAAGTCATTTCACAGCTAGGCCCCAAGTTCCCCATTGTTAAATGTGGATAGCCATAAACCAGTTCAGTCTTCAACAACCACAGAAGACCAACATTTATATGAAAGGCACATTTTGATATTACCTCCTGCCCTATGATTTTATGCATTTACCATAAAGCTTGATTTTATCAGCATCCAATAACAAGTTGTGAAAAAGCGGAAACATATCTGCATAATAAGACTCTTGTGGGAATAGTAAGGGAATTGGAACTCACTTATAAAAATCAAGTAGCAAAGCGATTTAGCTGTTGGTTAACTCCAGCCTGGGCTGTGCTTTGCATGGGAAATGAGCTCAGCTTTGAATGCAGCAGATTTTGCTTGTTTGGGTAGTGCTGCTAATCGAGGCATATATATTTTCCCTCAATCACAGGAAAACAAATTGGCAGTGGCATATTGCTTTGATATTTCAACCGTTTGCTGGATTTCTATCCCTCCAAAATGTCTTAAACAGAAGCATGAAGCATGAATAGGCCAAACTTGGGAACCCAGTATTTATGAGCCTATTCGAACCTTGTAAAGATTTGATCAGCAAATATGCCAATTGATACACCATAATGTTTTACAACTGCAGTTGTCTTGGTCTATAAAACTTATTATAATTCTGAAGGGATTTCTGCTTTCTTTGCAGATATTTCTCTTTTACTGCCACCGAGTGGTCTAGATTAGAATTGGCAGTTTTGTGTCAGGAGTTTGAAGAGGCAGAAGCTAGAAGGGTGTCTTATGTATAAAAAGCAAATAATGACCCCAAAATACATCTTCCTATCCTGCCTGATTTGCCCTACCTTCCTCATCCAAACATTTCTCCCACCATACACACATACACACACACACACACACACACACACAGGCATACACACCATTCCAATCAGAATCCATGTGGCCCTAGTATGGATAAGGCCTAAAATATCAATGAGTGATTCTACCTGTGAACCCATGAGCAATCCATTCTGATTACCTAGGTTTCAATTTTCCTCTCTATAAAAAATATTTGGTGAAATAGGGACTCCCGGCAAGATGGCGGAATAGGAAGGGAGCACACTGATAGTCTGGGGAGAGATAGTTTAATAAAAGTGGAGATACTGCAGGTTCAAGGAAGAGTAGGGGAGGAAACAGCAGAAGAAACTCTTCCGGAATGCGTGACTCACAGCGGACCTGCGTGGACAGCGTGGGAGCCCACAGTTTGGGACATCAGCGGCAGACTCAACACACCAGCGCTGGAACGCGAGGTGAGCCGAACCTCAATAGCCCGAGACACCGGCAGGCAAGCGGAGAGAGGAGACTAGAGGGAACGACCCCCCGGGGGGGGAAGTTCACAAGGCTAACTGGAAGAGAGAGAGAGAGAGAGAGAGAGAGAGAGAAAAAAGGGTGACTAGTACGGACACGGGTTTCTCTCTCTCCGCTCACCTCTCAAGGGTGAGCAAGACAAAGAGCAGGCGCCATCTTGGACATACGTCATAAGCAGAGCGACCTCAGGTCTGCACCGGCCCTGAGCCTAGCAGAAAAACCTGACTCTGGGCGGGGCGAATTAACAGGAGATTAGGAGCTAGTAAATTTGTGGTGCTACTGAACTGAGACTGTGAAAAAAGAGACGGTGGGGGAGAGAACTCACGGAATTCACGTGAGCACTCTCCAGAGACGCTACAATTCCATAACTTTGGCAACCCAGTGGGAGGCTGAAGGAGAATTTGAGCCCACTCTGAGGGCCGAACAGATTCCCTGTGGGGATCTTGGGAAAGAGCTTCCGATCTCTGGCTCCTGTGGGTATATCATTTGCCTGCTAACTACCTCCAACTTCATTCAGCTGTGCGGAATTACTTCCCTTTTGAATCAAAAAAAAAAAAAAAAGAAAAGAAAGAGAGAGAGAGAGATTTACCACGCCTAACCTGGGAGTGTCACCTTTGGCACACCAAACAGAGCTCTCAGGCCACACCCATCTCAAGCCCTAAGGCTCCATCAAAAACAGATAGTCCACTTAATCTAGAGTCATAGTATAACAAGAAAAAGCACCACAGTGAAGAAACCAAATATCTCCAATATGCCAAATAACAAACGCAAAAACCGAGGTAATAAAAACAAGGAAGTCACCATGACGCCCTCAAATGAAAAAGACACCCCAATTCAAGATTATGAAGATGATGAGATAGAAGAAATGCAAGAAGCAGATCTCAAAAAATTGATAAGAACATTAAGAAGTTCTCAAAAACAAATTCTGGAACTACACAAATCCTTAATGGACAAGATAGAAAATCTCTCTCGTGAAAATGAAATATTAAGGAGGAATCAAAATGAAACAAAACAACTAGTACAACAGGAAACTGTGATAGTGACTGAAGTGAAGAATTCAATAGATCAAATGAAAAACACAATAGAGAGCCTTACAAACAGAATGGGTGAAGCAGAAGAGAGAATATCGGACTTAGAAGACAGAGAACAGGAAAGGATACAGTCAGACCAAAGAAAAGAAGAGGAAATTAGAAATCTGAAACATATTGTTGGGAATCTTCAGGATACTATTAAAAAAACCAACATTCGGGTTCTAGGAGTTCCTGAAGGCATGGAGAGGGAGAAAGGATTAGAAGGCCTTTTTAGTGAGATATTAGCAGAAAATTTCCCAGGTTTGGAGAAGGACAGAGAAATCCTAGTACAGGAAGCCCACAGAACCCCTAATAAACACGACCAAAAGAGATCCTCACCACGACACGTTGTAATTAAACTCTCCACAGTGAAACATAAAGAAAAGATCCTAAAATGTGCAAGAGAGAAACGTCAGATTACTCTCAGAGGATCTCCAATCAGACTCACAGCTGACTTCTCATCAGAAACTCTAAAAGCTAGGAGGGAATGGCGAGATATAGCCCAGGTACTAAGAGAGAACAACTGCCAGCCCAGAATATTATATCCTGCAAAGCTATCATTTGTGAATGAAGGTGAAATAAAGACTTTTCATTGCAAACAGAAATTGAAAGAATTTGTTGCCACTCGTCCAGCCCTGCAAAAGATGCTTAAAGATGTGTTACACACAGAAACACAGAAACACGGTCATCAATATGAAAGAAGGTAAAGGAAGGAAACCAAGGAAGGAAACCTCACAGCAAAAGATCACAGGGAATTCAAAGCATATATTAGAACTTATCTTTGGCAAATGGCAGGGCAAAGTTACCACTTATCATTAGTCACTTTGAACATGAATGGCCTGAACTGTCCAGTTAAAAGACACCAATTGGCTGATTGGGTTAAGGAACAAAACCCATCTATTTGCTGCTTACAAGAAACACATCTTTCCAACAAAGATCCATACAGACTGAAAGTGAAAGGCTGGAAAAAGATATACCATGCCAACAGAAATGAAAAAAGAGCGGGCGTAGCCATCTTAATATCGGACAACATAAACTTTACCACAAAAACTGTTAAGAGAGACAAAGAGGGACACTATATCATGATTAAGGGATCAACTCAACAGGAAGATATAACAATTATCAATGTATATGCACCTAACTACAGGGCACCAGTTTATCTAAAAGATTTATTAACGGACTTAAAGGGAGACTTAGACCCCAATACAGTAGTACTGGGGGACTTCAATACTCCACTCTCAGAAATAGATCATCCGGTCAGAAGATCAACAAGGATACAGTAGATTTAAACGACACTATAGCCCAAATGGATCTAACAGATATATACAGAACTTTCAATCCTACAGCTAAAGATTTTACATTCTTCTCAGCAGTACATGGAAGCTTCTCTAGGATTGACCACATACTAGGCCATAAAGCAAGTCTGAGCAAATTCAAAAGAATTAGAATCATACCATGCAGCTTCTCAGACCATAAAGGAATGAAGTTGGAAATTAGTAACTCAGGAATCCCTAGAGCATACACAAACACATGGAGATTGAACAACATGCTCCTGAATGAACAATGGGTCATAGAAGAAATCAAAAGAGAAATCAAAAACTTTCTGGAAGTAAATGAGGATAACAGCACAACATACCAAAACTTATGGGACACAGCAAAAGCAGTGTTAAGAGGAAAGTTTATATCAATAGGTGCCTACATCAAGAAATTGGAAAGACACCAAATAGATGAGCTTTCAATTCACCTCAAGGATCTAGAAAACCTACAGCAAATCGGACCCAAATCTAGTAGGAGAAGAGAAATCATTAAAATCAGAGAAGAAATCAACAGGATTGAATCAAGAAAAACATTACAAAAAATCAGCCAAACGAAGAGCTGGTTTTTTGAAAAAATAAACAAAATTGACACCCCATTGGCCCAACTAACTAAAAAAAGAAGAGAAAAGACCCAAATCAATAAAATCAGAGATGAAAAAGGAAATGTAACAACAGACACCACAGAAATAAAAAGAATCATCAGAAATTACTACAAGGACTTGTATGCCAGCAAACAGGGAAACCTATCAGAAATGGATAGATTCCTGGACACATGCAACCTGCCTAAATTGAACCAGGAAGACATCGAAAACCTAAACAGACCCATAACTGAGACAGAAATTGAAACAGTAATAAAGGCCCTCCCAACAAAGAAAAGCCCAGGACCAGATGGATTCACTGCTGAATTCTACCAGACGTTTAAAGAAGAACTAACTCCAATTCTTCTCAAACTATTCAGAACAATCGAAGAAGAGGGAGTCCTCCCAAATTCTTTCTATGAAGCCAGCATCACCTTAATTCCTAAGCCAGAGAAAGATGCAGCACTGAAAGAGAATTACAGACCAATATCCCTGATGAACATAGATGCAAAAATCCTCAATAAAATTCTCGCCAATAGAATGCAACAACACATCAGAAAGATCATCCACCCAGACCAAGTGGGATTTATCCCTGGTATGCAGGGATGGTTTAATGTGCGCAAGACAATCAATGTGATACACCACATTAACAGACTGCAGAAGAAAAACCATATGATTATCTCAATAGATGCCGAGAAAGCATTTGATAAAATACAACACCCGTTCATGATGAAAACTCTAAGCAAACTGGGTTTGGAAGGAACATTCCTCAATATAATCAAAGCAATCTATGAAAAACCCACAGCCAACATCCTATTGAATGGGGAAAAGTTGGAAGCATTTCCACTGAAATCTGGAACCAGACAGGGATGCCCACTCTCACCACTGCTATTCAATATAGTTCTGGAAGTTCTAGCCAGAGCTATTAGGCAAGAAAAAGTAATTAAAGGGATACAAATTGGGAAGGAAGAACTCAAACTATCCCTCTTTGCAGATGACATGATTCTGTATTTAGGGGACCCAAAGAACTCTACTAAGAGACTATTGGAACTCATAGAAGAGTTTGGAAAAGTAGCAGGGTATAAAATCAATGCACAAAAATCAACAGCCTTTGTATACACAGACAATGCCATGGCTGAGGAAGAACTTCTAAGATCAATCCCATTCACAATAGCTACAAAAACAATCAAATACCTTGGAATAAACTTAACCAAAGACGTTAAAGATCTCTACGATGAAAATTACAAAACCTTAAAGAAAGAAATAGAAGAGGATACCAAGAAATGGAAAAATCTTCCATGCTCATGGATTGGAAGAATCAATATCATCAAAATGTCCATTCTCCCAAAAGCAATTTACAGATTCAATGCAATACCAATCAAGATACCGAAGACCTTCTTCTCAGATCTGGAAAAAATGGTGCTGAAATTCATATGGAGGCACAAGAGACCTCGAATAGCTAAAGCAATCTTGTACAACAAAAACAAAGCCGGAGGCATCACAATACCAGACTTCAGGACATACTACAGGACAGTTGTAATTAAAACAGCATGGTACTGGTACAGAAACAGATGGATAGACCAATGGAACAGAATTGAAACACCAGAAACCAACCCAAACATATACAGCCAACTTATATTTGATCAAGGATCTAAAACTAATTCCTGGAGCAAGGACAGTCTATTCAATAAATGGTGCTGGGAAAATTGGATTTCCACGTGCAGAATCATGAAGCAAGACCCCTACCTTACACAAAAATCCACTCAACATGGATTAAAGACCTAAATCTACGACCTGACACCATCAAGTTACTAGAGAACATTGGAGAAACCCTTCAAGATATTGGCACAGGCAAAGAATTTCTGGAAAAGACCCGGGAGGCACAGGCAGTCAAAGCCAAAATCAACTATTGGGATTGCATCAAATTGAGAAGTTTCTGTACTGCAAAAGAAACAGTCAGGAGAGTGAAGAGACAACCGACAGAATGGGAAAAAATATTTGCAAACTATGAAACAGATAAAGGGTTAATAACCAGAATCTACAAAGAGATCAAGAAACTCCACAAAAACAAAACCAACAACCCACTTAAGAGATGGGCCAAGGACCTCAATAGACATTTTTCAAAAGAGGAAATCCAAATGGCCAACAGGCACATGAAAAAATGTTCAAGGTCATTAGCAATCAGGGAAATGCAAATCAAAACCACAGTGAGGTTTCACCTCACCCCGGTTAGAATGGCTCACATGCAGAAATCTACCAACAACAGATGCTGGCGAGGATGTGGGGAAAAAGGGTCACTAACCCACTGTTGGTGGGAATGCAAGCTGGTCAAGCCACTATGGAAGTCAGTCTGGAGATTCCTCAGAAACCTGAAGATAACCCTACCGTTCGACCCAGCCATCCCACTCCTTGGAATTTACCCAAAGGAATTTAAATTGGCAAACAAAAAAGCGGTCTGCACCCTAATGTTTATTGCAGCTCAATTCACAATAGCTAAGACCTGGAACCAACCTAAATGCCCATCAACGATAGACTGGATAAAGAAATTATGGGATATGTACTCTTTAGAATACTATACCGCAGTAAGAAACAACAAAATCCAGTCATTTGCAACAAAATGGAGGAATCTGGAACACATCATGCTGAGTGAAATAAGCCAGTCCCAAAGGGACAAATACCATATGTTCTCCCTGATCGGTGACGACTGACTGAACACCAAGAGGGAAACCTGTTGGAGTGAGGTGGACACTATGGGAAATGGTGGCTTGATCAGCATAGCCCTGACTGTTAATGAACAACTTAATACATTATCCCTCTTAGTAGTTTTTTTTATCTGTTCTACTTAATATGACTGGTTTAGATCTGTAATTGATGCACAGTTATTCTTAAGTGTTGAAAATTAACTGAAATGTGATCCCTGTTGAACATGGTGGTGGGAATGGGAGAGGGAAGAGATGTATAATTTGGGACATGCTCAGGCTGACTTGCCCCAAGTGGTGGAGTTGGAAGCATACCAGGGGATTCCAATTCAATCCCATCGAGGTGGCATGTACCAATGCCATCTCACTGTTCCAGGTGATCAGTTTCAGTTCACAGTTGGTCATGGTGAAGGGACTGGGAGTCAAAGGGAACACATAGACAAGTCTAGTACCTGCTAACGCTAACCGATGGAGTAAATAAAGGGGAGAGTGATCCAACATGGGAAGTGAGATACTCAGCAGACTCATAGAATGGCAGATGTCCTAAATAGCACTCTGGCCTCAGAATCAGCCCTAAAGGCATTCGGAGCTGGCTGAAAAGCTCATGAGAGTATTTCAGGCATGGAAAGCCAAGACACTCTGGCAAAAGATCTCTGCGAGTGAGATCCCAGTGGAAAGAACAGGTCATCAAAGAAGGAGGTACCTTTCTCTGAAGGGAGGAGAGAACCTCCACTTTGACTATGACCTTGTCTAAACAAGATAAGAGTCAGAGAACTCAGAGGGCTTCCATAGCCTTGGAAACTCATGACTGGAGCATAGGGAGATTACTGATGCCATAGACAGGAGTGTCAATTGGTAAAGTCAACAACAGGAGTCACTGTGCACTTACTCCTCATGTAGGATCTCTGTCCTTAATGTGCTGTACATTGAGATTTAATGCTCTAACGAGTACTCAAACAATATATTTCACTTTGTGTTTCTATGGGGGTGCAAACTGTTGAAATCCTTACTTAATGCATACTAAACTGATCCTCTGTAAAAAAAAAAAAAGAAAAGAAAAAAAAAAAAGAAATTATCAATTCCCAACTTGACTCTCACTGGGATTAAACATGACAATAGGTCTGCTCTGATTTCATAATCATTTAAAAAAATCATCTATTATTTTTCACTTTATGTTTCTGTGTGGGAGCAAACTGTTGAAATCCATACTTAATGTATACTAAGCTGATCTTCTGTATATTAAGATAATCGAAAATGAATCATGATGTGAATGGAAGGGGAGAGGGAGTGGGAAAGGGGAGGGTTGTGGGTGGGAGGGACGGTATGGGGGGGAAGCCATTGTAATCCATAAGTCGTACTTTGGAAAATTATATGCATTAAATAAAAGTTTAAAAAAAAATATTTGGTGAAATACTGTAAGGTAATTTTTAGCTCTGATGATTCTTCCTCATTTACTTCCTGGGTGGTACTTCCACAGTTTCAACATAATTCCATTTGTTATGGGATGAATTCTGTCTTCCAAAATGTATATGTGGTAATTCTAACTCCCAGTACATCAAAATGTGACTGTATTTAGAAACAGAGCCTTAGGAAGGTTGATTAACTTAATATGAGCCTGTTGGAGTAGACACAAATTGATTCTGGCTATGTTTTTATAAGAAAAAGAGATCTGAGCACACGAAGGAAAGAACACATGTGAACACAGTGAGAAAGTGGCCATCTGCAGCATAAGGAGAGAGGACTCTGAAGAAACAAAAACCTGCTGACACTTGATTTTGGACTTTCCAGTTTTCAGAGCTATTAGAACATAACTTCCTATTGTTTGAGTCACATGATCTGTAGTACATTTCATAGCAGCCCCAGGAAATTAGTGCATCATCTGAAGCAAAGGTAACAAGTTAAATATAATGTACGTATTTTGAACTCAGCAATCTGTATTAAAGAGTCTGCAGCACGCAAGTGCCTAAATCCTTACTCCTTAACTAAAGACTATTTAAAACTAAAAACTCTATATTTTAATTAGACACATATATATGTATGTGTATGTGTATATATATATATATGTGGAGAGAGAGAAAAAAATATGTGTCTATATACACACATATCTATATATCATATATAGATGGGGTATGGCTTTGAGAGTGAGGAAAGCCTGAATTCAAATCCAGGCTCTATCACTTGTTAGCTAGGTAGCCTAGGCAAGAGTCTGACTTCTCAAAGACTCTATAACTCTGTTTTATAATGACAAAATGAGAAAATAACTGGTGTGATGTTATAATGAAGTTTAAAAGTGGTAATCCTTTTCCTCTGTAATCCTTATACCTCAGATCATGGAGAAAAGAATTTTCGCCCTCTTCTACCCCTTACTTAGGCCCCTCAGAGGGAGGTGCAGTTAATGCTCATCATAAAACCTAGCATAAACTGAGCTATGTGTTTAGCAGAGGGAGAATGACACAATGCTGAAGGAAATTTTCTTTCTACATCACATTCTAATCGCTACTTATTCTGTGATCCAACACAAGCTTTGAGCTGAATTTACTCTGCCGACTCAGCTAGCCTCATAGGCAGGACACAAGCTCAAATTTGTGGGAGGTAGAAGAGATTTTTTAATAAGACTTATCTATCTATTTGCAAGTCAGTGCTATGGAGAGAGAGCAGAAGAGACAGAGAGAGAGAGAGAGAGACATAGAGACGGGGCGGGAGAGGGGGGGCTTCCACCTGCTAGTTCACCCCCATAGATGGCTGCAACAGCCAGGACTGAGCCAGGCCAAAGCCAGAAGCCAGGAGTTTCATCCAGGTATCCTACATGTATGGCAGGGGCCCAAGCAATTGAGCCATTTTCCACTGCTTTCCCAAGCCATTGATAGGGAGCTGGATCAAAAGTGGAGCATCCAGGACAAGAACCAACACCCATTTGGGATGCTGGCACCGCAGGCAGTGCTTAACCCATTGTACAACACTGGCAAAATGATGATTTTTGTTAGAAGGTCCTGGTCTTTTTTTTATTTTGACAAGCATAGTTAGACAGTGAGAGAGAGAGAGACAGAGAGAAAGGTCTTCCTTCCATTGGTTCACTCTCCAAATGGCTGCTACGGCCGGTGGACTGTGCTGATCCGAAGCCAGGAGCCAGGTACTTCCTCTTGGTCTCCCATGAAGGTGCAGAGCCCAAGCACTTGGGCCATCCTCCACTGCCTCTCCAGGCCACAGCAGAGAGCTGGGCTGGAAGAGGAGCAACCGGGACTAGAACCCAGGGTGCCGGCACCACAGGCGGAGGATTAACCAAGTGAACCACGGACCAGTCCAGAAAGTCCTGGTCTTTAACACCTGCTAGTCAATGATAAAAAAAATTACATTTTGTCTCTTTGTTCCAAAATTCCTGCCAGGTAGAAGCCAATGGAGAGAAGCCTCCAGTCTGTAGACAACAGGGACCAAAGAAGTTGTTGTTGAGGAGCAAAGACTGACCCCATAGGACACTGAGTTGATGTTGGCAGAAAGTTATTGCCCAGGGCAAGTACACTAGAATATCAAGCAGAGCTCCTTTCCTGGTAATTACAATAACATTAAGCAAATGAAGCAAGAGAACCCCAGTCACAATGTACTGAGCATGCAAAGAGGAGGAAAGGTCCCACTCTACAGAGGCTCTGTATGCTCATAAACACAATGGTTCAGAGACAACACAACAATGTTGAGTTCCATTCCACTGATGACTACCAGCCCAAGAGAGAAGTATTCTCACAATGAGCATGTGAAATTGGCAGGTTCCAACCAGTGTTAATTGTCACTATGAATGGAACCAAACTCCTAGAATCCAGTTCTCAGGGATTAGGGTTGTGCAGTGTCAATCATTGTAACGGGGCTGTACAATGAAGAATGTCCCACTCAGAGCTAATACTGCATCCACTCAGAAACACAGACTTGAGGATTGGGAGAACTGTTTATTCTTTGTTTCATTCTTTATCATTTTTTTTCTGAGCTCCTTCATATCAAGCCCTAAGTTAGAATCAATAAGTCTGATAATAAAAACACAACTCCTCCATACATTTCAAAGCATCACAGTGGGGATTCCATGTATTCTCAACACACCAACACTGTTTTTCTCTCTCCCATGAGAATATTAAGGAAATCACTTGAGGATAACACTGTCTTGCCATAGCCACAGATGAGGGTGTTCTCCATGATGGCGTTGATCATCTGCCAAGGATGCTGCAGCCCAGAGTGCTCAAAGCATCAGACCCTCAAGAGACAACTACAGAGCTGCATTCTTTATGATTCTCACAGTGTTGAGGGCACACTGGGCTTCATGCCAAAGTAGAGGAAAATAAACTCGCTTTCTCTTTTGAGTAACGCTTTGCTGCCTGTTCACCAAACAAGTGCTACTTGAGTTCCTGTGTCTCAGAATCTCTCCACATCATCTCCTTTATCATCTTTTTTCAGCTATGCATAGACTTGGGTACATGGACAGTAGCTATATTTCAGATAAACACTGTAATATCTCCACTGTATCAGCCTCAGTCTTGGACATCCCTACAAAACCAGTGTATTAGTCTCCTCCAACAACCCTTCTCCACTTCTGGAAAAATCCCTTACACAAATCTATACCCTGAGGCCTTTCTCTCCCATTCTGTTAATCAGATACATCTAAATTTGAGTTTAAACTTAAACTGGAATTCCCTTACCACTACATATGAACTGAATCGATTATACTTCACTATACAAGTACAAATTGCATGTTGATGATTGTAACAGATGGATGATGAACAGATGATAGAGATGAGATAGATAACTGATAGAGCAATAGATGATACAAATAAATAAAAAATAGATAGATAGATAGATAGATAGATAGATAGATAGATAGATAGATACAGGCAGAGAAGAAAGGAAGGGAGGGAGGGAGGAAAGACAGAAGGATGGGGGAGAGGGAAAGTGAAAAGGAAAGCAGAGGAAAGGAGAGGGAGGGAGGGGGAAAGGAGAGGGGGAGAGAGAGAAGAAAGAAGAAAAAAGAGAGTGGGGAGAAAGAAAAAGCAAGTAAGTCATGGGGCTAGTGAAGTGGGGTAGTGGGTAAAGCAGCTGCCTGCAGTGCTGGCATCCCAGTTCAAGTTCTGGCTGCTCCACTTCCAATCCCACTCCCTGCTAAGGTTTCCTGGAAAGCAGCAGAGGATTGCCCAAGTCCCTGGGCCTGTGCACCCACATGGGAGACCCAGAAGAAACTCCTGGTTTGGGATTGGTCCAGCTCAGGCTGTTAAGGCAGATGGAAGATCTCTCTCTTTCTGCCTCTGTCTTTGCATCTCTGTAACTCTGAGTTTCAAATGAATAAATAAATTTTGAAAATGACTTTGAGTTCCCAGCTCCTGGCTTTGTCCAGAAAGAAAGAAACAAAGAAAGTCACATACAAAATGTAAAATGTTTGGCATGTACCAAGCTCTCAATTAATTTCTGCTATTATCATTGATATATATAGCAACTCTGTAGTTGCTGATATCATTTTTAAAGTTAAGAAATTAAGGGTTTAAAGTACCAAGCAATTATTCTAAAATGTTGTTTTTTAAGATTTATTTCCTTAAAAGGCAAAGTTACAAAGAAGAAGAGGCAGAGAGAGAGAGAGAGAGAGAGAGAGAGGAAGAGGCAGAGAGAGATCTTCCATCTGTTGATTCACTCCCCAAATGGCTGCAGTGACCGGCTGGGCCAGGCTAAAGCTAGGATCCAGGAGCTTCATCAGAGTCTCCCACACGGGTGCAGGGGCACAAGCACTTGGTCTGTCTTCTGTTGCTTTCCCAGGAACATTAGCAGGGAGCTGTATCAGAAGTGGGGCAGCTGGGACTTGAATCAGCTCCCATATGGGATGCCAGCATTGCAGGCAATGGCTTTACCTACTACACCATAACACCAGCCCCAACAGTTAGGATCCTAACTCATCTCTTTCTGACTCCAAAGCTCAGACAGTTTAGATTAAACCATACTAACTCTAAATTTTACCCTAAAAAAGAAATATCAAGGCCATACAACAACACATGACACACAAGACACTGTGTGCACACATTGTGCATGTGTGTTTCGTTATCTAAGCATGAGTTTCCCTCTTATCACATTTGATAAGGAAGTTAACTTTCATGTTTAGATGGCATTTTGCAGAGAAGCCAGGTCAGATGGTCAGCTGTAGGTGGGTATCACCAATCCATGTCCATCTAGAGATGGTAAGAGGCAGGTTCCAGCAATAAGCAGGTGTCTTTCTTTACTTATGTGCTGTGGGTACATAAACAATAAACCACATTTCCTTAATTTGAAAGTGATAAATGCAACAGATGGCAAAATTGCTGTTAATAGTATATTAGAGGGACCAGTGCTGTGGCTCACTTGGTTAATCCTCCACCTGCAGCGCCGGCATCACATATGGGTGCCGGGTTCTAGTCCCAGCTGCTCCTCTTCCAGTCCAGCTCTCTGCTGTGGCCTGGGAGGGCAGTGGAGGATGGCCCAAGTGCTTGGGCCTCTGTACCCACATGGGATACCTGGAGGAAGCACCTGGCTCCTGGCTTCAGATTGATGCAGCGCCGACCGCAGCAGCCATTTGGGGAGTGAACCAATGGAAGGAAGACCTTTCTCTCTGTCTCTCTACTCTCTTTCTCTCTCTCACTGTCTATAACTCTACCTGTCAAATAAATAAATAAAAATTAAAAATAGTATATTAGAAATCTTACATATCTATATTATGTTTGTAAATACAAATTTGTTCTGAACCATAGTGAATCTCCTGCATGTGTGGTTGTCATAAAAATGGATGGGGCTCATCGTTATCCACTTCTCTCCTTCTAGGCACTGGGAGAGCATACATCCCAAAACCTATTTTTAAAGACTTATTTATTTATTTAATTGAAAATCAGGGCCAGCACCGCGGCTCAATAGGCTAATCCTCCGCCGTGGCGCTGGCACACCAGGTTCTAATCCCGGTCAGGGTGCCGGTTCTGTCCCAGTTGCCCCTCTTCCAGGCCAGCTCTCTGCGGTGGCCCGGGAGTGCAGTGGAGGATGGCCCAAGTCCTTGGGCCCTGCACCTGCATGGGAGACCAGGAGAAGCACCTGGCTCCTGGCTTCAGATCAGCGTGATGCACTGGCCGCGGCCGCCATTGGAGGGTGAACTAACGGCAAAAGGAAGACCTTTCTCTCTCTCTCTCTCACTGTCCACTCTGCCTGTCAAAAAAAAAAAAAAAAAAAAAGTCAGAGTTACACAGAGAGAGAAGGAGAGGCAGAGGGAGAGAGGTTTTCCATCCACTGGTTCACTCCCCAATTGGCTGCAATGGCCGAAGCTGTGCTGATCCAAAGCCAGGAACCACGAGCTTCTTCCGGGTCTTCCACATGGGAGCAAGGGCCCAAGGACTTGGGTCATCTTCCACAGCCTTCCCAGGCTGGATCAGAAGTGGAGCAGCTGGGACTTAACCAGCACCCATATGGGATGCCAGCACTGCAGGCAGCAACTTTACCTGCTATGCCACAGCACCAGCCTCCCAAAACTTATTTCTGTTGGGGATGGCTGTGTCACTCAGCATGTCCAAGGGGCTATGAGAAGTCTCTGCATGACTATGTGTGTTTTAAGGCATAGATGTTCTCTTGCCATAGACATCATGGAACTATGTGGTGAGAAGAAGCTGTGGTGTCTGTATATACCAGACTGTCAAGTCAATACATGGAGAATTTATCCTAAGGAATTGTTCAAATCAGTTGCAGAATTTGTGAGAATGAACATCAAACTTTTATTTTCTTTAGCCACTGAGATTTAGGTGTTATCTGTAAACACATGATAACTTGGCCTCTCCTGGCTAACACTGTGGGTTGAGATCATTTCAATCATTCTGTAAAACAACTCACATATCTTTCTCTCCTAAGCAAAAGCAGTAGATGCATTTAATCTGATATTCAATGTCTCTTCTGCAATCTGGCCCAAAGCTACCTTCCTAATTTTTCTCCTACCATTCTCCAAATGAAACTGGCTACTCCTCCTTGATCACATCTCAAATTGTTTTTATTTTGCAGGAGGTGTTAGCACTTATGTTGTCCACTCTGTTTAGCAAATTATCTCTTCACTCTTCATATGTCAATTGCTATCTTTTAGAGGTCCAAGTCATATGCTAACTCTTACATGAAATTCTTTCTAATCCCACCACTTGAAGGCAGTTTCTCTTAACTTTGAATTTTCAAATTTATTTCTGTCACCTCTTCTTACTTTATATCCTGTCTAATGGTTATTTACAAGCACTTTATCTCCCCTACTCATAATCTTGAGAGAAGTATTTAAATATGATTCATCATAGAATTCTCACCAGCTTACCACGGTGTCTTAAAATCAAACTCAATGAATTTTTGATAGATATAGGTATACCAATGATATGAACACAATACATTTGATCATAAAATCAAGTTAGGCAACTTGGAGATGTTATCAGGAAGTATTTCTTCTCTCGATCACTTTCTTACTCCCTCCCCAAAAGAGCAGCATCATTCTCACCATGCTATGCTTACTGAGTGGGTAGGGTGTTGAGCTTTGAAAAGTCCTGCATATGCTGAAGACTCCTCTTCTTGTCATGAAGCGGTATCGGGAACTACAGCAGGCATCCCTCTTCACCCAAAAGTATTCAGGAAATGGAGGAATTTATGGAACTGGGGTCTGAGAGCTGGTAGGAAGAAGATTAGGACTAAAAGGAGAACGCAGCAGCAGCATGCACAGTCAATGAAGATGTGGGGCATGCCAGGATCCGTGCTAAGTGCTTTATGTGTTTTATATGGGTTGCTCTTCCAAAGATCAGCAGTGGATGGTATCCCACCATGGATAGTGCATAAGCTCCATAGCAACACTGCATCTATTTAAATCCCAGCACCACAACTAAATAGCTCTGATCTTGGATGAGGTGCTTAATGTTTCTTTGCCTCAGTTTCCTTCATTGAAAATAATACTCCTTACCTATTAGGAAGACAAATGTGTTGATAAAAATAGAACACATAAAGGAATGCCTATATGTGGTAAGTGCACATTAAATACTGTGTTCGATGGGGAGAGTAATGCCAGCAACAACGAAATTGGAAGCTCCTGCATCTATGTGCACCCAAACCAAGAGCTCTCAAGACACCAGTTCCCTCTTAGAGAAAGCCAGAGATCGATTGAGAGACTCCTACCTATTGGGCAACTGAAAAAATAGCCACATCAGATGGACAGAACAAGCCCAGTCACCTGTAAGCATGGACCCCACTCCAAGTATTGAGCCATAAAAGTAGGGTGCCGTGGCTCAATAGGCTAATCCTCCACCTGCGGCGCCGGCACACCGGGTTCTAGTCCTGGTAGGGGCGCCGGTTCTGTCCCAGTCACTCCTCTTCCTGTCCAGCTCTCTGCTGTGGCCCAAGAGTGCAGTGGAGGATGGCTCAAGTCCTTGGGCCCTGCACCCGCATGGGAGACCAGGAGAAGCACCTGGCTCCTGCCTTCGAATCAGTGCGGTGCACCAGCCGCAACGCGACGGCCGCAGCAGCCATTGGGGGGTGAACCAACGGAAAAAAGGAAAACCTTTCTCTCTGTCTCTCTCTCTCACTGTCCACTCTGCCTGTCAAGAAAGAAAGAAAGAAAGAAAGAAAGAAAGAAAGAAAGAAAGAAAGAAAGAAAGAAAGAAAGAAAGAAAGAAAGAAAGAAAGAAAGAAAGAAAGAAAGAGAAGAGAAGAAAAGGAAAAAGTAGGGTAAAGAAAACTCCAGCACATACTTTCTCCCTTTGGAGTAGGGTTCTGGATCCTACATGCAGGACCCTAAACCTAAGGTTCTTCATGGTTTGATTTTTAATTCAGCAACTATGAGAGCAAAGTAGATTAGACCCATCCATGTCTCTGTAGACTACAGGAGGGAAAGCAGCAGTTTTGTTTGGGTGTTCAAGCTCTTTAAGGGACTCCATCTCCCAGGGTACAGCCCTGAGAAGGAGCTTGAACAATGCAGGCCCCTGTCTTCCTCCAGAGAGTTTTATAAAACACCCCTACAGTGGCTACCTGGCAACCTGGCTGCTAATTAACTTGCAGTACATAACTAAGAGGACGGTTGATTATTAGTCTGCCCCCCCTACCTAGGAGTAATTTTCACTGACATTGCGAGCCCAACTTTTTTTAATATAGAGAAAATGTAATCTTTATTGAATGACTAGTGTGGTCATGGGGAGAGGCGTTAAACTTATAATCGCTTAAAGGACAAAGAAGTTCAGAATGATTTAAAATTAGGACACTAATGAATCATGAAAGTGAAAAGTAATGGACAGACAGGATATTATGGTGCCAATAGTGCTGCCCCAGGGCTTGAAAATCTTGGATTTTGATTCTGGTTTTGTCCTTGGGTAAATTATTTAGCTTCTCTGAGCTTTAGTGTTTCTATCTGTAACTGGGGTTTAAAGGAGCTTTATAATGGGCTACTCTAGGAAATTCACAGGTTATCTAGTTTAACAGTTTCCAGATCCTTATGTGGCAGGTACTATTATTATTGTTGTCCCCATTATACAGATGAAGAGGTCGATGCACATTGAAGATCGGTAGC
The DNA here is from genome assembly GCF_051225735.1 of Oryctolagus cuniculus. NCBI lineage: Eukaryota > Metazoa > Chordata > Mammalia > Lagomorpha > Leporidae > Oryctolagus > Oryctolagus cuniculus. Next base: position 113,570,786 of record NC_142873.1, read on the forward strand.
TTTCTTGAGTGACAGACAGTCACTTGGATGCAAACTAAGGCTGGGCTGTGAAACCTCCCCATATTCAATCTTTTTGTAAAACTCTCCTGGAGATAGAGTGCTCAGCTTGCCCACGTGATTGTGTTATGGATCAGACCACTTAATATATTTGAAAGCAGTTCTATAAACTAAGAACTCAACTACAAATGTGAAGTGATGTTGCTTTCAATTGATTACTAATGGCCCCATGCTATTGCTTAAATTACAGCATTCCCTGCAAAAATCATGTTGAAATTCAGTCCTCATGGTGGTGATTCAAGAGTCATTGCCTTTGGAGGAAGTGGTTAAATAATGAAGGCTCTGCCCTCCTGAGTGAATTGGTGCCTTCTAAAGGGGCTGGAGGGAACCATCTCAGGCACCTTTTGCTCTTCCTTCCATTCCGGGTGTGAGGACATAATGTTCATGGCACCATCTTAGAAGCAGAGACCAGAAAGACACTGAACCTGTAGCAACTTGATCTTGGATTTTCCAGCCTTCAGATCTGTGAGAAATGCAACATTTGCAACACCGACCTAAGGGCTGCATCTGAACTCTCTTAACGGAGCAGGACTAGCTCACACTGGACAGAAGACAAAATGCATCTTTTGTATGTGGGCATGCAAGCACCTCCAGAGACCTCATCCCCCTGGAACAGAGCTGAGTAAGGGCTAAAAACAGCTTCTTATTTCTTCCCAGAAGGAGGTGAGGACACATAATAAGAGCTCCATTTTTAAAGCACCTTCTTGAATGACTGCCTCCTAAATCTAGTAGCTTAGGAACAGGAAGAGTTAGACATGTGTGTCTCCTTTCATCCCAGAACAAAGAGGCGGTTTTAAATGTGGGTCCCAACACTTCTGTGTAAGAACTACACTCCCTTAGAGGAATGCAAAAAAGAGGCAGAGACACCTGGCTCTCAGTTTCTGGAAGTGCCTTAGGGCATGTACGCCCAGTGACTATTGCTGGCCTGGTTTCTAATGAACTTGCATCTCAGAAATAACCAGGCAAAAAGACATTAGTCCTTAGGTATTCAGATTCAGAGCTCAGAACTTCAGGAAACCTCTCCCTGCCTCACCCTAGTGATAAATCCAGGCCCATTCATTCTTTCTGGGAGGAGTTTGGCCATGTGCCAAGTATCACAACTTCCATGAATCCCACCTGAAAGACTATCTCCTTCACAACCTAGCTCTGAAGTTGTTGACACTTTGCGATCCCAAGTGACCCAAGACAATAGAAAACAAAAAGGTGGACATGTAACAGGCCCACATAATGTGGCTGTCTCTTCAGGATCAGAAGGTACAGTCTGAACATAAGCACAGGTATATCTCACAGAGATTCTATCTGGTTTTTTTGCAGAAAGAATAGGAGAAAGAATGCCCACACCCAGCCTCACTGTGACACAGGAAGATCTCAACCCTTCTAGCTACAGCTAGAGACTCTCCTATCATTCTGCTCTCGGCATGTTGACAAGAGTTGGCATACCTTAAGCTCCAGAGGACCACCAAAAACAGCCTGGATGAACACCAAAGTTTGAGAGGTACCTGAAAATCTCTGGGTGAAGAAATTGGTGAAAACCTTCTCTTATGTGAGGTCAGTCTAAAAATGGAGAGTGGCAGCTATCCCATTTAATGAATGCACAGAAACCAACACTGGGAGTCAGGGGAAATGAAGAAAGAGAGAACATATTCCAAACAAAACAAGATAAATCTCCAGACACTGACCCAAATGAAGCAGAATTTTGTGATTTACTCAAAGGGGATTTTTAAAATGGACATAAAGATGATGGCAGAGCTCAAGACAAAAATGTAAGAATAAGCTGAGGGGCTGGCATTGTGGTGCAGCAGGTTAAGCTGCCACTTACAGCACTGGGAATGCCAGTTTGAAAAGGCTTCTCCACTTCTGATCCAGCTCCCTGCAAATGCACCTGATAAAATAGCAGATGATGGCTCAGGAATCTGGGTTCCTGTCATCCTTGGGGAAGATCCATTAAGTTCATGGCTCCTGGCTTTGGCTTGGTCTAGCCCCTCCATTGCAGTGGCCATTTGGGAAGCGAATCAGCACATAGAAGATATTTCTTTCTCCCTATCTCTCTCCCCATCTCTCCCTCTCTGTGTGTATTACTCTGGCTTTCAAATAAATAATAAAATGAAGACATATTTTTGAAAAAATAAGCTGAAAAATTCAATAAAGATATTGAAAATATAAACATACTGAAGAAAAATGATAGAGCTGAAGAGTTCTACAACTGAAGTGGAAAATTCAGTAGATACAGCAGAAGATCCAGCAGAAGAATGAGTGAACCTGAGACAGGCCAGTGGAAATCAACCTATTTGAAGTACAAGAAAAAAAAAAAAAGGCAAGAGAAAATGGGAAAGAAAGAGCGACGATACCTTAAGATGCTTGCGGAATACAATCAAGCAAGATGACTTATACATTGCTGGTGTACTAGAAAGAGGAGAAAGAAAAGAACAGAAAACACATTCAAAGAAAGAATAATATAATTTCCTCAATATGAGGAAGGAAATCGAAATCCAGATCCAGGAAGCCCATAGGACATCAAATAAAGTAAGTTCAAAAAGGCCCACATCGGCCGGCGCCGCGGCTTACTAGGCTAATCCTCCACCTAGCGGCGCCGGCACACCGGGTTCTAGTCCCGGTCGGGGCGCCGGATTCTGTCCCGGTTGCCCCTCTTCCAGGCCAGCCCTCTGCTGTGGCCAGGGAGTGCAGTGGAGGATGGCCCAGGTGCTTGGGCCCTGCACCCCATGGGAGACCAGGAAAAGCACCTGGCTCCTGGCTCCTGCCATCGGATCAGCGCGCTGCGCCGGCTGCAGCGCGCCGGCCGCGGCGGCCATTGGAGGGTGAACCAACGGCAAAGGAAGACCTTTCTCTCTGTCTCTCTCTCTCACTGTCCACTCTGCCTGTCAAAAAATAAAAAAAAAAATAAAAAAAAATAAAAAAAAAAGGCCCACATCATAGCACATTGTAGTCAAGCTGTCAAAAGTGAAGGACAGTGGTCAGCATTATGGTTATAGGTTAAGCCACTGCTTGCGATCTAGCATCCCATTTGGGCACCAGTTCAAGTCCCAGCTGCTCCACTTCGAATCCAGCTCCTTGCTAATGGCCTGGGAAAATCAGTGGATGATGGCCAAAGTTCTTGGGCTCCTGCTATCCAGATGAAATCTTGGCTCCTGGCTTCAGCTTGGCTCAGCCCTGGCTACTGCAACAACTTGGGGAGTGAACCAGCAGATAGAAGATCTCTGTCTCTTCTTCTCTCTCTGTAACTCCGACTTTAAAATAAATAAATAAATCTTAAAAAAAAAACCTGAAAGACAAAAAGTATTGGAAGCAGTGAGGGAAAAGCAAATTGCATATAGAGGAGAGCCCCCATAAGACTGTAAGTGAACTTCTTGCAAAATTATTAAAAACAACTAAAACTACAATAAATTTTAAGGGGCACTGCTGTAATTTGGATATGTTTTGTTTCCCAGTTTTCACGTGTTGAAAGATTAGCTGCAGTGTGGCAGTGTTAACATGGTGGAGATTTTATGATGGGAGATCCAATGGAAGGAAATTAGGTTCAAGGGACTCTCCCTGAATGAAAGGTCAATGCTGTCTCACTGGGAGTGCTCAGATCTGTTAGTAGCACATTAGTTCCCACCAGAGTAGATTGTTATGAAAAGGCAAGCTTGGTCCCTCCGTGTTCTCTCCCTTTCTGACCTGTGTGTGATCCTTTCTGCAACTAACTGGTTTTCTTTCTGCTTCACCATCATGTTATGAGGCAACCAAGATGCTCTCCAGGATTCCAGCATATACTGTTTGAACTATTCCTCACCAGAATTATAAGACAAAAAAACTTATTTACATTGTAAATCACCCATCCTCAGGCATTTCTTGTTAGTGCAAAATAGTACAGACTGCAGCAGAAAATCAGTAGTTAGAATGGAGTTGTTGCAATAATAATACCTGAAAATGCAGAAGCAGCTTTGGAACCGAGCAATGGGCAGAGTTTGGGGAAGAAAGACAAGGCTTTTGTTGCTTATAAAGAGTGTTATGGGCAATTCTGGAATGGGTTCAGAAAAGGAGAAGAGTAGTGAAGACCTAAAAGTCTTTAAAGATTAGCTAATTGATCATGAGCAGAACAGTGGTACAAACATAGACAATGGAGGCCATACAAACAAACCTGCAGATGTAAATGAGGAGCTTCATTTCAGAAATTGGAGTAGAGACCACTCTTGTTAGGAAGTAGCAAAGTACTGGGCAGCTTTGTATCTATTCCCTAAGGCTTTGTGAAAAGGAGAATTTAAGAGAAATGGATAGGTTATCTGAGAGAGGAAATTTATAACTAGCAGATTATATAGGCTCCTGAGGGGTTCCTTGTAACCACTTTTATGCTCAAATTCAGGAGCAAAGGAAAATAGAACAGAAAAATTTGGAAAACTCAGACTACCAGGAAAGTGCAAAAAAAAAAAATATTTCTCAGTTTGCAACACTTGGAAGTCCAAGGTGAAAGTCTAGTAAGAACCTATTTTCCGGTTCATGGTTGGACGTCTCTCTATCTTCACATGGTAGAGAGGGTAAGGAAGCTCTATGGAGCCTCTTCTCTAAGAGCATTCATCCCACTCAGGAGGGCTCTGCTCACCTGATATAATCTTCAAGAGCCCCCTGGTCCTAATACCATCACCTTAGAGGTTATGATTTCAATAGTTGACATTAGAATAGGCAGAGGGGCATGCAGTATATAGCGTTGGTATTCTATTCACAGATGTTAAAACTTAAAAGCAGGTAAGGTTCCTAATAATACAAGACAGTGAGCAAATGGCAAAAATGGCCAGATGGTTTGTTCCTGGTTTAGAACCCTGCTCTGCAATCATTCTCTAGGACTTTTTATTACAAGATTTTTTTTCTAGACCTTCTTCATTATATTATATATTTTTAAAGCAATTCTCCTAGGACAGAAACATTTCTTTGTTCAGTCAAATGTGAATTGGAATCATTGCCCTGCACTTATTTTCCACAAGACAAGGCAAGTTATTCAAACCCCCTACCTGGTTGACCTCCATCAAGTTCTTACATCTGATAAAGTTGTGGGTACCTCTATTCCCCACAGCTAAGGGCTCCTACCAACAGCTTTGTACATGAGTCCTCCCAGTGCAATAACTGGTTCAGATGTCCTCTTCATTAGCAGATGGGACTACAGAATTCCAGGTTTCTCTAGTCCCTTGAATGAATGGTGCAAACTTGCCGGCATCTCGGCTCACTAGGCTAATCCTCCACCTGCGGCACCGGCACCCTGGGTTCTAGTCCCGATCAGGGCGCCAAATTCTGTCCTGGTTGCTCCTCTTCCAGTCCAGCTCTCTGCTATGGCCCTGGAATGCAGTGGAGGATGGCCCAAGTGTTTGGGCCCTGCACCCACATGAGAGACCAGGAGGAAGCACCTGGCTCCTGGCTTCGGATCAGTGCAGCACACCAGCCGCAATGCACTGGCCGTAGCGGCCACTTTGGGGGTGAACCAACAGAAAAAGGAAGACCTTTTCTCTCTGTCTCTCTCTCTCTCACTGTCTGACTCTGCCTGTCAAAAAAAAAAAAAAAAAAAAAAGTAAATGGTGCAAACTTACGGATTGTGACTTTCTTTTCCGCGGTCTGGGGGATCAAAGATCATCTGTGTGTGCTACAGAGAATACATGAGACTGAGAGACAAAGTGGAGCAGAGAAGAGAGGCAGAAAAAGAAAATTTCCCTCCACAGACCCTGATTATTCCTGAGATCTGTGGTCATTTCCATATTTGGATTTCTTGAGAACTGGCTTTTCCTAGGGTTAGCACTAGTGCAGTTTATACCATTTACCAGTGTAAACTTCTCCTTCAGTATCCCACAAAGTGACCTTACATACAAATCTAAGAATTGCAGAAGTCATTATTTTGGATGAGGTCTTCCTGGAGTAGGGTAGGTTCCAAATCCAATACTACTTGTGTTTTTATAAATAGGAGAAATTTGGACAGAGAGAGAAACAGAGAGACAGAGACAGAGAGAGAACATGATGTGAACAATAAGACAGAGATCTACAAGCCAATAATGCCAAAAATTGCCAGCAAACCAACAGAAACTAGGAAGCAATGTAGAACAGATTCTCTCACCACCCTTGGAAGAAGCCAACCATGCCCAAATCTGATCTCAGATTTCTAGTCTCCACTATTGTGAAATGATAAATGTTGTGGCAGCCCTAGAAGACTGCTGCAGAACCCAGTGTCACCACATCCAGTCAGCATGCTGTTAAGTCTGGCTTTTCAGCAGCCATGAGCACATTTTGAGGAGGAAACTAACTTGACCATGTTTGCGCTCTATTCTAAAATCAGCCAACCTGCCTTTGCATGTCTTTTACCTGAAGTTCCCCATTCATCATAAAGATCATGGACTTGGCTCCTGTATGTCCCTTGAAAGAAAAAACAACAGGGTAATACCCCATATTCTTTGCAATACAGCTTGTATTAACATTAGTTTTTGTCTCTTTGCTATTTGGACAAAGACTTCACTGCAAGATGCCTCATTTTTATGGATCTATGATTAAATGGTTCAAAGGAGTATTTCTTTATTGCTTCCTGTTTATAAACCCATTCTACTTTGACTTATATGGGCAAAAACAAAATGTTGAGAATTTTTTTCTCTGCCTTACTCTGATGGTAAATGGAAAATCATGAAGTTTTAGGAGGGGGCATTCTCTGGTCTCTTTATTACAGCTATTCATCTTTCTTTGGGAGCAAAAAAGAGAAGAACTGACTCTATTGGATGGAGATGTTTCTATGGAATCTTTCTCTGGTGACTCATAATCTAAAGTTGTTAAATCCAAGGAAGGCAGTTTTAACCACGGTATTTAATCTTATGAAGACATTTATTGCATAGCTTTTTGTTTTGCCTTGTTTAATATAAACCACTGGAGAGATGTTTCTTAGTTATGTCATTTCATAAAGTGTGAGGTAGAAAATATGAGATAAGAAAAAGGCCACCCCTTAAGAATTCTATCATAGAATCTGCATTTTTAAGGGAACTGTGGCCTTAAAATAACACCAATTTAAAAAAAAAAAAACCGACTAACATTAATAATAATTGTAATACCAATGATTAGAAGCCACAGAAGAAATGTGGAGTAGAGATTATAAAGCTACTTCTGAAGTCAGACACATCTGTATTTTTTATTGTAGTTCTAACTCTTCCAACATTTTCCCTTGAGCAAGTTATTTATCTTCTCTAAGCTTTAGGTTACTCATCTTTAAAATGGGGGATATTAACAGTTCTTACTTCATAGGATTGAATTACAAATTAAATGAAATGTTGAATGAAAAGCTCATGTCCAATGTCTGCCACATAATAAATACTCACTAAATACCAGCTGCAGTTGTTATAAACAATAATATAATTTATTGTAAGCTGTTACATGTCAAAAGCCTTCAGGCACATTATATGTAATCTAGATAATGATCATTCAGGGTAATTATTGTCTGTCTCTATCTTACAGATAAGAGTTAAATTACTTATTCAAGGTCATTTGGTAAGGAAGTGGCAAAGCAAGGTTCCCTTGAGTCTGAAAAATGTAACAAATTTCATTTGAGTAACATCAAACTGACAGAAGAGGTGTTCCATAAAAAGCCTCCTTCCAATGTCCTTATGTTTCCAAGTCTGCATAGAGTCAACACAAACTCAAAGGATAGTCTTTAGTAACACAGCTGATTTAATAAAAATCGGTGTACTCCTTTAATGCTTATTACAGAATTTACAAGAAAAACTAAATGCCATTCAATCTACGAACTATGCCCCATGTGTTACCTTTAAAAACCTGAAGTTTAGGAGTCTCTTTGTTAGGATTCTTTGGGTAAAGATTAATTAAACCCATCTCAAAATATCTTAAGCAAATGGGAATTTCATTCCTTCTGTGATTGAGAAGTATAAAATAAATTGCAGGCATAGCTGGATCCAGGTGTTTTGCTTTCTTTTCCTTCCTCCCACTAGATCTATTTTCATCTCTGCTTCCCTCTGTTAGTCAGTACAGTACAAATATTTCCCAAAAGCCTTAACAGCTTAAACTCACAACCAACCAAAGAGGAACTATTGCCTTTTTCTCTATTATCTGTACATAGGTCATTGATAAGGACTCCGTTTGGCCTATTTAGGCCATGGGGTATGATCAGTTACATAAAGAAGTTAAGATAGAAGTCAGATGGATATGGATGTATTAATCTTACTCTAGGTTCTTGCCTCACTTAAAGCCAAGCATTCCAAGTGAAGTCATTTATCTAAGTACACAAATAGGAACAGGATTTATTTCACAGTAGGGGAGAAAACATACATTCATGAATCAGTGTGGACTGCCCCACATGGTGAAATATCTGTCATGAGTGGGCCAAAGGATTAACCAAGTGGAGAAGGAGTGCAGGAAGGAGTACCCGAGTAGCACCTCCATCCATGGTCCATAGCAAAAGGGAGAGAGAAAGGGAGGGAGGAAAAGAGAGATAGCCTGTTAGACCATCACAAAGCACACCAAACACCAGAGTAAGGGAAAGGGTTTATTGGGGAAACCCAGCAGGCTGGAGGGAAGAGGTGAAGAAGGAAAAAAGAGAGAAGGAAAGTATAAGAGAGAGAGAGAGAGAGAGGAGAGGAGCTAGCAAGGAGAGAAGAGAGACGAGAGGAGGAGAGGAGAGCAGACGAGAAAAGCCAAGAGAGCCACGTGTTCAGGAACTTTTAAAACTTTGCCAGAGGGTGGGCAGGGAAGCAGGAGCAGGGAATCCCACTAGGATGGGGGTGGGGTTGACACCAGTGGTTGGGCCTTGTGGCCACCTGGCTTTCAGCAATGGCAGCCGGAGCCGAGGCATAGGATGTAAATCAAGGTGCAGATCGCGCCATAGATAAAACTGTGCCATTTTCCTAACATAGTCCCCCTCAATTTTTGGCTTCTTTTATGAGGTGGGGTGGTGCCTCTACATGCAAGAAACCACCTGGGAATTTTATGATACCTCCACAAGTTCCAGATGGAATTTAATATCCATATTTTCATGGTTTCATGCCTTTAGGTCCCAAATGCAGCAAGTGCATCCCTGGAAAGGGAGCGTTTTGATTGACAAGTAAGGAGATGGCATTATACTGGCATTTTGTAGAGACTTTCAGCTTACTCAGACCTAAACTAGTTACCTAGTTATACCACAACAGAAACAGCACTTTGATTGACAACACACAAAGACTCCCTGGAATGGGAAAGGGTGGTCCTAAAGAAAAAGCTGTGGAGCTGGTGCTGTGGCATTAGCATCCCATATTTGCACTGTTTCATATCCCGGCTGCTGCATTTCTGATCCAGCTCTCTGTTTATGGCCTGGGAAATCAATGGAGAATGGTTTAAGTGCTTGGGCTCCTGCACCCATGTGGGAAATCTGGAAGAAGCCCCGGGATCCTGGCTTCAGATAGGCCCAGCTCCAGCCTTTGTGGACATTTGAGGAGTGAACCAACAGATAGTAGACCTCTTTCTTTGTCTATCCTTCTCTCAGTCTGTAACTCTACCTATCGAATAAATAAACGTATGTTTATTTATTTATTTATTTATTTGACAGGTAGAGTTATAGACAGTGAGAAAGAGAGAGACAAAGAGAAAGGTCTTCCCTCTACTGGTTCACTCCCCAGATGGCAGCCACGGCTGGCACTGCGCCAATCCAAAGCCAGGATCCAGGTGCCTCCTCCTGGTCTCCCATGCGGGTGCAGGGGCCTAAGCACCTGGGCTGCCCTCCCTGGCCACACAGAAAGCTGGACTGGAAGAGGAGCAACCGGGACTAGAACCCTGTGGCCATATGGGATTCTGGCACCACAAGTGGAGGATTAACCAAGTGAGCCATGGCGCCGGCCCCTAAAGAAATGCAAGAAAGAAAGAAAGAGAGAGAGAGAGAGAGAGGGAGGAAGGGAGGAAGGGAAAGAAAGTTATATCAACAGAAAGGAATGATGGGAAATAGGATATAGTAGACAAAACCCTAGCAAGTAGCATGTTCATTAGAGTATTTTTCAGAAAATCTTGATGTTTACTTTTCCCTTTATTCTGCATTCATTCAGCCAAAAAATGTTTACAGAACACTTGACTTTCACAAATTTTTTCCAAAAAAAATTAAAAAGTTATAAAACTATATAGCTGCTGTAAATTACCACACACGTGTTTATTCCAACACACATTTATTCTCTGACAGTTTTGTAGGCCAGATGTCTAAGATCAGCCTCACTGGGCTAAAATCAAGTGGTCAGCAGGGCTGGTTCCTTCTGGACACTTCTAGAGAGTCTTTCTGGAGTCATCAGCATTCCCTACTTATGACCCCTACTGCAGTTCACTCCCTCACTCTTCCATTGTCATGCCTTCTACTGCCTCTTCTGCAGGGAAATCCCCGCCCCCATTTCCTGTTACCTTTGGGGCCCTGAGGAAGACAGGATAATCTCTCCATCTCTAGGTCTTAACTTAATTACATCTGCAAAGTTCCTTTTGACATAGCAGATAACATTCACAGGTTCTGGAGGTCAGGATGTGAATATCTTGGGGGAGCCATTATGCAACCAACCACAAATATCATCCAGAAAGATTTGACATGCAAAATAAATAAATAGAAAGATGTATTTTCTAAGAGAGAAACCACAGATTATACATAGGATAAAGAAGCCACTTTCAGCTTCTGAAATCCACTTCAGCTTCTTGACAAATAATGACAATAGCAAACATTGTTCATTATTTGTCAGGCATGTTTCTAACTGCTTTACTTAGGTAACTCACTTAATCCACAAAAACGCATTCTCATTGTACAGAAGAGGAAAGTAAGGCACAAAGACATGAAGTGACTTGCCTAAGATTGGAGTGAGATAACAGGCCTACCATTTGAATACAAGATGTCTGATTCCTAACTGTATACCTTTGACTATTTGAGATAAAGCTAAAGGATGACTAACTTGCAACTCAATTCACAATAACTAAGACACAGAAATCAACCCAGATGTCCATCAGCTGAAGACTAGATAAAGAAATTATGGTTTATGTACACCATGGAATACTACACAACAGTAAAAAAAAATGAATCCTGTTGTTTACAGCAAAATGGATACACCTGGAAATCATTATACTTAATGAAATAAGCCAGTCCCCAAAAGACAAATACCATATGTTCTCCCTAATCTTTAGTAACTAAGAGAGCACCTAAAAGGTAATCTATAGAAGTGAAATTGACACTTTGAGAACCAATGATTTTGAACAGCCCTTGTTGTGAGGTTGTCACAAAACACACCAAACACCGGAGTAAGGGAAAGGGTTTATTGGGGGAAAACCCAGCAGACCGGAGGGCAAAGAAGGGAAAAAGGGAGAAGGAGAGCGTAAGAGAGAGACAGAGAGGAGAGGAGCTATTGAGGAGAGAAGAGAGAGAGCAGAGAGAAGAGAGACGAGAGGGGGAAAGAAGAGGAGAGCAGAGAGCACAGAGAAGAGAGAGCAAGAGAGAGCCATGTGTAAAAAGAGAGCACGTGTCTGGGAAGGGGGTCTAACATCCCTTTTCCAGGGGGCGGGCAGGGAAGTAGGAATAGAGGACCCCATTAGGATGGGGGTGGAGCTTGACAGCGGTGGTTGGGCCATGTGGCCACCTGGCTTCCAGCAATGGCTGCAGGGGCTAGAGCCTAGGATGGTGTCAGGGTGTAGATCGCGCCATAGATAAGACTGCATCATTTTCCTAACACTTGTCTCTGCTGTTAAGGAACAGTTTTATTTATTTTTTTCATACTACTTGTTGAACTCTTTACTTAGTGCAGCACTAATCTTATGTGTATAAAGTTAACTGAAAATAGATCTTTGTAAAAAATAAGAGTGGGAGTAGGAGAGGGAGGAAGAAGAAGGGTGAGAATGTGGGCAGGAGGTAGGATAGGGTGGGAAGAATCACTGTTTCTAACCTTATATATATGAAATGCATGAAGTTTGTATACCTTAAATAAAAGGTTTCTAGGTTAAAAAGTTAGAAAATGGAATAACTAAGTAGACTGACACAGGGATGAACTGGAATGGCATGGTAGGAACAGAATGACAAAGGATCAGAGGCAGGGAAATGAAAGGCAAATAGACCAAGTTGGGTGGAGCAGAACAAGCCTCGAAGTAGTGGCAGATGCAGCTAGGGATACAGCGTGAGGTCAGAATGTGGAATCCCCAGAAAGCAGAAACATTCTTTGGGACTGGATGAGATCCTGGAGACTTGTGAGTAGAGGAGGGACTCTGTGAGAGCTGGGCTTTGGGAAGACTGATCTCACAGCAATGGGAAGGCTGGGCTGCAGGAGAGAAAGAGAGCTGCCCTTTCTCCTCTACTGCAGTGGCACTCTGCATGTGATAGAATACACGGTACGCGGTGTGTCTCAGCCACTACAGGGTGAGCCCCTGGAGGGGAGTCCAGTGCTGTGCCCCTCTCTGGCTGCACCTGCCGGGAGCTCATCCAGGAAATGGCTAAACAGCTAGAGGGTGGGAGGCAGGAGGTGTGCATGCTAAGACAGCTGCTACTGCCATTAACTAAACCGTTTTGTAGTCAAACTACCTTTACCCACATTTTCCTGACACCTTTTAGCAGAATCAGAAGCACCTGGGAATTGAAGCGATACAGATCTATATTGGAATCTTGCCTCTCCCTTGCCTCTATGCAGCCTTGAGTAATTTCGTAACATACATAGTCTCATTTTCTTCGTCTTTAAATAAAATTATTTTATTGGTAACTGTTAACTTACAAGGTAATGGCTTGCTTAAATAAGGTATCTAGTATATGGGTGGCACTCAAAGTTATTATTATCATTTTATTCTTATTTCATCACCAACTCATTTTTGGGCCCATGTTGCTTCTTTTTACAAATGATAAAACTGAGTCTCAAAAAAGGGATTTCCACGATCCATTCAGGGATGGCAGGGAGACGCCTGAATTCAAATCCACGAGGTAAGATCCCCAGCTATGTGCGAATCTCACAAAGGGAACTGAAGCCTAAAGAGAAAGGCCGCTACCCGGTGAGCAAGATGCGCATCTAGAAAGGCTCTGGTTGATATTTGCATTACTGGGAATGCACAGATTTGTGAAGATCTGGGCTGTTTGCCAGTCAGCAGTCGCTCTCCAGACTGAGACAGAGAAGGGCCCGCCTCCTGGCTCAGGTGGTGGTCCCCGCCCAGCTACAGCCTTCCAGCAACAGCCCTCTGCGTCCTTAGCGACGAGGGGGGAGCAGCCTGAGCCCTGGAGCAGGGCGCTGTGATTCATCAGATTCCTGGGATCGGGTCGCCACGCCCCGTGCCTGTCCACCCGGTCTCCCCGCTAGGGTTCCTGGGCAAGGCAAGGACTGCACACCTGTGAACCCCTCGGTCGGGACACACCACCCTAGCGGTAAGACTGAGCTCAGGGCTGACATGCAGCTGCTGGGCAGGGAGGGGACATAACCTTAACTAATTCTGGGCCTTGAAGTTTCCAGGCAGTTTCCTGGAGGTTGCAGATTCGCAGGAGGTCACTCACAGAGCAAGTGTTCAACTCTGTGGATTCGGATCATGATGATTTCCAAAGGCCTTTCAGTCTTAAAAGAGCCCTTATTAAAAAGTGTTCAGCCTGTGGCCAGGTTTAGAGAACTGTGTGTCACCATTAGCATTGGACCTATTTAAACAATCAGTGCTTATGTCATGCAAAATCTCAATTTCTGATTGCTTGGATTGTTGCAGAAACTGATGGTGATAACCATTCCCTCTTTCCTGCCAGAAGAGCTGCTTCAAACACATTGTCTCCCTGTTGAGTTACGCTCTCCTTCACCTGAGAGCCTAGCTGAAATCATCCTGGTTTTGTAAAGGGGAAACTGAGCATCAGAGCACTCTGAATATGGAATATTCATATCACCTATTAATGCCTCAGCCTCCTCGGGGACCCCACAAGGACCGCATTTGATCATCTAATGCCCCAGTAGATTTGTTTTGCACACTTCTTGGGTGGGGCAGCCAGCTCTGTTCATTATTGGTTCTGGGATGTTGAGTAAGTTACATTTCTACATTATACCCATTCCTCCAACTGTGAGTCAAGAATAGTAGTAATTAAAAGTGTTTTGCTCATACCTTTATTACAAATAGTGAGATAATGTAGCATACTCCATGCTTTGAGGGCCCTAACTGGATCTGAGATTAACCAATTAACAAGAAAAAACAATATATATCTTCAAGTTTTACATGGCACAAGAGTCCTTTTTTTTTTTTTTTTTTTTTTTTTTTGACAGGTAGAGATATAGATAGTGAGAGAGAGCCACAGAGAGAAAGGTCTTCCTTCTGTTGGTTCATCGCCCCCTGAATGGCCACTACAGCCTGCGCTGCACCAATCCGAAGCCAGGAGCTAGGTGCTTCTTCCTGGTCTCCCACGCGGGTGCAGGGCCCAAGCACCTGCACCATCCTCCACTGCCCTCCTGGGCCACAGCAGAGAGCTGGACCGGAAGAGGAGCAACCGGGAATAGAACCTGGCACCCATATGGGATGCCCGTGCCACAGGGGAGGATTAACCAAGTGAGCCACGGCGCCGGCCCAAGAGTCCTTATAAGTAGCTGAACTGCCCCCCCCCAAAAAAAAAAACTCAGATTCAGTTATTTATAGTCTGAATATAAGACAAAGAACAGTAAGTTGTAATGCAATAACTAAATGATGTGGAGAGACTTAAAACATAAGCATTAACAATGTCTGTCCAGAATTCCATCTCAGCTGCTCATTCTTGAGGACAAGGATGGTGCATCTTTCACATGGTAGTTTCAGCTTCTGCTATTTAGAAACCACAGAAAGATCAGTGAGTTTTTTACACCTCCTATTGATCAAATGCCTTTAAAAAAAGATTTATTTATTTATTTATTGGAAAGAGTCAGAGAGAGAAAAAGAGAGAGAGATTGTCCATCCACTGGTTCACTCCCCAGATGTTTGCAACAAGCAGCGGTAGTCCAGGCTGAAGCCAGGAGCCGGGTCTCCCATGTGGGTGACAGAGGCCCAGACACTTGGGCCATCTTCCACTGCTTTTTCCAGGCCATTAGCAGGGAGCTAGATCAGAAATGGAGCAGCCAGGACACAAACAAGTGCCCATATAAGATGTCTTACTGGCCACACGTTACACAATGCCAGCCCCTATCAAGTGACTAATTTCCATGGTCAATACACCAAAATGGTGTGTTCAAACTCCTTCATTGGCAAGCACGTGGTGCTGTAAACACTGTTTTTGTTGTTGTTGACAAGACTGCTGCAAGTCGCCACATGAAAAGCCAAAAGAAATAATTTGCTGATTTTCTACCTGCCAGATTTGAAGAAGTTGTGAGAAGTATCATGTCTTTGCACTGGAAGAATCCTCAGGACTCAGATGCAATGCCCAAGATCATGGTGAAAATCATTGGAGGTAAACATTTTCGATATCTTGCGGAGAAGCCGAACATGTAAGTTTACTGCTTGAGAAATATGTTTTGCTTGGCTGATAATGAAGTTTTGTGTTTTTTTTTTTTAAACCCGGAAATTTACATTTAAAAAATGCAATTTGTGGAAAATTAAGTCATTAAGATGCTACAAATGAATTAAAATAGTGTTGATAACTTCCATGTGCACTGTTTTCCTGATATTTTTCTTCTTTATAATTCCCCATTCTTCTTAATTACTCAGGCTGATTTTCCAAAGAGATGGGAAATATGAGCAATGTGACATTTATAAATATTAATGGAGAACTGCGGCTTCTCCTCATCTGCGTGGTAATAGGCCACGTGTGGTAATGTATTATAGAGGGGTAGAGGAGGAGGGCTGGTAGGCAACTTGTTATAAATTAAAGGAGTGGGAGGAACAATATATCATAACGTGTAAGGTTTTCACTTACTCTTGCTAACATCGGATCTTCCACTGAGCAGGGCTTTCAGAGGGTAGTTAAGTACCTTCCAAACTTACCGCAGTCACACTGGAGGGAGGACACATAGATCTCTAGAATTCACTAGAGGCTTGTCTCAGAAGGGTGTGAGCAGCTCTTCTCCGCGGAGTTTTGGTGATTCACGAAAGGCGAAAAGTTACTAGACCTGCCTTTCTTATGTAAGTGATAGTGAGTCAATCATGGCTGTTCCCTCCTAAGATTATTTCTTCAGGTCTTTCCTCTATTTCAAAAATCCACACGCTGACAAATAAAAAAATATACACACAAACAAAAATATGAGGGCATAATTGAATATAGGTATGGAAAGCAATAGTGACTATACTTGACTTCCATCAAAGACACCTGGCAGGTCCTCAGAAATTAAGATTTGGGATGTAGCTGGAAGCCTACTGGGTCAAGGTCATCAAGACCAGGATTACAATGAACAGGCTCCACAACGGCTTCAGAAAGGCAAGTGGGGGTCCTGGGCTGTAATTCCATGCTGGCTGATCTCTGCTCATGTATCTGGGAAGGCAGTGAAAGAGGAAGTGTCTGGGCCCCTACCACCCACATAGGAGATCCAGATGGAGGCATGGGCTCCTGGCTTCAGCCTGACCAGAAATCTCAGTAGCAGTCATTTGGGAAGTGAACCAGCAGATGGAAGATCTCTCTCATTCTGTCTGTCTCTCTATTTCTGTCACTTAGTCTTTCAAATAAATAATAAAAGTCTTTAAAAAAAACCATAAAAAGCAAATAGGTTTTACTGCTCCACCCTTAATCCCTGAACCCAGAGTTCCCATGTCTGGCTCACATTTGGGACCCTTACAGGGCTGAGAGATGTAAGTTTGAATATCAGCTCTGTTTCATATTGGCCTTTGACATTGGAAATGTGGATTGATCTCCCTGGCCTCAGATTCTATATATATAAATTGGTTGTAAAACAACACCTAACTAGCAGGGTTGTTAGGAAGATTAAATAAGAAAAAAGAGTATGTAAAGTACCTTTCCAGTGACTATGATCTTCAAAATGCTTACTCAAACCAATCAAATCTCTTTCTATGAAGTGTTTGCCATCCCTTTTATCTCCTATGCCTAGAAGGCAAGTTTTCTGCTTTGTAGATAAGAAAACTAAGAGACTGTAATAAGGTTAGTGATTATTTCAATATCTGTCAAATTTCCATCACTATCATGAAAAGTAAATAAGATTATTTTGGATACCCAGTTCAGATCTTCTACCTGAAAGATTACATTAAGACTTTATTAACTCAATTTCCTCTTTAAGTATTTTGTTTAGCTTCATTTTATTCAAAACTACTAAAACTACTTTTTTTTTTCCAGGGGTATCAAGCTTAATATGCTATTAATATGAGGATGGAGAGGAGATCTTGTTGTTTTTTTTTTTTTTTAATAGGAAGAAATACTTTATGTGAGAAGATGTCATATCTTCCTCTTTATATTTAAATTTCAAAAGCTAGGAAATAAGAGTACATTAAATCAGCTAATTAATTGTAAATTATTTTAAGATTTACTTCATTTATTAGAAAGGCAGAGTGAGAATGAGAGAGGAAGGGAGAAAGATATTATATTCACTAGTGCAGTCTCTAAATGGTCACTATAGCTAGGGCTTGACCAGGCTGAAGCCACAAGACAGGAACTGTAACCAAGTCTCCCACAAGGGTGGCAGGGACTCAAGTACTTAAACCAGCATCTACTGCTTCCTAGTCACATTAGCAGGGAGTTGGATCAGAAGTGACATAGCCAGGACTTAAACTGGCACTTAATTCATTATGGGTTGCAGGCTTTCCAAGTGGCAGCTTAACCTACTGCACCACGACCTGCCTCAATTAATTATAAATTGAAACACAGTTCTAAACTAAAATAGTCTGTATCATCCATGACACCGATTTTCTTTGTATCTGCTTTCTAAGAACTTTATGCATCCAACAGGATGACACAGTGTAGCTAATTCACATGCTTTGATAAATATCCTGGTATGATTCAACAAAAAATAGTTCTCAGCAGGCCTAATGTTACTGGGATAAGGAGAGATCCACCACTATCTTATATGTCCTAGAATCTGTCTCCCCCACAGTGTTTACAACCTCAAGGTGAGGCCTCAAGTTGGTATTGTCTTTGGGTTGAATCAGTCAAACACCTTAGTAGAAATCTGTAAAGAGAGCATAAGTAGACATGAGACAGAGGGGGACTTGAGCCATCCTCTGCTGCTTTCCCAGGTGCATTAGCAGGGAGCTGAATTGGAAGTGCAGGAGCCAGGACTTGAACCAGTGCTCTGATATGAGATGCCATCCCTGCATGCAGTGGCTGATGCTGCTGCATCACAGTGTTGGTCCCTGGTCTGATTTTTCTATAGGACATGTGTTGAACAGTGTGTCACACCTAAAGATGTACATCAGTATATTGGCTTGCTAGGGCCACTGTAATAATGTGCAACAAGCAGAGTGGGTGAGAACAACAGAATTCATTGTCTCCCAGGTCTGGAGGGTAGAAATCTGAATCCAAGGTATCCACAGAGCCCCTACATGTGAAGGTGCCAGGGAAGGCTCTGCCCGTGTCAAGTCTCTCTCCTTCCTTCTGGCAGCTCCTTGGTTTGTGGCATCAAAACTCTGAACTTCTCCTTACTCTCTCCCTGTTTCTTTATCCGTGTCCAAATCCCACCCCCCATTTATTTATTTATTTATTTAAAAATTAGAGTTACAGAGAGAGAGGGAGACAATGAGAGATCATCCACCTTTTGGCACACTCCCCCAGATGGCTGCAACAACTGGGGCTGGGCCAGGCCAAATCCAGGAACTAGCAACTTCGTCCACATCTCTAGCAGGGGACTCAAGCATTTGAGCCATCTTCCACTGCTTTCCCAAGCCATTAGCAGAGAGCTAGATCAGAAGTGGAGCAGTTGGGAGATGATCCAAACCCCATATGAAATGCAGGCATTGTAAGCAGTGGCTTTACCCACTATACTACAACACCAGCCCCCAAATATCCCCTTTCTATAAGGACTCCAGTCCAATGGGTTAGGGGGCTATCTTTTTCCAATATGACATCACCTTAACTCACTACATCTGCAAAAACACTATTTCCAAATAAGGTCATATTCTGAGGCATGAGGGTAAAGACTTCAACACAAGAATCTTGGCAGGCATACAATTCCATCCATTTCAACCAACTTCTCATCTTACAGATGAGATGAGATAACTAAGGCCTCAGCCTAATGCAGGCCAAAGCTCCAGACCAGTTACTAAGAACTAAGATGGAAAGCCAACTCTCCTTCCCTCTTTCCTTAATTTAACCTGTATTGTTGTTGAGAGATGAGAGGAAAATATGAACATCTTGTTAACATACATATTAATTTGCAAAGTTGCTCAATCTATAAACTTCAAAGAATGAAGTAAGTGTCCTCCAATTTGTACCTTGGTCATCTTCTTCCCAGATTCTTGCAACAGCCTTGCAACCCAGCTCTTTACTGGCAAGCTGTTGTCTAATCCCTCCCTGCAGCCTTGCTCCTCAGCATGTAGTCCATGAGCCATCAGCATCAGCCTCACCTGGGAGCATGTTGGAAACAGAACCTCAGAATCTCAGTATGCCCTTCAGAGATGTTGAGTCAGAATCTGCCCTAGGCACTCCAATGCACATTCCAGATTGAGAAGCTCCATTCTCAAATAAGGCCAGCAGGATCTTTCCAAAATACAAATCTGATAATGTGCTGCCACCACCAGTCCCAGAATTCCCTGCCATACCTGGGGCTCCTATTACACTCTTAGGGATGATTCTACTCTGTGACCACTTCCTGTCCATTTGTGTCTCCCTCATTTTACTGTAATTTCGTGTGCACAACTATATCCTTAGCACAGAGGACAAAATCACTTACATGTTCAAAGTCTATTAAATGAATTATAACAACGTGATTGCCAGAAAAGTAAAGATCTATAAAGACAGTACTTAGTTGTTTTAAATAAAGCTAAGTCTAAATGCTTATGCTTTTAAAATAGCCTGCAGATGCTACTATGGAACCCTGAGATACAATTTTTGATATTCCTGGAAAAGAAAAAAGCAGGTGACAAAAACAGATAATCTGATTTCCAAAAAGGAGATAAGAATGACTTTAAAAAAACAACAACAACAAAACAAAACCAGAGGCAACCTTAATAAAATTTTAGATTAAATAATTAAATATATTAATTATGAAAACAAAACATGAAAGTGATAATTACTAAGGGTAGACAAATGTTGACTTGAATCAGATTATTGCAAACTGGCCCCATTTCCTTCACTGGTAAAGTCACTGTAGCCCAACGAAGAGAATGATAGACAAATAGTATTGTTGATTTCAATGACCAGTAGGTACCTTTTTCTCACAAAGTCCTGAAACAAGACAGAGACTTGTGGCTGAATGGTATTAAGGCAGACAAATACTAACATGGTGGTGACTGAATAACTGAACCCAACCTACTGGACATGTGGAGGACTTGTGACCCTGCTCTTATTCAACAGTTTTTAATAAACTTTTCAGAAGGAGACAGAAAAATGATTATTGTAAACATGCAGGCAAGCTGCTGAATACTGAGAAAACTTGGCAGGACGATGGGATAAAACAAATAATATCAAACCATCAGAGAAATATGCAAAGTCTTTCTTTAGATAAATATACATGTTCATGGTTACATGGAATCAATGTTAAGTTTTTAAAATTTTTAATTATTTTTTAAAAGATTCAATATGGTTTGTAGATACAAGTCTAAGAAAACAATAATGTTGCCTTCCACCCTCCCTTCCTCTCTCCCCCTTTCTCCCTCCCGCCCTCTTTTCTTCTTCCTTTGTCTTTTTTAATTTTAAAAGATAACATATTTTAAATTTACATTACAATAAAAAGACTTAATACTTCACCCAATAAGAAGTTTAACAAGTAAAAAACAAAAAACCCTAGTTTAATGCAAATATAGACAATGGCTGTAGACAATAATTGAATGGGAAAATGACCATTGTCTGTGTTTGAGATTAACATGAGCAGAGGGATGGGATGCAGAGGCCCACTGTACTCAGTGCTTCATTCTGGGTACCACATTTGAGGAGAGATCCTCGAATACTGAAAGTGTGGGCAGCATAGGGCATTGTGTAAAATATGTCCTAGAGGAACATTTGAAGAATCTGGAGATTGATTTGTTAGACAGAAAAGGAAGTAAATCAACTTCAAGAAACTCCTTTGTGTAGAGAAGCTACCAGTGAATAAAGCTGACCTCCATCGTTCTTTCCAATGCTGAGACTTGGGACCCAAACCACTTCCTTCATCCCCTGAATACATTGCTGTATGGTGTCGCAAAACACAGTGGAAGCTGGCTGCAAGTTTTGATAGAGAAGGATCATACATATCTGCAATGATTTACATATTTATGCTTAGGTAAACAAAAGTATGGTATTTTCTCACATGACTCTTTTGGAGCCCATATTCTGTCATTTCTTAATCCCTCAATACCCTTCATAATTATAAATTCTCTGTGACTTGTTTAATATTCTTATGAGTTAATATTAATAGTATTAGCAATTAATGCGTATATGGAAGTCTAGCAACATCCTTTTCACAAACATTAACCAAGTGCCTACTAAGTTTCAAGCCTTGGGATACAGTAGTGTACCTAAAGTTCTAGTTGTAAGTTCCCAAAAACAGGTTAACCATGACCATTCGAATGAAAATAGCACAGTGAGGAAAACTGAGGATATTGAGAAGGGTGTATCAAGTCAGAACAGGTGTTCCCAGAAATCCTGTCTGAGCAGGTGTCCTCTGATCCTAAGTGGGGTGGAGACATGCAGCAAGAACTACCCACTGAGAATTGTCCTCGTTTAACCATCAGGGAGCACCTAAAACTGAACCAGCCTCCATCCCAGTGAGTGGCTCTACTAGATTCTAACATCTGCTCCAGATTCAGCGGCTACAACTTCTCACATGCCCCAAGTTCTCCAGTTACTGAACATTTGGATTTCCCAGCTACAGCTACAAACAAATGTCACCTAAGTGGACCACCTACAGTCCAAGTAAACTGCATGGACAAGGTTAACATACGCTTACCTCATAAAAATATGAGGCCACAGAGACGAGTAGGGCTCAGACTGTGAGCTGCTTGGCCAAGGAAGGTACTTTGAATTTGTTCAAAGATGGGAATCCACTGGAGAATTGAGAGCAGTGGATAACATATTTATGCTTTCTAAAGAATGGTTCTGGTTGCTGAGTCATAGATAGGAATGAAAAGAGAAAGATCATTCTGAGAGATAATCCAGTCATTGAGACAAGAGATGGTAGCAATGACTGGTTATAGTCACTAAATAAATGCTGGTTAAACTCTGTTTAAAAATTCAAATACTGTACTTATTATATTTTTGAGAAATAATCGACCATAATACCTTATTTTCGTTTATTGCTTTTCTTACCATAAAAATTTCATATCTTAATGTGTATGAACTCAGACTCTCCTTAAAACTAAAAATAATATCAGAGCAGATATCAGAGACTGTAATTGCCATTTTCAGAAATTCACAAGTGAATGCCAAATGATGCTTTATTTAGAAAATCAGTGCTCAGTAATTGAGACTGTGAAGTCAACATTGTTTACTATTTGAAATTCCATATTTCAAAAAACTAATAAAAAGCCAAAGTGAAAAACAAAATACTATTTACAACACCCATGACAGAATAAAGTTAACCCTACAAATCAGTAGGGAAAAAAAAGTGAGCAATCTAATTTCAAAGATTCACAATTGACCTAAACAGGCAACTGACAAAAGAAGAAATAAAAATAAATAATAGACATATGTATGAGGGTAGGATTCAACGTATGTTGAATAAAAGAAATAGTAAAATAATTTTAAACAGCAATGAGATATGCTTTTTCACAAATCAAATTAGGAATGTGTTTATAAAGGAAATAATTAGGGTTGACAGGGTTTAGAAAGTTTAGAAAAAGAATATTCACATGCTACCTTTTCTAAAGTACAAGAAGACTTCAAAAAGTTCATGGAACTTTTTGCAGGGATTTCAAATTTTGTTGCACAAAAAATTATCTTTTAATTCCATTCTTCTTTGAACTTTTTGAGTTACCCTTATATATTTACCAAAAGCTTTGACAGACAGTGTATGCACTTTGCATATATCTGTAATTCAATTCTGTGGAAATAATTGTGAATGGATGTAATGGCTTCAAAGATTTACACAAGAGTGGGTAAGTCTGGGTCCCAATAGGAAGCAGATCCCTTGCTCAAATTAGGATGATTTTTTTTTTTGATTTTTTTTTGATTTTTTTTTTTTTGATTTTTTTGACAGGCAGAGTGGAGAGTGAGAGAGAGAGACAGAGAGAAAGGTCTTCCTTTTGCCGTTGGTTCACCCTCCAATGGCCGCCGCAGCCAGTGCGCTGCGGCCGGCGCGCTGCGGCCGGCGCACCGCGCTGATCCGATGGCAGGAGCCAGGTGCTTTTCCTGGTCTCCCATGGGGTGCAGGGCCCAAGCACCTGGGCCATCCTCCACTGCACTCCCTGGCCACAGCAGAGGGCTGGCCTGGAAGAGGGGCAACCGGGACAGAATCCGGCGCCCCGACCGGTACTAGAACCCGGTGTGCCGGCGCCACTAGGCGGAGGATTAGCCTAGTGAGCCGTGGCGCCGGCCCAAATTAGGATGATTTAAGGATACTTTAGTCATGAAAACATTAATTACAAAGATGTATGCTGACATGAAGAGAACAGCAAGGTATAGTATAAGAACTGTGTGAGATCAACTTCAACACTGATACCAGCAGTGACTCTGATGAGGTAAAAGAAGGGAAATGTCAAACTCAAAAGGCTTCCATAGCCTTGGCAACTCATGACTAGAGCCTAGGGAGATTACTGACGCCATAAACAAGAGTGTCAAATTGTTAAGTCAACAACAGGAGTCACTGTGTACTTACTTCTCATGTGGGATCTGTCCTTAATATGTTGTCCAGTGTGAAGTAATGCTATAACTAGTACTGAAACAGTATTTTAACTTTGTGTTTCTGTGTGGGTGCAAACTGATGAAATCTTTACTTAATATATACTGAATCGATCTTCTGTATATAAAGATAATTGACAATGAATCTTGATGTGAATGGAATGGGAGAGGGAGTGGGAGATGGGAGGGGTGGGAGTGGGAGGGAAATTATGGGTGGGGGGAAGCCAATGTAATCCATAAGCTGTAATTTGGAAATTTATATTTACTAAATAAAAAAAAGAAAGAAAAAAAAAAACAAAAGAAGGGAAATGTTACTGAAATTAATGGAAGAAGTATGCTGTAGCGTTGGTCACATTGGGAAAAGTAGTGGCCTTTGGTCAAGAGACACATGGAACTGCTGTCTAAGGGAAACACCTCCTGCAGGGTTACCTGTTGGGTAAAATTAACCACAATGAAAGGACTTAGGAGCTATTGGTAGAGTACACACTGGTCAGCTTCCTAGAGTGGAGAACAATGGTGAAAATCTAGGGGCAAAAAATATATAGTTTAGCGGCAATACTTAAATTAATAAAATATGGAAACAAAGTAAATATTCAACATTATAAGACTAATTAAGTATACTTCTGTATATCCATGCAATGAAACACTACCTGGACATAGATATTTAAGTGTTGTTGAAGAGACATTAAGTATTGATATGTACAATACCCACGTTATATTGCAGCTGATGAGGAGGCCAGGCAGTGGCACAATCATTTTGCTTAGGCTTGCAGAAGCAAAATAGGAGAGAATGCAATGCGGGAACAAAAAAAAATATTAAGTTTCAAGCTTATGGAGTTGACTCAAAGATTCAGAAGGTACAACCTGCAGAGCTATTGGAAGCAATCCACCCAAGGACATCATATTACTGTCATATTTTGGGTTTTATTTTGTTTTCTGTAAACTGAGTAACCTTTCAGGATGTTGTTTAAAAGAATCCTGCTTTATTAGAGTGTATTTTAATACTTATTCATCTTGTTTTAGAATCCATAAAAACCTGAGTTTACCACCCAACATGTAGCAAGTCAATAACTGACAAAGGCATGGTAGAAGACAGTAGGGAGTTACTTTACAGTGCATTCAGTAGAGAGATGGGCAGCTATCATTCAATTCCCAGATGCCCCGAGCAAGTTAGGCTGCTGAATCCTACAGGTTAAAGTTGAGACTGAGCAGTGCATGATCAGCTTGGGTGAGGCTCTCGGGTTGGTTCACAGTGCTGTTGGCCTTCTTTTGATTGATCAGGGATTGGAGGGGCCATGTCCTTTTGTCCTTTGGCAAACTTGGCTCTGCTCTTTGTGGGTCATCAACTACATTGGGTATGACTGGTTTTGATCAGGGCCTGGAGTTACTGTGAACATCTCTCAGAATAGAATAGAGTCTAGCATTAGAATGTTAACTGTTGAGGTGATCATTGAATTCTGAGTCTTCATGATTCAGGGTCATGCAAGGCAGACCTGATCCTGTACTACTCCCTTAATTTAGTGAGCTAATTTTTAGCAAGGAGTTGACTTGTAATCAACAAAGTGAAGACAAATGAACTGCCATCTGAGGGGGAGTAACTCGGACCTGATAACATCTGTGTCACAGGCATTAGGAGCAGAAGCTTGGTTTCAATTTCTTGTAACTCTTTAATCATAAAACATATAGGTAGGGCAACCATTCTAGCTACTTCCGGGTGAAACGGGGTATAGCAGGAATTTTCAGGATTGGAGGAGAGGAAGCTGTAGGCATTCTTTTCAATAAAATTTCTAGTCTCGGGTTTAACTGAAGAGATTCTCTGCATCACACTAGGATTTGGCCCAGGTAGTTTCTGCATAATTTTATCTTGCAGGTGCATCACCATTCCACAGCAACAATAAAAGCATCAACATACTAATATTCCTACACCTAAAACACAAACCACAAAGATAAGCAGATTTTGCCAATTAGCTGTTTTTCCAGTCCCAGCCATTGATTAGGCTCAAGGTGAGGCCAGACATAGCATTAAGCTGGATATGCATATCCTGGAGAGCTAGGGAAATGCTCCCAGAGCTGTCAGGGACGTACACACAACATTCTGTCTTAATGAGGACGTAAGCTCCCCCTTGGGAGGCCATGAGAACTTCCAAAGCCACTTGGTTTTGGAAGACTGCCTTCCTCACTAGAAAGACTTCCGTATTTGGCACTGTCACTTAAGGCACACTGAGTGTAATTTGTTAGCGTTTCAATGTGCCAAATCACATGATCCAGCCCTATCTGTTGGCAAAGATGGAGAGTACGTAAGCATCTCGAGGGAAGACGAAGCTGGTCCATAGGAGGAGCAGGTTTGTAAAGTTAGCAACGTTTTATATATTCTTTACCCATCTTCCTTGAACCCAAAGTGCATCTTCCTCTCCATCCCAGGGGAAGCCAAGGTGACTGACCGATGTTACATAGCCATTGGCTTCCATTGGAAACTGCCTGCTGTTCCTGGCCTGTGCTCCTGGTCAGTCAGAAACCATGGGCCTGCAGAACCAAAATGTGTTGACAGTGATGCACAGGAATCCACCCCATTTCTCAGGCGCTATTTGTTCTCTTAATAATATGTTCTCTAGGGCTAGTTTTGGGGCACAGCAAGTTAAATCACAACATACAATGTTTGCATGCCATATAGTGCTGGTTCTCATCCTGGTCCCTGCAAAGGCACCTAGGAAAGCAGGGAAAGATGGCCCAAGTACTTGGGTTCCTGCCACCTATGTGGGAGATCCAGAGGGAGTTCCTGAGTTCTGGCTTTGGCCTGGCCCAGCCCTGGCATTGGGGACATTTGCTGAGTGAACCAGCTGGTAGAAGTCTTTTATGTCCTCCTATAACTTTGCATTTCAAATAAACAAATATATCTTTAAAAAAAAAGAGAGAGAGATAAAAGAATAGATTGTGTTCTCTATTCCCATTAGACCCATATTTGGAAATTATTGGGTAGCACCTTAGGAACATGCAGTTATCACTCCTCCAGCTGGGGTATGGTTACTGCTTGAGCTTCAACACAAATCTCAACCAAAAAGAAGTACTTATTATGTCCTGGACACCCAAGGGTATTGCTGGTAGGTCCTAAAGTGATATCATCTTGAGATACATACCCTAGTGAAGGGTTGTTGATTTGAAGGTCTTGAATCAATGACTGTAGATTCATTGCCCAGATCTTTCCTTGTAAGGGGGACACCCACCAGGTTACGCCTGAGGTGCTGAGTCAAGGCAGTATCCTGCAAATCCAGCATGAAACTTACGTAATCTGTGTGTTTTGCTGGACCCAATCTAGGAAAAGGTCTGTTACACCTTCCCACCACCACCTATAATTAAGGCAGGAACATTAAATTTGCAAAATTCCACAGATTAGCATAATTGGGACCATCATTTTGAGTCTTTTTTAACTTTTATTTAATAAATATAAATTTCGAAAGTACAACTTTTGGATTATAGCAGTTTTTCTCCCCATAACCACCATCCCACATGCAAACCATCCCATCTCCTACTCCCTCTCCCATCCCATTCTTCATTAATATTCATTTTTAATTATCCTTATCTACAGAAGATCAACTTAGTATATACTAAGTAAAGATTTCAACAGTTTGCACCCACACAGACATGCAAAGTATAAAGTACTGTTTGAGTAATAGTTTTACTGTTAATTTTCGTAGTACAACACATTAAGGACAGAGATCCTACATGGGGAGTAAGTGCACAGTGAATCCTGCTATTGACTTAACAATTGTCTTGTGTCACCTCTTATGTTCTTTAGTTTCAACTTCAGTCTGAGTCCTGTCTCACAGCATCATTGATCTCTGGGAAGTTCTCTTTTCTCTCAGTCCAGCAGGCAGGGGCTTGTGAGCCTACATTTGCATCTGATACTGCCTTCACATAAGTGTAATTGTTCCAAGACCTGACCCTTGCAAATCTAACAGATGAGCAAGTCCCATGTAACCCCTGGTCAGCATCTAAATGACCAACCCACAAGAGTGAAAGTTGGCACTCAGGCTGGGTCTCTTTCCAAGTTTTGAGGAGTACCCAGTATTCCAGTTTTAAATGATGGAGAGGGATGCCAGTAGGCTAAAGCATACAGTTTGAAGCAAATGAATGGAATGCATATATTTGTAAAGTCATGTCTAGTTCTTTCAATTTTTAAATGAGTTTGTTCATCTAGGCACAAGAGCAGAGGAATGGTTTCACATACCATAATTTATAGGGGTTTGATTGGAACCTGTTTCAAGGAGCCACTGGGATTCTGGGAATCTAAGCAATGCCATCAGCAAATCTTTATCTCAAGTCCAGTTGTTGCCCTGGCACCTTTTAGCTATAGTTCTTCTTTCAGTCTTCTCAGTTGATAGAGGTCTCCAAGAGGCATGTAAATTCCATTTACTTCCTAGATATTTGTATACTACTTATGTAATGCTAGCAATGAAAACATTCCCATTATCACTTTGAATAGAGAAGGGTGTCCAAATTGGGGGATGATTTCCTTCAACATAATTTTAATAATTCTAATGCCTTCTCCAAGTGCCAAGAGTAAACCTCAGCCCACAAGTGAAAGTTCCTACCAACAGACATTTGAAGTTTCCTCTTCTTTTGACATTACAATGTCTATTTTCCAGTCTTACAGTAGAGTCTACTTGCCAGCCTTTCCCCTGAACTCTCTCCACTAACTTGCATTTCCACCTTGTTATATGGTGGGCCTCTCTTAGGATTGTTTTTAGCATAGCTCATGCACATTTTTATGACTTTCTATTTGGCCTTCTGCATGTTTGGGCCAATTATGGACTTTTGAACCATTGTAGGGGTGCATCTCAATCATAGTGAGTGCTCTAATATATAAACTTAATTATAATCTTCATCAGGGGCTCAGGCACCAAAATTATCCGTTGGCCATTTACTAGTCAGGAATCCAAACTCTACTCCCAGGACAGTTTAAGTCCTTTGGGAAATAGTCTGACTTAAAATGGGTCCAGTCTGAATTTTGAATATGTGCCATCACTAAAGGCTTTTAGTTTGTGCTGCTACTTTTGGGGCACAGTCAGACCTAATTTCCTTGAGAAAGCTTACCGTCTGATTTTTGATATCTGGGATACTGCTTTGGTGGCTGCTGCTTCTGCTAACCTTAAAATCTCTTGAGCCTGCTTCATGTCTTTTTCTCCTGATGTCAACATTCCTTTCTATCCAAGTAGCTCTGTTGACATGTAATGCAGAAAAAGTATACTTAGAGTCAGTATAAATATTTACTATCTTGCCTCTTCCAAGGCTTATGGCACAGGTGAGAATTCTGAGTTCAGTCTCTTGGGCCAAGGAATCTGGTGGCAACGCTTCTGCTTCCAAAATCTTGTGATGAGTTACCATTGCATTTCCAGCCTTTTAATTTCCCTTGCCCGTGAAGATACTTCTATCCATGAAGAATTGCAGATACGGAGTTTCTGAGGGGACATCAGTCAGGTTTGGCCTGCTGAAATATACTCATTCAATAATCTAGAATCAGTCACATATAACTTCCTCCAGAGGGTTGTGGGAGCAAGGTAGCTATATTTATAGATGATAAAGTTTTTAGAGTTGCATTTAGGTTATTTAATAATGGCTTGGTATTAGTCCTCCAGGAGCAGGGAAATAAGTCAATAACTTCCCTTTTGTTCTGTTTGTACTGTGGAGGGCTCTACAAAAGTGAATTTCTCTGTCTCAATGTATATATGGTTGGTGATTGTACCATTCTCAGGCATGTCAGCCAACCTCGGGTGACAATATTAATTTTCTTTGAAGAGTTTACCACTGGGTATTTCATTATGCCCAAATTTTGAGTCCATATTCTTTGTACTAATCCTTGCCTCTTGTGCACCGAGAGATTGCAGGGTTTTCTCAGGTCTGGAACCCCCAGTGCAGTGCTGTGAGAATACAAGGCATCATATTTGGTCCACTTTTCTCTTTTGAAATGATAGCCCTGTGTATAGCCGCAGTTCTGGCAGTCTTTTGTGATAGTGGTTTCAGGAAATCATGCATAGGAACCCTTTCTTCATAACCTCTGAGATGTATCTATTTTTTTTTTTTTAACAGGCAGAGTGGACAGTGAGAGAGACAGAGAGAAAGGTCTTCCTTTGCCATTGGTTCACCCTCCAATGGCCGCCCGCAGCCTGCGCGCTGCAGCCAGCACACCGCGCTGATCTGATGGCAGGAGCCAGGAGCCAGGTGCTTTTCCTGGTCTCCCATGGGGTGCAGGGCCCAAGCACCTGGGCCATCCTCCACTGCACTCCCTGGCCACAGCAGAGAGCTGGCCTGGAAGAGGGGGAACCGGGACAGAATCCAGCGCCCCAACCGGGACTAGAACCCAGTGTGCCGGCACCGCTAGGCGGAGGATTAGCCTAGTGAGCCACAGCGCCAGCCAAGATGTATCTATTTTTGCTTAAGGTTGACACCAGCGACTCTATCAGCTTTTAAAGATTTACTTATTTATTTGAAAAGCAAAGTTACAGGGATAGAGAGAGATCTTTTTTCTTTTTTTAAGTTTTTATTTAATGAATGCATTTTTCATAGGTACAGCTCTAAGAATATTGTGGTTCTTTCCCCCATACCCACCCTCCCACCCCGACTCCCATCCCACCTCCCTCTTCCTTTCCCATCCCCTTCCTCATTATGGTTCATTTTTGGTTTGATTTTATATACAGAGGACCAATGCCATGTTAAGCACAGATTTCAACAGTTTGTACCCACACATACACACAACATATAAGGTACAGTTTGAGAACAAGATTTCCAGTTAATTCTCATGGTACAACTCATTAAAGACAGAGGTTCTACATGGGGAGTAAGTGTACAGTGACTTCTGTTGTTTCTTTAACAATTAACACTCTTATTTATGACATTAGTGATCACCTGAGGCTCTTGCCATGCTTTTTGTGACCATAGACTCCATCAGTATTTGGACATGGCCATAAGCAAAGTGGATATTCTCTCCTCCCTTCAGAGAAAAGTACATCCTTCTTTGATGGCCCCTTCTTTCCACTGAGGTCTCACAAAGATACTTTGTGTAGGATTTTTTTGCCACAGAGTCTTGGCTTGAGAGAGAGATCTTCCATCTGCAGGCTCACTCCCCAAATGACCAAAATGGCCAGGGTTGGGTTCAACCAAAACCAGGAACTTGGAACTCCATCCAGGTCTCCTACATGGGCAGCAGCTACCCAACTACTTGAGCCATCTTCTGCTGCTTTCCCAAGTTCACTAACAGGGAACTGGATCTGAGGTGGAGCAATTGGGACCAGAACCAGCACTCATATGGGATGCTTGCTTTGGAGGCAGCTGTGCTACAATGCCAGCTGATAAAAACTACATCTTGATCTGGACAGTTTTTATATGTCCTCTTGAGATCAAAATCTTTTTCTGAAAACACCTCCTGTAGCTTAATTTGGTTTGCCCTCATCACCAGGATGGACCTGTCCTCCTTGCTAGTGTGATCTGCTTGCCTGCTTGGAGAGAAGCAATTGAGGACCAGGTGTCAATGTCAAAAACCCTTTAAGTACAGTTGAGCCACAAAGAGGTTTTAGAAAGAGGGGTTCTTATGCTAGTTTACCTGGAGTCTGTTTGAATGTTATATGTTCTTTAGCTGATAGGAATTTTTTTAAAGATTTATTTATTTATTTGAAAGGCGGAATTAGAGAGAGAGAGAGAGAGAGAGAGTTCTTCCCTCCACTGGTTCACTCCTCAGATGGCCACAATGACTGGAGCTGTGCCAGGAGCCAGGAGTTTCTTCTGGGTCTCCCACATGGGTGCAGGGGCCCAAGGACTTGGGTCATCTTCTCCTGCTTTCCCAGGCCATTGCAGAGAGCTGGATCAGAAGTGGAGCAGCCAGGAATCAAACTGGCACCCAGATGGGATGCCAGCACTGCAGGCAGCAGCTTTACCCACTATGCCACAGCGCCAGCAATACAAAATTTAACATTGAGATCACCAAACTGGTTTTCTTTTACAATTTCTTCTGTTTCCAGCTCTTTCCTGGACTAACTTCTTCTACACAGCCCATCAGAATACTTATTCTAATTTATTTTATGAGGTGTTGTCTAGCACAAAATAATGCCAATTAATATCTTTGAGCTAAATTGCTATTAATTTTGTTTTTTGACTGCAGTAATACATGGAGTCTTCAAAAAGTTCATGGGAAATGCAGATTAAGAAAAAGCTAGATGAGGTTTTCAAAATTTTTTCACACCAAAATAAATGCATCTTTTAATTCCATTTTTCCATGTAGTTTTGAAGTACTTTGTACATAGCTGAAAGACAAGTCAAAGGGAAGAAAACCTCTGTAGTGCAAATGTATTGACTGCTGTAGAATTGAATGTAAGTGAAGAAAAGGGTACAGGCAGGAGGTATGTTGGAATATCAGTCTTTGTAACATAAAAGTAAATCACACCAGGAAACAATTGCTGATTAAAGTAGCTGCTATTGGGGGGGGGGGGGGGCTGAATCACTCTAAACTGAGAAACCAGTTTGATTTTGTAAAATAGTACAGTGCAAACATCATGAAAAACAAACTTTGATTCTTTTCACTGATGTCAGGGTTTCACTCAATGTTACAATGAAAGACATGAGCTACTTTGGGAATGTATAAAGTCCCTGTCTCTGAAAGGTACAAAATCAACCCTGAATGCCCATTTAGTTGTTTGATAGAGATACTAGGCTGGAGGATGGATTAAATGCCTTTAATATGTTAGTTTTCATTAAATCTATACTAACACTTCAGAAGAAGAAACAAGATTGGAATCTTGTTTCAGGACAGACAATTCGCATATAATAGATGTGAAAGCAAGGAGCATAAGCTTGGAGCCCTACAACTCTCCTACAACTCTTCTTCCAGAGCTGGAAATGTATCTACTAGCAAGGGGACTTTGAGAAATCTACTTATCCCCTTTGATCGCCCATTTTCTCTTCTGTATAATAATTTTAATAATAGCAACTTCGCAGTTTACTATGATAACATGAAGGAATTTATGTGAATTTGTGTGCAGTGACTAACACATTAGGCATATGGAAAATGTTAGCTAGCAAAACTGCAATGAAGAAATTGATTTGGGCACAGATTTGGGAGTTGACTTTAAATACATTAAAGATCTTTCTAAAGATCAATTTTCTATAACAATACATGTTCTGGCTTCATGGAATTAAAAAAGAAAAAAAAAAACCTTCCACTTTGTCACACTAACATTAGGCTTCACATTTCAGCTTCCCTGTGGAGTTTGGTGGGACTTTCAGCTGTATTCCCCTTCCCTTTCCTGTTTTATCTTTTTATTGTC
The DNA here is from genome assembly GCF_051225735.1 of Oryctolagus cuniculus. Lineage (NCBI taxonomy): Eukaryota > Metazoa > Chordata > Mammalia > Lagomorpha > Leporidae > Oryctolagus > Oryctolagus cuniculus. The sequence goes on from NC_142873.1 coordinate 113,603,978, forward strand.
TTTTTAAAAGAAGAAGTCTGGTTGTGTTGATGAGTGCTTATGACTTCCAAATAAGAACATTCCCTCATTTACTGAAATTAGATTCCCATTCATTGCATGGGCTGTCTTCTCCAGAGAGTTTGGGGCCTATTAGATGGTGCACAGTTGGAAATTGGTCGTGTTGCATCCCTGCCAATGCTGGCAGACCTTTAAGATGGCATCTGGTGACCTTTTGCTGAGCCCCCTGGGTCCTCCATTTGAAATTTTATGTTCTCTGCAGGGTAGAATCCAAATCAATGTGAGAATTGGTGAGGAGGCGTTGCATGGGAGGTGGGGCCAGTGGAGGATGCCTCCATTGCTTTGGGCAGAGGATGCTACTAAGACACCCTTGCAATGTTTTCTTCTAACCCTGAGCTGTGGTAGAGGAGCTGTTTTGCAGGAAGAACCCAGTGTGAGAGAGGGAACAATTGGACAGTTTTCTCCTCATTTAGCTATCATTCAGCAATGCAGTAATCCTCCCTAATTGCTCTAGTGCCTGGATATCACTGAACTCATGGCATCTCTGGGAGCAGCAGCTGAGGTCAGAAGTAAGGATGTAGAAACTGGATGTGTCTTGATTCCAAAACACCATTGATGGCATTTCTCCCCACCCCTGTTCTTTTGAAATGGCAAACTGCTATTTTCAGTCCTGTAGGTAGTGAGCAAACAAGCCCAGAAGAAAGAACTGTGCGTTTGTGAACCACATGACGGCAAATGTGTGTTGACGAATTGTTTGTGCTAACCACAGACACATGCCGTGTCTCAGCTGGAGAGTCATTTTCATAATTTTTAAAGTGCTATGTATTTTTTATAAGAAAAAAGAAACAGTTCTTACTTGAAACAGATTTAACAGACTATTTTTGGTTTTATATCTTCTGTGGCTGTTTTCAAAGATGGGCAGATATGGTCCACATTTCTTGGGCAATTCTATACCAACACTGCCCACAAAAGGATTTTGAAGGTGATTAAAGGAAAAATCATACATCGCCCTTGCCTTCATCCAGAGCAACTGGCTGTCTGTGCCATGACCATTGACACCTTACAATCCTGCCCTCCCTGCTTGCGAGCTCCTCGGATAATCCCCTGCATCCTACCCAGACTGTACTGGCAGTAGAATCTGAGGTTATATAATCCACTAGACTTAGATTGGAATTCTGAGTCCACTACTGAAAAGCCATGTAGAATTGCACAAAACACACAAACTTTCTGAACTTTGATTTCTTTGTCTTAAGATGAAAATAACATGAGGACCTGATGATAGGATTGCCCTGAGGAATAAATAAACTGATGTATACAAAGGGCATGTCATGGAGCTAAATGTTCAGAAATACAATTATGTTGGTAACCATTGCAAACCATCATTGTTTCTCTTTCTTATAAACTCCAAACAGTACTGACTCAGCTAACATTTATTTATATGCCAACTAAGTATGTTTCATCTGATTTATGCAAATTTTATGCCAATTTACTTTAATACTTTATAGAAAACTATCTAGTTTACATAAAAGTGCACATATTGTAAGTCTACCGCTCACTGAAGTTCTCACAAACATGCTACACCCACGCAACAAATACCCAGATTAAGAAACTACTTAGTACCAGTGTCCCAGAAGCCCTCTCATGTTTCCATCTGAACTCTATACCTCCCACAAAACAAACCAATATCCAAGCTTCTAGAATTAAGTTTATACCAGTTGCTAACTTTATTGTTTATATTATTTTTAGATAATCAAAGGAAGTGTGAGTTTCTTTAAGTCAAGGAATATACAAATCTTCTTCCCATGCAAGAACACTTGCCAAATATACGTGCTCCTGCTAATATTCCCACATGGCACTTTTGTTCTCCGGCTCCACTTGTCAGGCAAAGCCCCAGACTGTGTGAGCCCTACTGTCTGCCTCCTTTGCATCTCCATGAGTACTACAGGACACTCCTAAAGAAGACCATCCACCCTCTCAGGCTGATGCTACAAAAATCCATGATCTTGGGGCTGGTGCTGTGGCACAGTAGGCTAAGCCTCTGCCTGTAGTGTCAGTATTCCATATAGGCACCAGTTCAAGTCCCCACCGCTACTCTTCCGATCCAGCTCTCTGCTCTGACCTGGGAAAGCAGTGGAAGATGGTCCAAGTGTCTGGGCCCCTGCAACTGAGTGCGAGACCTGGAAGAAGCTCCTTGCTCCTGCCTTTGGATTGGCCCAGCTCCTGCTGTTTTGGCCAATTGAGGAGTAAACTAGTGAATGAAAGACCTCACTCTCTGTCTCTCCCTGTCTCTGTAACTTTACCTCTCAAATAACTCTACCAGCTTTCATCTTACTTCACCAATGACAGTCTCTTCTTCTCCAGCTCAGCTTGTTTTTCAAGACTGGCATTTAACAATAGTCCTCAGCATCTTTAAACATGATGATAACAACATCCCCATTTTTTTTTAACTTTTACTTAATGAATATAAATTTCCAAAGTACAGCTTATGGATTACAATGGCTTCCCCCCCCCCACAACTTCCCTCCCACCCGCAACCCTCCCCTTTCCCACTCCCTCTCCCCTTCCATTCACATCAAGATTCATTTTTGATTCTCTTTATATGCAGAAGATCAGTTTAGCATACATTAAGTAAAGCTTTCAACAGTTTGCTCCCACACAGAAACATAAAGTGAAAAATACTGTTTGAGTACTAGTTATAGCATTAAATCTCAATGTACAGCACACTAAGGACAGAGATCCTACATGAGGAGTAAGTGCACAGTGACTCCTGTTGTTGACTTAACAATTTGACACTCTTGTTTATGGCCTCAGTAATCACCCTAGGCTCTTGTCATGAGCTGCCAAGGCTATGGAAGCCCCCTGAGTTCACTGACTCTGATCATATTTAGACAAGGCCATGGTCAAAGTGGAAGTTCTCTCTTCCCTTCAGAGAAAGGTACCTCCTTCTTTGATGACCTGTTCTTTCCACTGGGATCTCACTCGCGGAGATCTTTCATTTAGGTTTTTTTTTTTTTTCCCCCCAGAGTGTCTTGACTTTCCATGCCTGAAATACTCTCATGGGCTTTTCAGCCAGATCTGCATGCCTTAAGGGCTGATTATGAGGCCAGAGTGCTGTTTAGGACATCTGCCATTCTATGGGCCTGCTGTGTATCTCACTTCCCATGTTGGATCATTCTCTCCCTTTTTTATTCTATCAGCTAGTATTTGCAGACACTATTCTTGCTTATGTGATCCCTTTGGTTCTTAGTCCTATCATTATGATCAATTGTGAACAGAAATTGATCACTTGGACGAGTGAGATGGCATTGGTACATGCCACCTCGATGGGATTGAACTGGAATCCCCTGGTATGTTTCTAACTCTACCGTTTGAGTTAAGTCAGCTTGAGCATGTCCCGAATTGCACATCTCTTCCCTCTCTTATTCCCACTCTTATGTTTAACAGGGATCACTTTTCAGTTAAGTTTCAGCACTTAAGAAGAATTGTGTATTGATTACAGTATTCAACCAAAAGTATTAAGTAGAACAAACAAAAAAAATACTAAGAGGGATAACATATTAAGTTGCTCATCAACAGTCAGGGTGTGGGCTGATCAAGTCACTGTTTCTCGTAGTGTTCATTTCACTTTAACAGGTTTCCTTTATGGTGCTCAGTTAGTTGTCACCTATCAAGGAGAAGAAGTGGTATTTGTCCCTTTGGGATTGGCTTATTTCACTCAGCATAATGTTTTCCAAATTCCTAACAGGGCTCACTTTTCAGTTAAAATTTAAACACCTAAGAATAATTGTGTGTTAATTACAGAGTTCAACCAATGGTACTAGAACAAAAAAATACTAAAATGGATAAAGTATTACATTGTACATCAACCATCAGGACAAGAGCTGATCAAGTCACTGTTTCTCATAGTGTCCATTTCACTTCAACAAGTTTCCCCTTTGGTGCTCAGTTGTCGCCGATCAGGGAGAACATATGATATTTGTCCCTTTAAATTCCACATTCCATTCCAGTCACCACACCTTCTCTCTCTTCCCTTGCACACAAATGTTTTCACAATGGGCTTTGTGGGTCTTGTCTAGAGTTTTTTGTTCCACTTCTTTCTACTGCCCATGTCAGTGTAGCACCTCCCACCATTACCCCATTGAAACTTCCCTCACCAAGATCCTGATGACATCCTTATGGCTAAAGCCAGTGGACCATTTTCAAACTTGAACTCTTCTCAGCAGCATGTTACTGATGACCACGCCCCTCTCTGGAAGCAGTCTCTGTGCTTTGCTGCCAAGACCCCACCGTTCAGATTTTTCTCCTACCTTATTGGAAATTTTTTCTAGTCTACTCTTAAGGCTTTTCTGCCCTCTGTAAATGTGGGTATCCATCAAGTTCTTTCCCACGACTGTGTCTCTTCTTGTGCTACCACTATCAAGAAAACGACTGTAAAAACTATGCACACATTCAAACCATCACCCATAGTTTCCCTCACTCTGACAAACAAGTATTGTGGGGGGAGAAATTGTTTCATGCTCAGATTGCATTAAAATATTTTAAAATGAATGCTTTCAGCTAAGTAACCGCCAAAATTTACAAAATGCCTTCCAGGTACAATGCATACCTATTTGAAATTTATTATTTTCTGATTACAAAATAGTAGTTTTCATGTAGAAAATTTAGAATAATGATGGAATGAGATGGAATGCCCTGGATTTTACCACCTGGATATGTTGATTTCTGTAATTTTTTTCTTGTTTTAATATGTAAGCACATTATAGACATATATTTTGCATAATTGAAATAATCATTTTCATTTTTTAAATTTAATATTTACTTGTCATTAAAATTACTCATAACTATTTTAACATCTCTATACCTTCCATAATATGAACATAGAACAAAATATTCAATACATACCTACTACCAAATATTTAGTTTTAAAATTTTTTCTTTTGCATATTTTCCCTAATACACGTGGAACTTGATCTAGTACAAAAAAAAATCAAAGAGTTTTAAGCTCCTGGTTGTTAAGATGTTTTGTCAGATCACTTACTGTAAGAATTATACCTGTTGGCCGGCTACACGGCTCACTAGGCTAATCCTCCGCCTTGCGGCGCCGGTACACCAGGTTCTAGTCCCAGTTGGGGCGCCAGATTCTGTCCCAGTTGCCCCTCTTCCAGGCCAGCTCTCTGCTGTGGCCAGGGAGTGCAGTGGAGGATGGCCCAAGTGCTCGGGCCCTGCACCCACAAGGGAGACCGGGAGAAGCACTTGGCTCCTGGCTTTGGATCAGCGCGAGGCGCCGGCCGCAGCGCGCTGGCCGCGCGGCCATTGGAGGGTGAACCAGTGGCAAAGGAAGACCTTTCTCTCTGTTTCTCTCTCTCTCTCTCACTGTCCACTCTGCCTGTCAAAAAAAAAAAAAAAAAAAAAAAGAATTATACCTGTTTTGGGGGCCTGCTTGGGGTGTAGCCAGTAGGGTTACCTCTTGTGACATTGGCATCCCATATGGGTGCCAGTTCAAGTCTCAGCAGTTCTACCTCTGATCCAGCTCCCTGCTAATGTGCCAGAGAAAGCAGCATAAGATGACCCAAGTGTTTGGTCCCCTGCACCTGTGTGGGAGACTCAGAATAGGCTCTTGGCTTCTTTCTCCTGCCTGGCCCAGCCCTGGCTGAGAAGGCCATTTGGGGAATAGACCAGCAAATGTAAGACCTCTCTCTCTCTGTAACTCTGCATTTCAAGTACATAGAATAAATATTTTAAAAAAAAAACAGATTATACCTGTTTCTGCGGCCATTAATGTTTGAATTTCTTATTTTCAAAAAAGTTTTCAGTGTTTAAATAATGATATTATTGTTTTTATTTGCAGTTCTTTAGTTATTAAACCATGTTGGACTTTTTTATTTGCTTTTTTTATTTCTTTGAATCACTTGCTACAAATTTTATTTCTTTCTCCTCTGTATAATGTTGATGCAGGGCTACAAGAGAAACTGAAGTCTCAAGGTGAGACAATTGATGAAAGACACGGAGGAGATCTAGAGCTACAAAACCTCTGGATCTTCTTCTAATTTCAAAGCTCAAAAATGCTTGTTAGACTTATAACTATGAAATGAGATCACCTTTAGGGCTTAATTTTGACACTGTTCATTACTTACAGTAATGGGTTTGGAGCAAAAGGGTAGATTATCTTTACAAGTATGAGAAAGAAGGAAGGGGAAAGGATAAAGCTGAGATCATAACATGGTCTTTCTATGGTGAGTGATCCATAGATAAATACCCAGTGTTTGCATCTGCATTCCAACACTTTGAGGGACCACTGTTTATACAACCAGACTAATACCTTCCATTTGTTATGCCAGCCTAGTGCATGAGGAGCCTAGGCTGTGAGTAACAAAGTGTCAAACTCTTTCTTCCCAGCAAGGAGAATGTGAACTTGAAAGAACAAGCAACACCACAGAAACTCAGGACGGCTAATGTGAAGCAGATGAGCAGAGAACCCGCAGCTCAGTGGAATCTCACTGATCAACAAACCAATTCCAACCCAAATTGTGTGGAGGAGAGTACACACCTAGAGGATAATGAGAAACTGCAGACAGTGGCACACTGCAGCGGATTCCTGGATGGCAAAGTGAGTAACAAGGAATACAAAAGCTTTTCGTGGTATTACTAGAAAATATAGATAAAAATCAGGTTGACACAAATACACACTTGTGCAAATAATAATACATTTTGCATGAGATGGAAATTAAAGTCAATTTTTTCACTCTAAAAATGATTATCAAGGTCATTTGAGATTTTCCTCTTTGTTGGCCACTAGTTAAGATGGTCAGTATTCTCTGTGGTTAACGCAGTGGCACTCAGTAAGAGATATAAGTGTCACTGTATATGCAAAATTGGAACATATTAGAGAGGAAGGGACTGTTTGCTTTCACATTACCAGGTCAGATAATTCATATTTTCCAAACCCAAAGGAATCATGTCTAAATATCAAAAAATGAGAGACTCAAAATTGTCTTGCTAGAAACATATATCACTGCATTCTGTTAACAATCAACCAAGCAATCCATAACAAGCTGACTTGATAATGATGAATCTAAATGATTAGTAATTTGTAATTAAAAAGCAAGTATAACAGCAATTGAAAGCTGGATCTAAATCAGGACAAAACTAATGATTCATTGATAACAAAGCACCATTTCCAAAAATTGCTGAAATTGCAATTAAACAGATACATAGAGTAGAAGTTTTGCAAGGCTGCCAGCATTAAGTGACAGCCAGATATTTTAGTAGAATACTGATTAGAGTGTGCAGTAAACTGTAACATAACTATTTTAGTTTATAGTTTTAATAGTCATTTCTAAATCACTGAAGTAATAGCTCATCTTTAGTCACATGAGAAAATGAATGCCTATGGGTCTCTGATCTTTTGCTCATAAGAACACACAAATCGTTATAATTTTGGAGTGGTTTACAGCCCACCAATGGGATTCAGGCTATATTCTTCAAGATATAATCACTAAAGTTCATTTATAAAAGTGATTTTCTCAAAACGTTAGTTATACAGCCCAGGCAGAAACTGGCCTCTTAATTTCTAGTTAATGTGTTCTTATATTTTTTAAAGATTTATTTGTTTATTTATTTGAAAGTCAGAGTTACACAGAGAGAGGAGAGGCAGAAAGAGAGAGGTCTTCCATCCGATGGTTCACTCCTCAATTGGCCTCAATGGCCGGAGCTGTGCCAATCTGAAGCCAGGAGCCAGGAGCGTCTTCCTGGTCTCCCACACGGGTGCAGGGGCCCAAGCACTTGGGCCATCTTCTACTGATTTCCCAGGCCATAGCAGAGAGCTGGATTGGAAGAGGATCAGCTGGGACTAGAACCGGCGTCTATGTGGGATGCCGGCGCTTCAGGCCAGGGTGTTAACCCACTGTGCCACAGCGCCGGCCCCTAATGTGTTCTTTTCTATGCATGCTTTCCTATGATGCATCCCTGAATTTAGGACTTGCTTAGAACAGGAGATGATGAATCTGCAAAGGTGAAATAATTTGTTATGAATTTCTAAGGACCTCTGAGTTTTTACCCTGGTTTTGACTCTGGCATTTATATATGTTGGTGGTGTTGATCCCAAGGATGACCTCGGTAATAATTTTATAGTAGTAAAAATGCTTTGTTATTGACTCTTTTCAGATAAATTTTATTATTTGCTTTTGGGATTAATCCTGTGAGGGAGGTGACAGTTATTTATACTATCACAGTGTAGATGATAAAACTGAGACTCCAAAAAGTTAAAGTACAGATAAAATATTTGCCCAGGTATTTTATTTTTACTTAAACTTTTAGCAGATCTAATTATAAAAAATTACATAATCTTATAGAAAGTTTAAGGAACAGAGGAGAATATAAATAACAGTGAAACCAAAGAAAATTATTAGCTACCTGTCTCTTTCTTTCCCTTCTTTTTTCCATGCAGAGGTATAGAATGAGAATCCTGATATATCTAGTCTAGTCTTTGTTAGACTGCTCAATTCACTTCATGTCAAAAACTGGCATAAAAAATTCATCAGATGCATCTCTTTAATGGCTCTATGAGAGTTATATTCAGAACTAACAGATAACATTTACTGTGTGCCAGGACTATTCTAAGTTCTTTACATATATTAACTAATTTACTATTCCCATACACTCAGTGAAGTAGAAATTCTTAGTATCTTTAGTTCATGCTTCTTTGAGAAACAAAGAGATCAAGTGCCTTGCCAAGGTCATAAGGCTGAAAAGGGCAAAGCCACAATTCTAGTCGCGGCTCTGGATCCTTAAATCACCAAACTGTAAGGTTCCTTGATAACAGAGGTTTCCTGATTCATTTACCAATGCCTTGTGGCCATTGAAGCCATTTCTAGTTTTCTCTTATAAACAGAAATCCTAATATGTCCAGCTGCCCTTTCCTGACATGGTCTCTGTCCCTCATTAGAATGGGTCAGTCATAACGTACACTGCCCCTGGATCTCCATGATAGGGATTATTTGCTAGCTCTGAGGAACCAGAGGGAGATGATTTGGCCCCTCCCCTTCCAGAATTCAACAGAGTTTTTTGTGGGAAGCTCAGTGGGGCTAACACACAGCCACCAAACACAGGAAGGCTTTGTGGGAGGCGTGAGGACCGACTAATTGGTTCTGTCTGCTGAGCAGGAGTGTGGTGCTGGCCTGCCAGATGGCTGCCACAGTTGCTTGTTACAGAGGCCCTCATTACCACCTTCATGAAGTGGTAAATGGAATCCTGCGCAATTACAGAAGCAAACCAATCAGAACTCCTTCTAGATCCTTATTGCTCACACATAGATGAAAATCAGCTCTCCTGCCTGGGACCTAACAGGCAATCTGGATCCGCTGAATTGGCTCCAAGAGAGACGTTACTGATAAACACTGAGCTAACTAGCCTGGGTAAAGACAGGCAAGTGTGAAGCTCTTTTCCAAATGACAGATGAAGTTTGAAGCATATCACCAGTAGGAGATAAGCAAAGCTGAAAATGTAAAGACAATCCCTGGTTCTGTGTATATGAGAAGAGTAAGATGTCTTAGAAATCAACAAGCACAAATCTTCATTACACAAAGGAAGAATGAGAGATCCAAAGATCTTAAATGATTTGTCCAAGGTCTCAAAAGAAAAGACCTGGGCTCTACTGCCCACCAGCCCTAGGATATTTTTCCTTCAAATTCTACTCCTTATGGGTAAGTCTTTGAACGTGCTATTTCAGTTTATATTGTTACTCAGAAACACCATCTCTGTCTTCATTCAAAAAAATAAATAAATAAGAGAAATATGTGTGATGAGCAACAGGCACAGTATCACAGTTTCAAAAATAAAATTGGAGTGTGCCTTTTGCATCTGGCAGCATGTAAATGAAAGTGTTAGTTCTTTAATTTTAATCATCATCACAGTTGATTGGTAGGATGTTCTTTTCAAAGCCCTTTTGTGTGATTTTTCTTATTCTTTCTTCACAATATCCCTGTGAGGCAGGTGGAAGCATATGTTGATATCCCTAGCTGACAGATGAATAGACATATGTCAAGGTCATTTCTGCTTGGTTGTTGGTTGTGCGCTCACAGCTCAGATTCAACAAGTTCAAAGCAGAACCTTTGATGGTGGTCTGGTTCTCACATGATGGTCCCAGGAAGAAACTTGGGCGTGCTTTCTACCTCTCTTTCTAATACTTACAACGAACCAATCACTGAGTCCGTTACACTCTACCTCCTTTGTGTCTCTCAAAATGCCCTCTTACTTTGGTTTCCCCTGCATTGCCTAGTCAGACTACCATTATCTCACCAGAGACATTTTAATTGTCTTCACATTAACTTGCTTGTCGCTTTCCTATACATACCTGTATTAGTTAGCTATTGTAATAAGAACTGGTGTGTAACAAATCACTAAAATATTCAGTGGTTTATAATAATAACCATGTATGGTCACAAATAGAGATGTGAGCTAAGACATCTCTTATTTATCTCAGGTGGCTCCAAAATGTGGATTTGGTTCAAGTCTGTGTCTTATTGTTCTGAATCCAGTGGGCCCGTCACACTATGTTATACTCATAAAAGACAGAAACGTTTCAAGAGGGCAGACTCAGCTACACGGATGTATTTTAGTCTTTGTGTCTCCATTAACATCTTATTGGCCAAAATAAACCATATGTCCAATCAAGACTCTAGTGTGGCAGGGATATGTATGTCAATATATTGCAGGAGCAATTTCTTCTTTTTTTAAGATTTATTTATTTGAAAGTCAGAGTTACAGAGAAGGGGGCAGGGAGAGAGACAGAGAGAAATCTTCCACCTTCTGGTTTACCCCCTAGATGGCTGCAACCACCGGAGCTGGGTCAGTTCAAAGCCAGGAGGCAGGAGCTTCTTCCAGGTCTCCCTTGCGGGTACAAGGGTCCAAGGACTTGGGCCATCTGCTACTGCTAGCCCAGGCCATAGCAGAGAGCTGGATGGGAAGTGGAACAGCCAGCACTCAAACTGGCACCCTTGTGGGATGCCAGGGCTGCAGGCAGCAGCTATAACCACTACACCATAGTACTGACCCCTCCAGGAGAAATTTCAAAGCCATGGATGAAGTGTAGCTCTTCTTAAAACACTTAAAACCTGTTGTCAAATTTCCATGGGTTTGTATAAAACTCCAACTCCTTGACTTACTATCTATTCCAGCTCAACTCAGTGGACTCTTTCTCTCTCCCTTCTGGCCGCTTTCATTAATAAAATTATATTATCTTTCACCTCCTATCCATTGCCTATGCTGTTACTTTGGTGTAGAATTCTCTTGGTTTAACCAACTCCTAATCATATTGGGGCCTCAACTTCGGTATCAGCTCTATCAAGAAGTGTCTGATCCAAGATTGAGATAAGTTTCTTTTCTAATCTATGTGAATCTGTTATAGTAAATATTATACTACAGTGAATGTCATGGTACTATTAAAATAGGATATTTCTTTGTCTTTCTCTTTCCAAAGTCTATAAGGCCTCTGAAAAGAATTTTGGCCCGGACTTTTTTGTTTCCAATATACCAAAGCTACCATTAGTTTAATGGTGAGACCCTCGAGGCTTTTCCATTACAGTCTAGAAGAAGTCAAGAGTATTCACGCTCTCCACTGACTTTTAGTTTATACTGGAGATATCAGCCAAGGCAATTAAGCCAAAGAAAGAAATTACAGACAAAATATTTACAAAAGAAGAGGTAAAACTGTTTAATCTCTTCAGATAATAAGATTAACATGTAAAATCTCTTAGGGCCGGCACAGTGGCATAGTAGGCTAAGCCTCTGCCTGTGGCACCAGCATCCCATATGGGCACCATTTCAAGTCCCAGCTACTCCTCCTCCAATCCAGCTCTCTGTCAATGGCCTGGGAAAGCAGTAGAAGATGGCCCAAGTGCCTGGCCTCTGCACCCATGTGGGAGACCCAAAAGAAGCCCCTGGCTCCTGGCTTCAAATCATCCCAGTTCTGGCCATTGTGGCCAACTGGGGAGTGAATGAGTGATTAGAAGACTTCTCTCTCTGCCTCTCCCTCTCTCTCTCTGTAACCCTGCCTTTCAAATAAATAATATTTTTTTAAATGTAAAATCTCAAAACAACTAATGGAGAAATTACTAGAACAGTAAGAAAATTTGCCACCTGAAGTTGTAACATCAATAACACAAAGCGAAGACATCATTTACACTAGAAAATTAATGCACAACTAAATTAACTAAATACCAAATGCCAAGGTATAAAGTTTTTAAAAGTCTGAAAATTCATGAGAAAATATATAGAGAGAATTCCTCAAAGACACAAGAATAGATCTGAACAAGTGAAAAGGAATGCAACATCCTCATACAAAGTTAACATCATTAAGATGCCAACCCTTCTTAAGGAAGTTTATAAGCTTGGTTATTCCAATAAAAATCATAAATCATATTAGATTTTTGGTTTGTTCTGAAACTAGCCAAATTGATCATACATTTAATTTGGAATAGAAAATGAGCAAGAATAATTAAGAAAATCCAGAAAAGAGGAGAAATGGTTTGGAGTAATGAGTAAGATACAGTTACCTGATGTTAAAACAGAAAGCCTCTATACTTAAAACAGTGTAGTTTTGTAATATAAATCAATGAAAAAAACCAACGGGACTAAAAAGAAAAATTCAGAATCTGATTCAATGGCTTATTATAATTTTGTGTATGATAAAAGTGATATTGGAAATTTATAATCAGTGATGCTGGGTTTATAGGACAGCCACAGATAAATTTTTGAACTGGGTTTACTTTTCAAATACCAGGTGTATTTATGACATATATTAGGATATATTATAAATGGATGAGAGATTTAAGTATAAAAATATAAAATTATATAAATAACCTTGGATGATTTCCTCTATCATCTGAGAAGTGGAAACTATGACTCAGAATACATATACAGAAAGAAAAAGAGTGATCATTTTTAACATCTACATATGGCCAGATCCACTGTAAACAATGGACATAAACACTTGACAGACCGGGGGACGAGGGAAACTGCAGCTTATATCATAGATAAATATAGCCCTAACCTATGGAATCTTCAGTATAAAACTGAAGAATAAAAAGGACAGTAAGCTACTAGAAAATGAGCAAAATAGATGAACGAAGTTCACCAAAACAAAAGTAAATGTTCCTCAAACATACCAAAAGATGTTACTGTGCTGTTAGTAATTGAATATAAATTAATTATACCCTGAGATATGATTTCTCACTGGCAAAACCCAAGAAATTGACACTTTACTTTGCTGGAATCCTGCTGTGCTGGTAGAAAATATAGAATGGAATAACCACTTTGGAAAAAAAATTTGACAATAGTTAGAAGAACTACACATGCATTCATTTCTGAAAGGAAACTTCACTTTCAGTGATGTACAGTAGCATTCATATTAGTTCATCATTTCTTTGTACAGTATGGTAGTACTACATGTATATGGATTACCTTACTTTACTCAACTGTTCCCTTATCATTTGATATATGGCTTGCATATAGTTTGTTGGTATTCGTATAACAGGTAATATTGCAATGAATACTTTTGCCTAAATATTTTCCAGTGTGTCTTTGAGATAGAGAACAAGAACTTGTACAAGCAAACCCAAATTTGCAGTATCTGTTATAACCTAATCTCAAAAGTAACATACAAGTCCCATCATTTTAGTGTACAGTATTCCATTGGTCACATAGATTAATCCTCAATAAAATCTGTGAGTTTAGGGAAAGACTACATAAGGTCATGAAACCAGGAAGCAGGGATCACTGAATCTAACTTAGAATATAGCTTTGTATTAATTGGCAGTTAAACCAACTAAAACTATTGTGAATTAATTTAAAACATAAGGACTTCATTCCATGTCCCTAACAGGATATGTATTCTAAAGAAAATGCTTTTGACATTGTTTTCAATAACCATTATATCAATACTGTGTTTATGTGTGTGTATGGAGAGAGAGAAAAAAAACAAATGAGATATTATCTTGGTAGGTAAGATTTTGGTATACAAGAAATGAAATATAAATGTAATATTGATGGTACTACATAAAATCCCTATAATGCTACATTTTCATCGGAAATATCAGTATGAATTCTTTTAAAGCTATATTTCCTACCTCTGTCTACTGAAAAATCTTAGAAACAATGACAGATCCATAACACGGAGCACCCAAGCAGCTGCATTGTGTTCAGTAAAATTCAGAAGGCTGAATTACCCCTGATATGTGTACTTTGCTGTCAGTAATGAAGATGTTAGGACCTTGTCCTTAATGTGTTGTATTATGTGAATTAACGGCATAACTAGTACTCAAACAGTACTTTATACTTTTTGTTTCTGTGTGGATGCAAACTGTTGAAATCTTTACTTAATATATACTAAATTGATCTTCTGTATATAAAGAAAATTGAAAATGAATCTTGATGTGAATGGGATGGGAGAGGGGGTGGGAGATGGGAGGGGTGCAGGTGGGAGGGAGGTTAGGGGGGGGAAAAGCGGCTATAATCCAAAAGTTTTACTTTGGAAATTTATATTTATTAAATAAAAGTTATAAAAAAAGAATTCACAAGAACTGTACTAAGAAAATACTCAGGACCTAACTCAGAGAGGTTTCTGCTGATCAAAAGTGAGACAGTTTGGAGGCAGGTGCTGTAGCATAGCGGGTCAAGCAGATTCTCGGGACATCTGCATCCACATTGAAGCACTGATATGAGTCCAGGCTGCTCCACTTCCACTCTGGTTCTTACTGACGCATGCCCTGGATGCTTCATGCTGTCACAGCAGGTGATGGACTCATTCTTAGGTCACTGGAGAGACTTAGAAGGAGCTCCTTGCTTGTGGTGTGGGCCTGGCCCAGCCCTGTCTGTTGGAGATCTCTGGAAAATGAACCAGTTGATGGAAGATCTCTGTTCTCTCTGTGTGTCACTCTACCTTTCAAGTAAGTAAATAAATATTTTCAAAGACCCAATAGCCTGAAGTGATTTATATCAGTAGAGAGAGAAAACTAAAGCCCGGCAGGCGGCTGCTTTGAGCCACTGCAACAAGAGCTCCCTACCACTTGTGACTCTTTCTCTGTTCAGCCAGCATTTGCAGCACTGTATCTGATGGTGGGTGTCAACAGCATATAAAAGAGTCCTGGCGCAAATGGAAATCGTATTATGCAAAGGAGAAACACAAACAACAAACACACACAAATAGAACAGATAAATACAGAAAATAGTTTTATAAATAATAAATATTTTAAATACAGGACATCCATTTTTCTCAGCATTTAGAGATCATAAAGTGTTTTCTACTTTCCATAGATGATGGTGGTGAAACAGCAGATAGAAGACCGCTCCCTCTCTCTCTGCCTCTGCATCTCTGTAACTTTGCCTTTCAAATAAATCTTTAAATTTTTTTAATTATAAAAAGTTGAATGACATAAGAAAATCTTCCATATGGTGCCTTATACAAAGTATGTGTCATATAAATAACTCTTGTTATTTTTTGCTCACTCTAGAACTCTGTGTCATTCTTGCCTACTCTGCATATTCTAGACAGTGTCTTGATTTTTCATTAGAATGTCATGACTACAAAGCGTCCATAGGTTGCAGTGCATACTGATAAGACAGTCACCATGACTATCAATTGAGTACAGACATTAAGTCTCAGAGAATCATTCTGGTTCTATCTCCTTTCAGTTTCCTGATATTAAAAAAAAAATCTTGACTCATTAGCCAAGGTTTTGTTTTAATGGAGTGTAATAGGGTGACAGACATGGCAGCCACTGCCTTTGAAAGAAGAGTTAATTACATTTCCCAAGAGAACAGGACATGTCACACTATGCAGGGTCACATGGGAAGCAGAAGAGGGGAGTAATGAGAGAAACACCAAAGCCACAGCTTTTTGTGGAGCTTCTGTGGGAAAGGCAAGATTAAACAGACAGGCTTTGGGCATAGGTGCTGACCCTGGTTGTCTGGAACCCAGTCCTGGGTTGGTTCAGGCAGAGGAAATATTGACTTAGTGTATGAGAGTTAGACAAAGAAATGTTTGGGGATTTGTACTCAGATTTGTTGTATTGTATATGAAAGGTATGATTGCAGGCAAAATATTGACTGTCTCTAGGAATGAGTTCGTTCTAGGAGGGGTAGTGTCCCCCAGCACCCAAGGGAGTCCCCCTTCCAAGATGGCAAACCATCACGAAATACAAAAAGCTTTTAAAAACTAAATGTCAAATACACCATACTCTATGGTGTGCAGGAATGAGATTTTATCATTGACCCTAATTCCAGCATTCATTCTACTGTACCCTTTAACAATATTGCCCTGAGAGTACAATACTGTGGGTTTCCCATCCCTTCTGCTACATTCTAATGATCATCTTTGCTGCCCTTCCTGGGCATGCGAACTCAAGCAGTCTAGGGATACAGCTATCACTAACAAGAACTCCTTCATTTGCTTACATTTTATGGCCTACCTACCTTTTTATGTTGCAGACACCTTTTCTTGCACAAATGAGACAGTGTCTAATTGTTAATACATGTGTTAAACTTGTGTGAACCGTATAATGCTGAAACTGGTGTTGAAGCAAGCTTTCTTACAAGGACCGAATTTCATTTAGAACTAGGAATGTCTTTAAAGAAATTGGTTGGCTTGGCCGGTGGCGCCGTGGCTCAATAGGCTAATCCTCCGCCTTGTGGCGCCGGCACACGGGGTTCTAGTCCCAGTCGGGGCGCCAGATTCTGTCCTGGTTGCCCCTCTTCCAGGCCAGCTCTCTGCTGTGGCCAGGGAGTGCAGTGGAGGATGGCCCAAGTGCTTGGGCCCTGCACCCGCATGGGAGACCAGGAGAAGCACCTGGCCCCTGCCATCGGATCAGCTCGATGCACTGGCCACAGCAAGCTGGCCGCGGAGGCCATTGGAGGGTGAACCAATGGCAAAAGGAAGACCTTTCTCTCTGTTTCTCTCTCTCTCTCTCACTGTCCACTCTGCCTGTCAAAAAGAAAAAAAGAAATTGGTTGGCTTGCTCATATTCTCCCTTCTTTCTCCTTTCTCCCTTCCTTCCCCTCTTCTGCTACGTGCTTCTGTTTTGTTTCTTTAAGGTTCCCAGTTGGGAAAATGTCCATTGCAGCTCCGTGCCAACTGGAGACCAGTCTCTATCCTATGTGCATGGCCTCCCCAGGAGAAAGCTTAAAGACTTGTCCTTGGAACAGATGGCAGTAGCTGGCTCTAACCAATCTGAGGTGTGTATACTAATAGTTGCTAAGTTGTTTTCTATTACGGATAAATGGTACTGTCTGTTGACTGGACATTTTGATGCAGAGCAGTTGAAAAGGCAGTTTGAGGATGGCAGCAAGGACACCAGAATCCAGATGTCCAGTCAGCTTTCCAGGAAGCATCCTTGGGGAGATAGCCAGCAAAATCTAAATACCTCAACTGAAGTCCTCATCTTCCTCCTGCCTTCCTTCTTTTCAAAATTTCCTAAGCATGGGAGGGGCCACTACATTCCCAGTTAACTCTGTCAGGATCTAATATTGTCCTTCATCTCTACCCCAGCACCAAACTCCCAGATTCAATGTGTCTCTAAGATGTGCTATTATTCTAAATTCTTGCACAAATAGGCACTCCATGAAAGACAGCCAATGGACTTGAAAGAGCCTTCTAACAAGGTACGTATTTTGGAAAGATTGGCTTCTTTTCTTCTCCTGAAGGAGCAGATTGGAAGCATGCTAACCCCTTGAATAGACCCAGATTGAGCATCTGCCTGAGCCACCTTGTACTGAAAGTGGATGCCCTGATGGCATCTGCTTCCTTGTGTGGACCTTTAGCATCTTGTTTTACATCCATGCTGCTTTTTCTTTGTTCCCCGCATTGTTACATTAGGAAATTGGCCAGAAGCCAAGTGGAATCTCAAAAGAAGACACATTTCTTCTTGCCATGCTCAGAAGAGAACTCAAGTCACACCGTTTGAGCGCCAGCTACTTAGATAAACTTCAGAAGGAGTTGGAGACCCTGGACCCCACCTCTTCAGGGTTTCTTCTCCAGTCTCAGCTGAGCTGCCTATTCCTGAGGCATGAAGTCCCTCTGCAGTTACCAACAGTCAAGATTCTTTGCCAGAGATTTTCTAGAAGGGGCTCCCATGAAATGGTAGGGCCATGTTCTATTTTAAGCGTGAATTCTTTCTGTTGCTTTTGCTGGTCCCCACCATGGTAATGGGATTAAGAGGTTAGTTTCTTTCTTGAAAATGACTTGGACTAAGATGAAAAAGCTTATTTATACTACTAGGTGGAAAATTAGAATAGACTAGAAGAGAAAATAAATGTGGTCTCTCAGCTTTGTTTAATTGTTCTATAAAGTGTGTTCCTGGGGGCCCGCATTGTGGTGTAGTGGGTTAAGCTGCCACTTGTGGCACCAGCATCCCATATGGGCACCAGTTCTCATCCCAGCAGCTCCACTTCTGATCCAGCTCCCTGCTAATGCACATAGGAAAGCAGCAGAAGATGGCCCAAGTGCTTGGGCTCCTATACCCATGTGGGAGCTCCAACCACTGTAGCCATTTGGGGAGTGACCAGCAAATGGAAGACCTCTCTCTGTAACTCTACCTATCAAATTTTATCATTGGCTCTCGACACTGAGGATAGTTACAGATTCAAAATAGGGACCCATTTGATTCCACTCATAAATCAACTCAATCTGCAAGTCCCAAGGAAAGAATAGAGAACTTCACTATGATGTCCTATTTTGGGGACAGTTTCTTAAAGAATTGGATGTGGGAAGTACCTTTGAAATACAATCTACCATTGCCATTTTACTGTTTAGGAACCTGAGACCCAGAGGTTGTCACGAACTCAGCACACCCAAGGTATTAACGGCAGATGCAAGGCTGGGACACAGGTTCTCCTATAGGTTCTTTAGACTTAGTGTTTTCCAAACTCATACTTGTGACTGAATATATTATGGTCCAACTACAACAAAAATCAAGGAGCCAGAGGAAAATAGTCTTAAATAGGAAGAAATAAAAGCAGTAAGCAAATAATCAGTGAGTGTGTATCAGCAGCAAGGCAATAAATGGAACGATTCTTTAAAAAATGGTCTGGACATCAAATATTTTTAACTTGTCAGAGGCAGAAAGAGAGCTATCATCCACAAGTTCACTTGTCAAATGTCTGCAATGACTGTGGCTGGACTGGGACAAATCCAGTAGCCAAAAATCAAGTCCAGGTCTCCTATGTGGTTGGAACACAGTTAATTCAGCCACTACCTGATGCCCCTCAGGTTGTGCATTATCAGGAAGCTGGAATCAGGAGCCAGAACCGGGGATCAAAGCCAGACGTGGAAATCTTATCCAGTGTATTAACCACCAAGCTATCTACTTGTCCTGTCCTGGGCTTTAATCCTAATTCCAGCATTGTTAGCTCTGTGACAAGGGGCACATTCTACTTCATTTTCTGATACCTCAGTGTCTATAAAACAAGTCAACACCAACCTCATAGATAAATTCTTGTGATTTAGTAATGAGATAAATTCAAATTACAAGACTGGTGTCCAAGGTTTACCTGATGCTAAAATGTATATTTTCTCTTCTGCCATAATGGAGTTAGTTGTATATTTATGAGAAGTATTTAGCAGTACAATGTTAGTTTATTTGTACAACCTGTATGAATCATCAGTCACTCATATTTTCTGGCAGAGACCTAGTTTATATCCAGGACCCTATGTAGCTTCCCTCCCTTGTTGTTGTCCCCTCTCCCACCCCAGAGTTGTTGGCCCAACAGAGACCCTAGGGTGCCATCCAGTCCTGTAATGAAAATTTGTGATGGTCCTTCAGTCCTCTCTTACGTAAAAAAAAAAAATGGTCTTGAGATTTTTCACCTAATCTAATAAATTATTGGCCCCTGAAAAACTGAACATATCTGTAGAACACATTTAAATATAAGAATATATTCTGTATCATAAATATGTTAGAGATGAGAGAGTGAGGGAAGAGAGGGGTTAGAGACTAGGTTATGCAATAGTAGCAAATAGCCCAAAGTCACAGTGGCTTGAACAACAGAAGCTGATTTTTCATTTACATTACATCTCCATAATGCGTCCACAACAGGCCCTTCTCAGAACTGCCATTATCTTAGCCCCAGGACACAGGCTGATGAAACAGCCACTCTAGAATACTTCTGATAGGAAGGCAGAGGGTAAAACGGGAGCTCTGGAGGGTCTCCTGTCAGTAGTTTCATCCTCCACCCAGAAGTAGCACACATCACTTCTGCTCACAGTTCATTCGCTCAGACTAGTCACATGCCCCGCCCCAACCCAAAGGCAACCAGAAAGTACACTGTTCCCACTTGTCCAAACGAGAGAATAATAGAAATAGTTAGTATGAAGCACTAATAATTATGATACTGTGTTTTTAAGATGGGGTTTTAAAAACTTTTTTTTTAACTTTTATTTAATGAATATAAATTTCCGAAGTACGGCTTATGGATTACAATGGCTTCCCCCCCATAACGTCCCTCCCACCCGCAACCCTCCCCTTTCCCACTCCCTCTCCCCTTCCATTCTCATGAGGATTCATTTTCGATTCTCTTTATATACAGAAGATCAGTTTAGCATACATTAAGTAAAGATTTCAAAAAAAAAAAAAAACAAGCATCTTTCCCTTACATGTAAATTAAGTGAAGCTGCTCTATTTTTCAACTTCCAGGTGAATTATGGAAAACTACTCTGGTTTTTAAAAGATGCAGTTTCCGGTGGTCCACCAGCGAATCAAGTGGATGCAGACAACCACAGGTGGACAACTCTGAGCCACAGCAAACACGAGCAAAGGTACTTTTCTCTCTTTGGATGAGCATGTGGTTCCTAAAGGTCCTAGTCACACACCACAGACTGCAGCCAAAATTTATTTTTCATAGTTCTGGAGGTTGAAAGTAAAAGGTCTGGTGAGGGCCCTTCCAGGCTGTAGAAGATACATTTTCTCCTTGAGTCCTCACATAGCAGAAAGAGAGCTAGCTAGCGCTCTGTATTTTGCCTTTAACGGCACTAATCCCACTCCTGAGGAATCTACACTCATGACCTAATTACCTCCCACACCCCATCTCCGAATATCATCACACTGAGAGGAGGGTTTTGACATATGAAGCTCAATGAACATTCAGTTCTAGACTCCTAGATCTGGCAGAGATCACACAGGCATTCACTCTAAAGCCTCACCCAGCACAGAATCACTGCTCTTCACCAGCACTTGGCTCAGGTTTTTAGTTTTCTTTCTTTCTCTTTTGTACACAGGCCAGCATGCAAAGTTATTTGCAGCCATTGCATATGTTTCTTAACATCAAGCATGTGTTTTTTTTTTATGAGGTTGCCATGTGAAAATGAAAACCTCATTATGGAACAAGAAATGATTGTGTATACGGGTACAGAGCTCATCTACAAAATGTGATTCCAGAAATATGTTCAGTGCATGAACTCGTGGATTACAAATACTAGCAAAGAAAGGTTTGAGATACAGGAATCACTAATCTCTTCACATAATCTTAAGACTAAGAAATGACTCAAAGTAACAATAAGATGTGATGAATATCATTAAATATGAAGCAACGTGAACTATGATATTCTCCTTGTTCACCAACTGACAAAGTGTGATACTTAGGAGGCTAGCCTCTGACAGAAGGCTGGACTCAACTCATGTCTCTTCCTTGTAGTGGCTCTGTGACATCAGTATTCACTTAATCTCTCTGTTCTTTCATTCTTCAGTTGTAAAATTGGGATGAGAATAGATTTCATCATATTGATATGTAAGATTAACTGAGTTAATAGATGCTAAGTACCTGGTGCCTAGTAAGTGCTGTATAAATATTGTTATACTTCTAAGCTATCTCTCAGAGAAGTCTCTCTCCAGTTTCTATCATGTGATACAGTGGCTAAGAGCCATGTCATTGGAGGGAATTACTTCACTTTATAAACATAGTTGGGAACATGTCCCTCAGCTAAGTGTTAGACTTGAGTCCCTTCTGCAGTGTGGCTCTTGTAGCACTGATACTTCATACAGCAAACATCCTTTTAATGCCATCTGCTCTACAGCCCCACTTACTGTACAAAAGGAATTCCAAGGTTAGCAAGGCTCAGTCTTTCTTGAGTGCTCGTAGTCCAAAGAAAACAATATTGCCATGCGGATATTATAGCCGAATATCACCCTGGAAGGAACTATCCTCCTGAGAGCAATAAAGCCCTAGAAATGCTTAATAATGAGGAACCATTCCTCATATAATACAGATTGTGAAATGCTTGCCAGGAAAGGTGATAGAGCATGTAGCAGAATACCCAGCCACTCATTGGCAGATGTGGGTCCTAGGAACTCTACACAGGAGACCTTCCCTGACCCCTGGATAAGGTTATGACTCCTGGTTATACAGTCCAATAGTCTTTTTTCCTTCATAGTAATCATTGCATTTTAACTTATTTATTTGACATTTAAGATTAGACATGTAGGCGTCTGACCAACTGTCTAGCATGGTTCTCACACAGGCCTGTGGGAGATGCTTGATACATATTTGATGAATACAATTGACACCTACAGTTAATTAAAGATCTTACATCACTTCACTTCCGGGGACACCTGGATACCTTCTCTATAAAAAAGAGCAATGTATGAGGAGATCATTTTGAGCTCATTAGAGAAAATGCTGTTTTCTATAATCTAGAGAGTGTGTTTGTAGGAATATGGGACTGATGGCTTGTAATGAGCCAGGCTCTTTGTTAATCAATCTTCAGCCCAGGGAAATACCCTCATCATGGTCTAGTAGCTAGGGCCTCTAACAGGGTAGCTATGTGATGTTTTAAAAGGTTTCTGAATTGCCAGTGTTAGCAGAGGTAGTAGCAGGGGTGGCAGCAGCTCTCTTCTCCTAAATTGAACCAGATGAAAGAAACTCCTGCACCAGGCTTTCTAAGGAACCCCACCAGCTGCAGTAAATAGATTCCATACAACACCTGCCCATTCCTTACTCAGTATACTGAACCAGGGGCCAAAACCTCAGGAATTCCTACCCCCAAGCTCTGGTGTTCTAAGAAAAGAGGAAGAAAAACTTCTGCTTTGAATCTGGGACAGAGATAATTGATTGGCAGAGTCAGGGTCATGGGCCCTAGCTATGAAGAGAGCCTGGTAAAGCAAGCAGTGGGCACTCTGCTCTGCTAGAGAGAGCAGACTCTGTCTTGGGTGTTGGGACTCCCTGAGCAAGAGTAGCAGATGGCTGGCGCCATGGCTCACTAAGCTAATCCTCCTCCTGCAGCGCCGGTACCCCGGGTTCCAGTCCCGGTTTTGGGGGTGAACCAACGAAGGAAGACCTTTCTGTCTCTCTCTCTCACTGTCTAACTCTGCCTGTCAAAAAAAAAAAAAAAAAAAAAGAGTAGCAGGTACAGAATATGCTGACCAAAGGAAAGACATATACACACTATTCCTTCCCTGAACTGTTGGAAAATATTACAAATAAGTAATTCAGAATAGTATAAGTAATTCAGAATAGTATAATCTTAGGCTAAAGCTTATGTATGAGTTACAGAAAAAATACAATATGACCTTTACAATAAGCTATATACATCTAAAACTAATTGTTTCTAGGTACTATACAATAGCCCTGGGAAATAGTAATGGATAAAACAGTCTTGACCCCATGGAGTGATCTATCAGGGGAGTCAGATTTGAAATAGTATCTAAAGAACCACAGATGTGATTGCAATTTGAGGGAGTCTAATAAGGAGGAGAACAAGGTGCTATGAAACAGTGTGTGTCTACCAGGGCTGTGCTGGAGCAGGGCACGAAAGTTGATTATGCACAGTCTCCTTCCAACTCCTCATTCTCAGAGGAAATCAGCCATGGTGGGAATATTTACACTATGGAAACTGGTAATGCCACAAATTAAGGCTTTTCTTGAGAGTTGGCTGCTAAAGATTTCCAGATCACCATGGAAAGGAAACTGGTTTACATGTACAAGGGTGGGGTTTGGGGGATATAGACTGTCCCTCAGGGAATGTGGCATTTAAGTGGAGATGCTGGAACTCAGGAAGAGCTTCCACACGGAGCCGATAGTCTAACTGTACTTGGGGGGATCAATAGATCTGAATGTTAAATGATAAACATCTCAAACTAGTTTCATCAAATTAAAACAACTGACTATGATACTATATCACCCTGTTGTTTTTCACCTATTACTCAAAGTAAAAAGTTGGATAAACCCGCTTAATAATCACATAGAGTTTCATGCCAAACTGTAAGTAAAGCATTATAGAATTTCCCAGATATGAAGACCAAAGTCCATGATAATGCATAAAGTTCATCTGATTTAGGATGTCCTCCTATACATGTTCCCTAGTTGCAGGGATCAGGCAGGAGTTACTTGCTTTGTTTGGTTTGTTCTGTTTTGCTTTGCTCATGGCCATGGATAGTTTGGAGATTTTTGCATCAATGATTTTCTGAGTTTAAGAAAAGTAATTCAGGCAAGTAAACAATTACGATCACTTATTTTTTTTCTCCACCTGGAAAAAAGGAGCTAGAAAGGTGGCTTAAGGATGTTGGCCTATGTCATGTTCAAATTGGTTGGTGCCTCCTGGAGAGGAAAGTGTAGAGCTCATTCAAGTGGGACATATTTGAGCTAATCAATCAAACATCCACATGCAACCACAAGACCGAGTGATCAAGGTAGAAGGCCTCCAAAGTGGGTTCTGTGACTCCACAGTGTCTACAGTTGACAGACGCGGCCTGAAAGCCTGCAGCTGCTTTGAGTGGACAATCTTTTCTTAGCTCTTGCTCTCCGCTTCCCACCAGTCCTCCACCTCAAGACTCCAGCTCACAGGCAGAGGTGAACCAGGACCTGGTGGAGATTTTGAAGATGGCACTAAGGACAGCCAATGGTAAACTCAACATGGAGAACCTCAGTCTGAGTTTTCGAAAAGAAGATCACTCCTTCTCTGGCTGCCTACCCCCACCCAAGGTAACCAAAATCAGATCACAGATTTGTTCACCTTTATAATGTTACTTCAGCATGTTGGGCCTAGAGTGATTGGGCACAATGATAACCGGGATTCTGCCTTGGATCACTTTACACAACTGTTTGCTTTCTGTGTCCAAGAGAAGAAAAACAAAATGGAAAAGGAATTATTTAATATTCAGAGTTGGTCCAAAACGATTTAGATTGGTCTATGCTTTATGTTAATAATAGAATATATGACAATACACAAATAGTATTTCACAATGGAAAGCAAGCATTTTTCCAAGGCCAAATGTTCATTTTTCAAGCCCTCTCTCAGCTTCTAGTGAAGTCAGCATGGGGTGTCTTATTCCTTAGGAACACAAAATTTTAGGAGCTGATGTAATTTATTGCTGACAGAGGTTAGCATGCTGTTTTTAGCAGTAATTAACAGCACAGATGCATTTTATGGAAGATGATCCAGAAAACATATTAACTCATCGATCTTCTGTAGCTAAACAAACACCAATCACAATGCCACCTTGGATGCTGGTAAAATAATAATTACCACTGAGTTTTCAGTGGTAAGGACTATGCTAAATGCTTTACTTACATGATCTCATTTACCCATTGTGACCAATCATCTGATCTATAAGACATCTATAAAAGCTTACATTGAGAAATAAATACACCACTAAGGTAACTTCACACCTGTGTGTGCAGGAGAGTCCATATGTCATTAGCGGCCTTTACCATGGTCATGAGAAGATCTAAGTCTAAGAAGTACAATGGTTTGCTAGATTAGAAACCACAGACAGCACAGGAGATGTTCAGACAGGAGATGTTTCAATTTTCTCAGATGATACAGAATGGATTAGAAATACATTTATTGAATCTTTTTGAGGATCAGATTTCACCTGGAAAAACTGGATTCCAAATATCTACCTGCCAAATATCTATCTATCTTTGGTGAGGATGAAATGAAATAAATATGTGAAGATGCCTAGCATATTATCTGACATACAAGGTCCTCGTTAATTATTAGTTTCCTTTCTTTTTAATAATAAATAAAAAGTTTGGTGAGAATCTCACTTCAAAACAGCCTAAAGAAAGGGTATCTTTCCCATGGTCAAGGGATGGCCTTATATAACATTGGCTATTAGGGAAGATTTCAAGTGCTCTTTATCCCCACAGCTGGCCCAGAAGGCTTGACTTTGAGATCCAGATTCAAGGAAATAGGGCACATTTTCCTTGAAGCTGATCTACCTTTTTAGAGCCATTTGGCATCTCTTAAGACATCTGGAACTCACTCAAAGTATATCACAGTTCTGGGAAGCATATAAAATAGAATTCTGTTTCCCTAGAATGTGAGACAAATTGAGACCCAAGGGACATTGGCTACAGGAAGCAACAACAGACTTGCCCCCATCTTCCTTGCTTCTGGACACAGAACTTCAGAGTAGACTGGGAAAGGCCATGTCTGAATTAGAGGGTTTTTGTTGTTGTTGTTTGGGGGGTGGGGGGATGGAGGTGATGGCCGAAAGGGGTGTGGCCCATTAGTTCCCTAGTTTCCCTCAAGTGCAGGAAAGTGCAAGCTTAGTTTACCCCCATTATACACAACCCATAATCTTTACACCTTCAACTCAGCCTCTTTCTACTTCATATCACAAACTCCTCCAAACTGCTCCCACACTTTCCTCTCAGGAAGAGTTTGGCTAAAACACAAATTGCACTACCTCTGATTATTCTTTGCTTTATTTTCCTACAATTTCCTCCTTATCATCAGAAGGGAGTCCTGTTACTGAGCTAACCAGCATTTGTGAATATGGAGCTCATTCTTGTGGCAAGACTCCAGCTAAGACACTAGTTTGCCTAGTGAACCAGGAATGAAAGACCTTCTTCTGCAGCTTTCTAGGCACCTTTTCCACATTTATTTGTTTCTGTATCTGTACACTCTACCTTCAAACTATAAAAGGATTCCTACTAAGTTTGACTCATTCCATACCTGCAATGCATTAGCATCTTTCTAATCAATATGGTATGTTTAATCTATTCTGACAGTCAACCTAATAATTGTTGGTGTGTTCTAGTCATCGTGATGGGCACTGATGACTACATGCTTTTATTATTTCATTCCTGAGTTCTCCAGGAACTTTGAACACAGAGCAGTGACACCAAAATAGCCTAGTATGAATAATCTCCAGAGGAGATGGTGCAAATGCTGAATCATAGAGGACAAGCAATTTCAGCAACAAATAATGGTGTTGGGGGTGGAGAGGGAACAAGGGCAGTAAAAGATATAGAAAAGTTGTTGCAGGTAAATAAAGCAATGTGAAACAACATTGATATTAAAATATCATGACTAAATCAAGAAACTGCTGGTAAGTTCCTCCTCAAGTTGACTTTAGAATGGAAAATAAGAGGGGCCGGTGCTGTGACTCAGTGGGTTCAACCGCAGTGTGGAGTCAGCATCCCGTGTGGGCACTAGTTCAAGTTCCACCTGCTCCATTTCCAATCCAGCTCCCTACTAATGGCCTGGGAAATCAGAAGAGAATGGCCCAATGTTTGAGTCATTGTACCCAAGAAGGGGACATGGTTCATGTCCCAACCCTGGTTCAGCCTGACCCAGCCCCAGTCATTGAGGCCGTTTGGGGGGTGAACCAGTGGATGCAATATCTCTTTGTCTCTCTCTTTCTCTGTCTCTCCCTCTCTCTGTGTAATTTCTGACTTATAAATAAATAAATCTTCTATAAAATGGAAAATATAGACCTTTTAATGAAGAGTCCTTATAAAGAATGTGAATTTTATTCTGAGATTTGA